>NC_088791.1:351196534-351508209 GCF_011386835.1 Chrysemys picta bellii
TTGCAGGGCTTCTTCCACCTTCATCTGAAGCATCTGGAACTGGCCACTGGATACTGGGCTAGATGAACGACAGGTTTGATCCCATCTGCAAAGGCCTATTTTCCTAGCGATGCTGTTCTTGCTGATATTTTTTGAGCTCCTGCAAGTTGCTAGACCTGCACAGAGAGCAGAAATATGTCTCATTAAACATCACGTAGTCTCCTTTTTTTTTCTTTCAGGAAGGAAAGTTGAAAACTCCTCGGACCTGCCCATTACATTATGTCAGCTGGCAATGACACCAAATTAAATTTTGCAGTGTTCCTTCTCACCGGGATACCTGGGCAGGAAGACGTCCATCTCTGGATCTCTATCCCGTTCTGCTTAGTTTATATTATTACAATATTAGGAAATTTAATCATTCTGTTCATTATAAAAACAGATCCAAGCCTCCATGAGCCCATGTACATTTTCCTTTCCATATTGGCCGTCACAGACCTTGGCATATCAATAGCCACCATACCAACGATATTGGGCGTATTCTTGTTTAACTCTAGGGAGATCAGCCTCAATGCCTGTTTAGCCCAGCTGTTCTTCATCCCCTTGCTTCAATGCACTGAATCCTCTGTGCTCTTGTTGATGGCTTTTGACCGCTTCATAGCGATCCGTAACCCGCTGAGATATGCTTCCATCTTAACCCTGCCGAGAATAGCCAAGATGGGACTGGTGTCTGTGCTAAGAGCGATGGTCATAATACTTCCACTTCCCTTTCTCCTGAAGCGGTTCCAATACTGTCGAGCCAATGTCCTCTCCCATTCCTACTGTGTGCACCGGGAGGTCATGAACATGGCTTGTTCGGATATCACAGTCAACATCATCTATGGATTGTTTACTAAACTCTTAACAATGGGGTTGGACTCGCTCCTCATCTTCCTCTCTTATGTGATGATCCTCAAAACAGTGCTGAGCATCGCGTCCCACGAGGAGTGCCTGAGGGCCCTGAATACCTGCATCTCCCACCTCTGTGCCATCCTGCTTTTCTATACACCAGACCTCGGCCTAGCTATGATACACAGATTTGGAAATAGCTCTTCCCCCTTGCTTCGTATTATCCTGAGCTACATCTCCCTGCTGGTCCCACCCCTCATGAACCCAATTGTGTACAGCGTGAAAAGCAAACACCTTCGTGCAAGGATAATCAAGGTGTTCATCAAGTAAAAGTTCAGTTCATCACCCAGCTCCAGTGCTAGTGATATGGGAGACGAAAAACATGGGCCTCTTATTCCATCCTGCCCTTACATGTGAGATGACATGAGCTACTGATCTCCTCACTGTAGAGAGGGGTTTTCACATGGTCCAAGGCCTGGAGCAATGGGAGAGCGGCTGGTGAGGGAGGAAAGTGAACTGTGGAAAGGAGACCAAGGCAGACAGCAGCATTTAAAATGTGACTATGTTCATGGAGAGCCAGGGGACTGGTGAGATGTTAGCCCATAATGTTGGGGTTACTATGCCTGCCTGAGCCAGAGTTCTTCCATGTTTAAACTCTGTCCTTCCATGTTTAACTCTAATCGACCTTAACAACCAAGGACAGCAATTGGAATGTGTAAATAGCCAGTTAGCAATTACGACCTTGTTCATACCAGGTACCAAACGATAATGATGAGGTTTGCAGGTTTCTAGCTGGGGAAGGGGTAATAAACTAAGGGTAAACAGGACCAAATAACTGTTTAGGGAGAAGTTACTAACAAGCTAGATTTATAGCCCTAGAATGATTTAGTTGCTTAAATGTATAAACATGCCTTCGGTAGAGAGGGGATGGGGAGTAGAGGAGGGGTGGTAGAGAGGGGGAGAGGGGGGGGGGCTTAGTTGTAAAATGTATAAAGAAGAGAGAAACGGTTTTTGCTGGTGTGCTTGATTTGAGACTTGCCTGTCTCCTTGCACCACTTTGGGATCTCAAATAAACTTTGATTGTTTCTCCACCCCGGTATGTTTATTGGCCTGAAGCCCTCTGGGCACCGAACCCCACTGTTGCTATCCTCGGGCCCCTGTGCCGGCAAAAATAAGGAGCCGTATTGGTGGCTGCTCCGACCTCAGAGTTTCTCTTGAGAAAGTCCATAAAGAGAAGGGATGTGGATGTTGTTTCCCATTACATCTGGCCTGTCCCTGTCCCGTCTCTGGCTAAACATCCCCAGGGCATAAAAAAAAGCTGCAGAGCTGTTGTGCTGTTGCTGTCCTGGCTCTTCCTGAGTGCTCTGGGTGCTGCGTGATCCATGGGGGCGCATCCGCTGTGGACAGGGGCTATTCAAGGGGCACGGACATCCACCTTTCCTCTATGCCCTCAACCAGCTAATTTTGACTGTGTCTTGTGAGAAACATGATTAACGCCAGAGCGCCAGGAGAAGCCAATTAGGCAGCCCCCCTCCCGCTGATGGCTCTGCACACAGCACACCTGCTCAGCCCACTGCGAACTGAGGCAGGGCAGAACTGCAAGTGTGAGTGAGAGTCTGACACATGAGTCCTGGCAAGAGACTTAGGCCCAGGTTCCCACCCTGGCCCCTCCATTTGTGCTTCCCGAGCGGCTTGCAAAGGGGTGGAAACAATCCTCAGCTCCCCCACACAGGCACAGCGAGCTCCCAGATCAGCCCATTCAATGTAGGTGACCATCTTTTCAAAAGGCAAAAGTGGGACACACGCAGGAGCTCCATCCCCTGGGTGACCCTGCCACTGCCCCTCTTCTTCCTATTTGTTGCCCCAGCCACTCCTCCTCCTCTTCCCCCAAGGCTCCACCCCACTCTCCATGGCAGAAGCCAGAGCCGGGTTATGGTAAGAGCTGCCCAGGGACCCAGCGCCACTGTGAGGAGCCCCAGATCCTCCACGTGACCTGGCCGGGGGCTGGGGTCCCAAGAGAAACCCCCAACCTATATCCCCACCCCCCCGAATGTAGAACCCAAGGAATGTGAAGAGTGTGGGGTTCCCCAGAGCAGCCTGGGCTCCTAGGACAGCTCTTAGACCTGGCTCCCGGCTGCCTAGGGGATAGAGCCTCAGGGAAAGAGAAGCAGCGGGGGTTGCATCAAGCCTCAACCAAGTCCTCTCATGGATCACTAACTGGTTAAAAGATAGGAAACAAAGGGTAGGAATAAATGGTCAGTTTTCAGAATGGAGAGAGGTAAATAGTGGTGCCCCCCAGTGGTCTGTAGTAGGACCAGTGCTGTTCAACATATTGGAGACACTGTATGGATTTTGTGGGGAGGTGGGCACTTTAGGAGATTATGAATACTAGTATTTTAAAATTGCAATGAATTCTGACAGATCTGCCATGTAAGGTATCTGCAGTAATGTTATAATTAGCCCGATACGATCATTTCATATATGTGTTCATATCACCTCTGCATTGTAAATTATAGGTTTTGTCACCGAAATTTCGGGTCCCCCTAGCTGAGAGCCAATAACAGCCAGACAGGGATAAGGAAGAGCTGCTTTATTCTGCAGAAGAAAGGAGAGCTTTGCACCTTAGTACAAAAACTCTGTCTTACACACATTTTACAGATCCTTTATACACATTCAGACAAAGGCCCTTGCCGTGTTAACGTTTGATTGGTGGTTGCCAGACCCGTGCTCCTGCTATCTGGTCAGTGAAAACCGTCTTGGGACCAGCTCTAACTACCTTAAAGCCTTGAAAGGGAAGACAGTTGAAAAGTTCAGGCTACTGTGTACTTGAAGTGTCTGCTTCCCCCTAATGGCGGCTGGTTGACATAATGGCTACTAGCTGTTGGGGGGGGGGTCACTGTTGACTTTCACAGTCCCCCCTTCGGGCCTGACAAACCCCAAAATTGTCAGGCCCGTTACGCAATTTGCGATCAACCTGGAGGGACAGATACTGGGTTTTCTTATGGACAGCAGAGCTTTTGATTATAGCATTATAAGGCATTTGGCACATTGTATCATTATCCAAATAACACATAGAAAGAAAAGAAAGAAAAAATTCCATTTAGCAATTGTTCGAAAGAGCCCCGTAAACCATGACCCAAGGTCTGGAAGGAGGTCCTCGAAACTAAAGGTGTGATCAAGAGATACAGCACGGAAAACAACAGCAGCATTCTTAATGGCTTGTAAATCCTGCTCAATTAAGCTGGAATGATTAAGATAGAAACAACATTTTTCCCCGATGCGAGCACAAGGCCCCCTAATTGGTTCATATGCTTGGAAGGAGCATTGAGAACAGTTGCACTTCCACCCAGAAAGTTTCCAAGTATGTCTCCATGGCCACAGATCAGATAGTACTCCTGATGTGTCTGTAAGGGCAGTGGGCCAAGCCTGAACATGCTAGATCCCACTGCAATGCCTTCCCAGCCTTAGTGATATTCAATACCATTTCTGTCAGCAACTTCTGGGTCATAGAACTAAGGGCAAAGATAACATGTAACTCACCAATTCCAGCCTGTACCTGGGTTAGCTGTGCTCCAATTTCTCATCATGTTTTTGGTTCTTAAAAATATTCCAAACTGCTGCTGCACTATTGGCCCAATCCCAAAGGGATCCAGTCAAGTCTCTCTTCTTTCTAGAGGAAATAACCCAAGCCCTCTGTTGTGCTAATCTAATGGCAGCCCCCTGTGAGCAATTTGGTTATGTAGAGGTGATCTGGAAACTGGAGAAGGGTAATGAAATTTTTATAATCCCTAGTATAGTGTTAATCACAGTTCATTGATATCCTAATACATTTTTCTTTGGTGTAGTATTATACCACATTCCCAAGCATGGGTCCCACAAGTTTCTTCCTGCCAGTGTATAATTCTTTGTTTCTTCACCAGGGTCAATTCTTAATGTCTCTTCTAGGCAGGAATCCCTGGACTTTGGTGGTTCCATTAGAGCAAGTGTTCCTTCTTCTCTTTTCCTGAAACAGTCATGGTTCAGCATCATACAGGGGAGAGGTTACTAGCACGTCACCCTATAATGGTTTTGCGTCTTCTAAAAAAATTCAAAGGCACAGTAGGTCTGTCAGTGGACAAGGGAGAGGTTATTAGCACTTCATCTTGTCTTTTTTTCCTTTTTCCTGCTGTCCAGAAGGCACAGCAGAGCTAGAAGGAGAAATAGGCTTATTAATCGTAGAGTCCTCCTGAGGTGGAGGGGTCTTTTTACATTGAGAAGCATGGGTCCAGGTAGGCAGTCCTTGGCACTTCACAGCGGTGTTGGTGGTTAACAGGACTTGGAAAGGGCCTTTCCAGCATGGAGCCAAAGCAGTCTTTCGTTGGTGGATCTTTACATAGACTCAGTCTCCTTGTTTCAATGAACTGCAGGGCTGCTAGGGTCTTTGGGTAGCACTTCTTTTATCTGTGAGAAAAGAAACCTAATACATTTTATTAATGCCTGGCAATGTTTTGCAGATCTCATAGTTGCTTGGGCACATTCATGTCCCCCTTTTCTTGTCTGTCAGCCAAGTCTTAGCTGTGAGCAGTGTCCTTGGATGGGGCCAGCATCTTATCTTTGGACTGAGCTTGCTAGCTATTTTTTTCCGATTAACTTGTTCTGTTCTTTTTCCTTCTCCTTCTTTTTGGCTTCTTTTAACCTACAAAGGAAACTTCCACTTTTTACTCATACACCTTTTCTCAACAATGAACACATACACATTGCCATTATACAGTACATTAGTCTTATTATTCAATGTATGCCATGTACACCCTTCCAGTAAAATAACTTTATTACAGAGCTTTGGAGCAACAAACCAGGACAAGCACACACACTTTTGAGGAGTCCACTCGGTACAACCTCTGGTGTCCAATAGCTTTCCTCCCTCCCCAGCCTTCTGGCTAGAAATCTGAGGTAGCCAGAAGGATCCCATGGGCAATATGGGGAGTGGGTTAACCTTCTATGTCCTTGCTTCCAAAGACTGTTGGTATGCAAATTTTAACAACAATTTTGGCCATAGAACACAAAAATAATTCCTATTGTACCAGTAAATGCATGGTACATTGAATGCTGTTCAGCTGCCATCCGTTTTCTCTGATGATCTGAAAGACAAAAGAACAGAGGTCTACCCCTTCTGGGCAGTCAGTCATTGCTTAAAATATTTCCTTTATATACACATACTCTTGTTGATTTTAGGCAAAACAGAGGAATTACCCCATATTTCCTTGTATTTGTTTCATAGGCAGCCCAGGTTTCAGTGGCTTCTACCTTATTAGTTAGAAAATTGCATTAATACAGATGCTTTCTGGCTTGCTTCCGCATCCAAAGCTATCCACAGCTTAAAGATTCTTACTTAAAAAGGGTCACAATTAACTTTCCCAGACTTTTGATTGTCTTTTACTTCTAACTTCTGCTTTCAAACACAGAGTGATCTGAAAAAGACAACACAACCTATATTGGTAGGTTTGCATTTCTTTTACCCCTACTACAATATACACTGCACATGTTCTGGGGAAAATGCACATCTTCTCCACAATTCAATTTCCACAACACTAGCCACATCAATTTTTACACAAGGTGAAACTATTTCTTTTTTGAACACCGGGTAAAGTCCATTTACTTAACATATAATTCAAAGGGCTATCCTTAGAGGGTTTTACCAGAGACCCACCCATCTGCCTGCTGACACTCTAACAGAGAATTACACAGAGAACAGAGGGAATTATGGCCTAATAGGATCCTATTACAGGAATTTCTACTAATACTGACCGCTACAAGGGACGGGACAGAAGGATCCCAATTCGACCTCAGAGCTTCATCGCACGCAATAGCTTCCACTCTGAGGAATTACGAATGAGAGGCTCAGTTCCGTTCACATACCTAACGCCCAAATGTATAAGACAGAAATTCATTAACCGGTTAACCAAAACAAAACCAGACCAGAACCAGAACCAGATAGTGTCTCCTTATCCTATTAGGACTCACCTTATCGAGCACGAACCCCAGGGGCTGTGGTGAAGCAGAGAAAAGCGGTGAAACACCCCGTTGGCACCGTTCCCAGTTCGCCACAGCCATGCGGAGTCCAATGTCCGAGCAAGGAGAGTCCCAGCGGAGTCGCCAGTAACTGTCACCGAAATATCGAGTCCACCTAGCTGAGAGCCAATAACAGCCAGACAGGGATAAGGAAGAGTTGCTTTATTCTGCAGAAGAAAGGAGAGCTTTGCACCTTAGTACAAAAACTCTGTCTTACACACATTTTCCAGATCCTTTATACACATTCAGACAAAGGCCCTTGCCGTGTTAACACTTGATTGGTGGTTGCCAGACCCGTGCTCCTGCTATCTGGTCAGTGAAAACCGTCTTGGGACCAGCTCTAACTACCTTAAAGCCTTGAAAGGGAAGACAGTTGAAAAGTTCAGGCTACTGTGTACTTGAAAAAAGAAGAACAGGAGGACTTGTGGCACCTTAGAGACTAACAAATTTATTAGAGCATAAGCTTTCGTGGACTATAGCCCACTTCTTCGGATGCATATAGAATGGAACATATATTGAGGAGATATATATACACACATACAGAGAGCATAAACAGGTGGGAGTTGTCTTACCACCTCTGAGAGGCCAATTAATTAAGAGAAAAAAAAAAAAAAAAAAACTTTTGAAGTGATAATCAAGCTAGCCCAGCACAGACAGACAGTTAGATAACAAGTGTGAGAATACTTACAAGGGGAGATAGATTTCAATGTTTGTAATGGCCCAACCATTCCCAGTCCTTATTTAAACCGGAGTTGATTGTGTCTAGTTTGCATATCAATTCTAGCTCAGCAGTTTCTCGTTGGAGTCTGTTTTTGAAGTTTTTCTGTTGTAATATAGCCACCCGCAGGTCTGTCACTGAATGACCAGACAGGTTAAAGTGTTCTCCCACTGGTTTTTGAGTATTTTGATTCCTGATGTCAGATTTGTGTCCATTAATTCTTTTGCGTAGAGACTGTCCGGTTTGGCCAATGTACATGGCAGAGGGGCATTGCTGGCACATGATGGCATATATCACATTGGTAGATGTGCAGGTGAACGAGCCCCTGATGGTATGGCTGATGTGATTAGGTCCTATGATGATGTCACTGTGTACTTGAAGTGTCTGCTTCCCCCTAATGGCCGCTGGCTGACATAATGGCTACTAGCTTTTGTGCGGGGAGGGGGTCACTGCTGACTTTCACCGTTTGGTATGTCTGTGCTGTGCATCTGTGTGACACTCCCAGAGAGATTGGCATTAGCACTGCTTAGACTGCTTGATACCCGTCAAGAGACATTGACTATACAATTGACCCATTGAGAGAAGGCAAGGGATACACCTTATTACTCGGCAGGGCATGCAGGGGCAAACCTATGGACAGAACTCTAAGGCTTCCAGACCATGTGCTGGGCAGTTTGTGTTGGGAACAAAGAAAGCACAGGCTGCATGGCAAAAGACTATAAAAGGCAGCTGCATCTTCTCCATTTTGTCTTCACTCCTGCTTCTTGTCTTCATTCCTGCTTCTTACCTCTGGATTAACCTTTCTACAAATGAAGTTCTGAATAAAGGACTGAGTGACGCAAACAAGCTGTGGATGTGTTCCAGCGGGATTTTCAAGCCAGCAAACTCACCAGTACTGCTAGGAACCTGATGGACATTGAAGACTTTGTATGTATGTGGCTATTTCAGCATTTAACATCTCTCTCCTTGTACTTTTTTTTTCTTTAAAATAAACCTTTAGTTTTACACACCAAAGGATTGGCTGGCAGCATGGTATTTTGGATAAGATCCAAACGTATATTGACCTGGTGATATGGCTGACCCTTTGGGGTCAGAAGAACATTTTGTGTATGTGCACAGAGTTTTTTAAATAACTTCTCACTGTACTGGACCAAGGTGCTGACTGGGAGGCAGAGACTGGAATGCAATAAAGGGGGCTGTGTGATTTCTTTTTTTGCATCTTGATAACCAGTGTGGGGGATCAGAAGCACAGTTTGTGACTGGTTGGGGAGTTTAACTTTGTGTTACCCACCAGTCTTGGGAGCATCTGCTCTCCCTTTTGCAGCCTGCCCTGACCTAGGCATTTCCAGTGAGGGTTCCCAGACACACCAGGTCACAATATTCATAAATGGTCTCGAAAAAGGGATAAAAAGTGAGTTGGCAACATTTGCAGATGATACAAAACTACTCAGTATACATAAGTCCCCAAGCAGATTACAAAGAGTTACAAAGGGATCTCCCAAACCTGGGTGACTGGGCAATAAAATGGCAGATGAAATTCAGATTTGATAAATGAAAAGTAATGCACACTGGAAAACATATTCCCAATGATACATACAAAATGATGGGATTGAAAGAAAGAGATCTTGGAGTCGTTGTGTATAGTTCTCTGAAAACATCCACTCCATGTGCAGCGGCAGTCAAAAAAGTGAACAGAATGTTGGGAACCATTAGGAAAGAGATAGATAATAAGACAGAAAATATCAATATGGTGTGCAGTTCTCGTTGCCGCATAGCAAAAAAGACATATTTGAATTGGAAAAAGGACAGAGAAGGAAAATAAAAATATTTAGGGGTATGAACAGCTTCTATATGAAGATAGATTAAGAAGACTGGGACTGTTCATTTTGAAAAGAGACGACTAAGGGAGGATATGATAGAGGTCTATGAAATCAACAGCGGTATGGAGAAAGTGAATAAGGAAGTGATATTTACCCCTTTATAAGAGCCAAGGGTCACCTAATGCAGTTAATAGGCAGCAGGTTTAAAATAAACAAAAGAAAGTACTTTTTCACATAGAACACAGCAAGCTGAGGAACACATTGCCAAGGAAGGTTGTGAAGGCCAAAAGTATAAAAGGTTCATGGAGGATAGGTCCGTAAATAGCTATTAGCTGAGATGGTCAGGGACGCAGCCCCATGCTCTGGGTGTCTCTAAACCTTTGACTGCCAGAAGCTGGGTGTAGACGACAAGGGAAGGATCACTTAATATATGCCCTGTTTTCTTCTTTTCCTCTGAAGCATCCTCACTGTCCACTGTCAAAAGACCAGAAATTGGGCTAAATGGATCATTATTCTGAAACAATATGGCCGTTCTTATGTTCTTAAATTGTTCCACTGATGGATGGGCTGCTGCAGACAAGCCTTCTCCAGGGGACCCCTCTGTTATAGAGGTAGCGTAGATACCATAGCAGACGTCCAAGGCCTGCTGAGTGTGGGAGGCTGATATGGGTGAGTGCTGCTCCCTAGGGGTGAGGTCCTCTAGCAGGAGTCACAGACGTTCATGGTTTGAGCTAAACATGGGCTGAAAAACAGAATTCCCCCAACAATTTTTTGGACCCAAACAAAATGTTTCCTTTTCAGTCACAATGCTGCCCAGCTGCAGCTGCCTGGATCCCCAAGAGAAATTGGAGGCTTTTCATCTTCCTATTCCTCATAATGTAAATTAAGGTTTCACTGACCGAGTCTATGGCTGCGCTCTGGAAACGCAAATGTCTAAACATCCCAACCAGTCTGCAGCTAGGGTATTGTGCCCATCTGATACTCTAACCAGCCTTCCCATCTCTGTGCAGCCCCCTCCCATCTATACAATGCTCTTTCAGCAGATCCTGTGGGCAGTGGCTAGTGTGACAGGCCCTGGTAGCACATCTCTGATGAACCTGTGCTAGCAGAGAGCTGGAGAGGGTCCTAGAGCAATTGTGGAGGAAAAGTGGGTGGGTGGGTCTAGCTACCAGTGGATCACTGAGCTCTGTGCCTAACTTGGGGGATCTATGGGTCCTGGGTTGCCCTTTTCATTCCTCAGGGAGAATTGTAGGATTGGAAGGGACTGCAAGAGGCCATCTAGTCCAGACCTGTGAGCTCATAGCAGAACTAAGTACTATCTAGACCATCCCTGACAGGGATTTGTCTAACATGATCTTAAAAATCTCAAATCGTGGAGATTCCACTACCTCCCTGTGCAATAAAGATCCGAGGGAAATTTCCATGTAGGGAGCCTTGTGGAATCTCCTTTCCCTGGCCTGCACCCTGGGTTTGTTATGCAGGAAACGGGGGTGCTGGGGAGAAATCTGGTCCTATATTATTTGTTATTAATTATTAATTATTATTTATTATTATTATTATTATTATTATTATTATTATTATTATATTTTCTTTCAGCAAGATCACAGCTCTGAGAGCATCATTGTTACCACTCAGCCGCCCCCGAGGTAGCCATGTCACTAATCAGAACCATACGAACAGTGATGACAAGCCCAGATTACAGAAATAGAGCCTGCAATAGGTTTCGTGCTCCAGTCCAGTTGGGTAGCATCACCATACATCCCCAGAAAACCAAGCAGCTGGGGTTTCCTGATGGCCAGGTGGTCCCAAGGGAATGTGCAAACATGCTTCATAAAGGCAGTTCTCTCCCTAACTGAACAGATACTGCCTGCTGCCCATGCAACCTCTCCGATGATGCCTTGTCTTTTATGGTGAAGACCTCTGGTGTCAGCAGCTCCATGTCTAGCAGGAATTAGGTACGTTGGCAGGTCTCACTATCTTTAAAATGCGAAGTGAAGGGGAAAGGCTGCAAGTTGTGTCCATTTGCATATGTTCTGTGCAGCGATAGCAAACTTAGCTGGGCTGTCGGGGTGACTCAGTGAAGGGGCTGGAGGTCAGGCAGCACTAAGTAGCTAGGTAGCTCCCCTGCATCTGCCCATGCTCCACGGTGGGTCTTTCAAGCTACACAGAAACCTGATATTCAAAGCGAGTTCAAAGTGTTAAAACCCCTATGACCCATGTCAGGATTTCTCAAGGGCTCCCATATCTAGAGGTTCCATGTGCTCTGGGCCCGATCCTGCCAGGGGCTGAGCGATAGAAGACCCCATGGAATATCAGTGACTAGTTCCCAAATCACCTCAGGTTTATTTGCTTCTGGAAATTTAATCAGCAAATACATTTTCTAAGGTCTGATTCTCTGGCTTAATTGTGTATGCAGGAATTCAAAATTCTGATGCTCTGTGGTAATAGGGCCAATGAGGCATATTTCTGTTTCCTGATTGGCTGTGGGCTCCAGCCTTTCTGCCCTGTAGATACCGCTCAGAGTTACAGGGCTAACGGCATCTCTGCCCCCTCTCTGATGTCCAAGTGCCAAATTTCAGGCCTCATAGCCTTCCCTCTAATAGGGTGGAATCCTTCTATTCTCTCACCCTCAGACTGGGCCCTGGGGTACCGCACACTGCAGGTCAGCTGTGCTTGCTGAGCTGGTCCAAGTGGGTCCGGCACCTGTGTTTCTTCTCTCTGGGAGTCTGTGAGTAGTGGTGAGATGAGTGACCAGCCAGCCTTCTTAAACCAGAATGTTGTTTAATCTGAACAGCAGGAATAAAGTGTAATATGGGAGAATGAGAGGGTTTTCAATCAACAGTCTGTACACATCTCTGACCCTAAGCCTTCCCGCTCTGACGGGGACCCAGGCAGGCCAAAGGCCTTATGTCTTCCCCAGCATTGTCTGTGCCTGTCAGTCTGAAGAGATTCTCACAACAACTGCCCCAGCTCTGGACAGACTCCCAGCGCTGGCAAAACAAGCTGTGTGATGTGGCTAGAGGCCAGAAATAGGTTCTTCCCAACTTGTAGCTCTGGTGTTGTCTCTCAATCTCCCTCGGGTGGTTACTGAGCGATGGCTTTTATTGAGCTATTGCTTCCCTTCCTGCTTTTTTTCTAGCAGCCTGCTATTAAACTAAGAAGAGCCAAACTGGTTTCACCCAATACAGCCATAACATAAACATGCTACTAGTGAACCCGAAATAGCCATAACATAAACATTCCAAGAAATGGGTTTAACATACACATTCATTATGGCAGCTGAGCTCCATGTCTGTCTCAATACCCTTCCCGTTTGCTATGGATTTTATGAATACAGGTCATAGGCAGTCAGAGAGCAATACACTACTTTCATATGGGAAATGAAGTTCCACATGCATTTGACTTTTAAATGCACTTCCTGAAAACCTGCATTATGCCTGAAAAACAGGTGCTGGGTTTACTATGTTCTAGAGAGTTAGAGCCCAGGTAATTAATGTTTTCTACACTGATCCCAATGCCTGTTACCACTCCGAATAGAGGCTACAGAGTGATAGAACCTGAGGAGAACCAGTCAACTATTAACTCAGTGACAGAGGCGCCACTAGACTTTTGTTCGCTGACAAGCGATTGACTGAAGGGTGAGATGTTTTGATCTTTTCAGGTTCGGGAGAAATCCACATGACATACATGTAACCGTTCTGCTAGATGTAGCCGGCAGCAACCAGAGCCAGTTTCAATATCTAGGGGTTCCTTTTCAATAATACAACAAAGAAGAGGGCCGAGCTCTCACCCAGTAACCAGGGAAAATTACACACCACTCCTGGGCACCTCTGAGAGACAATACTTCCCTCTCACAAGCACAGAGTCCGAGTGTAGAAAAGAAACTTATAATAAAAGGATAGAAGTCTCCCGACATTAGTTAGGGAAAATGCCACAAGCAGGATTCATAATCCTAAAACTGTGAGCAGGACATGTCTTCTGCCTCATGCTCTTGAGTTCTACAACCTAAAGTTCCTTTACTGTGCCCACACCCCACTCATTGTGGTTGTCCTTGTTCAGTGAGGGCCTGGGGCTCAGAGGTACGTCATTCACCTACCACCCGCCATCTGATTACTTGTTCTGGCTGGCCGCCCCGCCAGCCATGACTCCTCTCTGCTGGCTGCCCCACCAGCCACTTCCTCTACTCTAGACAGTTGACTGTTAGATACCTTCTGCTGCCACCTGCCTCTGCTGTGACCTCTGCACGTCTATCTATTAATGACTGATAGCTCTTTGTGACTGTAAGTTTGTAGAAGGCTGGGGAGAAATGCTTTTCCACCACCAGTGATTTCAGCTCTCATTTCAGCACTTACAATAAAAAAAGGCTCTCAGTGAAGTCTATTCAGCTCTATCTTTGAATGGTGGGTAGGAACAGATTAAACCATACCATGAACCCTAAAAGAGAGCCCACAACTCCTGCCGGGGATACCTGTCCTCACCCCTCTTACTTTCACAGTGCTCTGGCATTCGAGCCCCTGGCTTAATGAGATACTTTCAGCTGAAGGTGACCACCTCATTTGGGACAGGTTGAGCACACTTTTGCTCCCCTTTATTCATACAATAAAGAAAACAACATTAATAACAGTATTTCACTACCCCTGCATTCAGTGCTAAGGGATTTGTACACCAGCCAAAGTTGAACACTTTGAGCAACACCTATCTACTGATATCTAGGGAGAGTATGTGTGTTTATGTAAATACAGTTTGCTCCTCAAGTCTCTCCCCCTTCCCGGTAGCTGTCAGAGGAGAGTTCATTCAGATTCTGTTTACATATGCTACTTTTTAAGTCCCACTCTAACCTGAGAAATCTTCTCTGAAAGGAGATTTGTTAGGCCAAAATGTTTCATTGTAATACAATTACAAACCAAACTTTCATGAGATGATTGTATATTGAAAGCCAGCAGCAGAATTGTTGGAATCTCTACAGGAAGAAGCAGTCGTAACTTTACTACTTTAATAGCTTAAACTTTAGAAAGTGTATCAGAAATACTCCACAAACTGTTTGCAATGGGTTTGTGCTATTAACTCTTTTTTCTGTGAACAGTTGTATGATTCTATCCCCAGAAGCTTTTTCTAACAATTATATTCAGAGTCATGAACACAATCCCACTGCAATACCTGTGCATGACATTTCAAAAAGTCAGGAGAAATCAGAAGCACTAGTCTGTGTTTCAGCAAATAGAGCTGAGGTGCAGGAAAGGGCCCTGTAATATTGGTTGTATATAATTTACTCTCATCACCTCTTACACAAGAATGGCTGAAGTAACTTGCACATTCAGTTGGATATTAGTGCAAATCTAGCATTTCCACTATTCACTCATTTGTGACACAAACCTCTCTCCCGCCCAGCTAAAGTAACTGTCTATGTTAGCTTGTAACTTGCCAGATATCTATGGACCATTGCATGGGGAGAGGATTTAGATCCGGTGAGAATGAAAAGAAGCGTGTGGATTGTAAAACTTGCTGTATTCAGTCAACGCTGGGCTGGCAAAATGTTTCAGTATCTCTTGAAAGGATTCTTTGGGGTCAGAGTGTATCACCTGGGATATTTGGAAAGGGAAAGTTAATAGAGCCTTGTTCTGATTGAATGTACACATGTAAATCTAAAGTGATGCTGTTGAAGTCAATGTTATTGAATTAAACACTCGGCCCTAACAATTTATCCCCAAAAAACTGCAAATGGGCAATGGCATCATTTAAACTCTGAGGAGAAAATTATATTATATATGTGTGTGTGTGTGTGTGTGTGTGTGTGTGTGTGTGTGTGTGTGTGTGTGTGTGTGTGTGTGTGTGTAATGAGGCAATGAAACACATTTATCAATAGCTTGAATGTAGGACACATAAATACCATTTTCACCATGCACTTGCCATGCGTTTACCCACATGCCATAATACTAAGGGCCAGACACAGAAGTGGAGTGTCAGAAAGGGTGTGTTTATGAGGGTCACAATAGTAAAATATCACAGTGCTCAAATAGGCTGTGGAACTCACAGTCAAAAGAAATCACAGGGGCCACGAGCTTAGCAGAATTCAAAGAGTGACGGGCTGATTATATGGGTAACCAGAAATTCCAATTACAGTAGTGAGGCTTTTTTTAAAAAAAAAGTCTTGGAAGGGCTCTAAACCTTCCTGGTTTATGTCACAAAATATGTCTAACTACAGGTTTCAGAATAGCATCTGTGTTAGTCTGTATCCGCAAAAAAGAACAGGAGTACTTGTTGCACCTTAGAGATTAATGCTATTAGAGATTACTATGCTCTAATAAATTTGTTAGTCTCTAAGGTGCCACAAGTACTCCAGTTCTTTATGTCTAACTAGTGGGTACCAGTGGAAAATTTTCCTTCAGAGCTGCCTATTGCAGGGTTTCTTCCACCTTCCACTGAAACATCTGGAGCTGCCCACTGGATACTGGGCTAGATGGACTGCAGGTCTGATCCCGTCTGGCAATGCCTATGTTCCTGTTGTTGCTGCAAATCCAAGACTATGTATTTGTTGATCTTCCTTGAACTCCTGGGAGTCTCTAGATTTCCTCTGAGAGCAGAAAAATGTCTCGTTAAATATCAACTAGTCTCCTGTTTTTTTTTCCTTTTAGGAAGGAGAGTTCAAAACTCCTGGGACCTGCCCAGTACATTATGTCAGCTGTCAATGACACCAACTTCAACTCTGCAGTATTCCTTCTGACCGGGCAACCTGGATGGGAATACGTCCATCTCTGGATCTCTATCCCCTTCTGCTTAGTGTATGTTCTTTCAATAGTAGGAAATTCAGTCATTCTGTTCATTATAAAAACAGATCCAAGTCTCCATGAGCCCATGTACATTTTCCTTTCCATGTTGGCCATCACAGACCTTGGCATATCGATAACCATCATACCGAGGATACTGGGCACATATTTGTTTAACTCTAGGGAGATCAGCCTTGATGCCTGTTTTGCCCAGCTGTTCTTCATCCACTCGCTGTCATTCTTTGAATCCTCCATTCTCTTGTTGATGGCCTTTGACCGCTTTGTCGTGAATTCTAACCCACTGAGATATGCTTCCATCTTAACTCTTCTGAGAATAGCCAAGATGGGACTGGTGTTTGTGTTAAGAGGGTTTGTCCTAACATTCCCACTCCCCTTTCTCTTGAAGCGATTCCGATAATGTCGAGCCAATGTTCTCTCCCATTCCTACTGCCTGAACCAGGAGGTCATGAAGCTGGCTTGTTCAGATATCGCAATCAACAGCATCTATGACTTGTTTATAACACTCTTAATGGTGGGGTTGAACTCGTTACTCTTCTTCCTCTCTTATGTGATGATCCTCAAAACAGTGCTGAAAGTCGCATCCCGTACAGAGTGCCGGAGGGCCCTGAACACCTGTGTCTCCCACCTCTGTGCTGTTGTCCTCTTTTACACACCAGAGATCGGCTTGTCTCTGTTACACAGATTTGGGAAGGGCTCTCCTCCATTGCTTCAGATTCTCCTGGGCAACATCTACCTGCTGGTCCCACCTCTGATGAATCAAATTGTGTATAGTGTAAAAGGCAAACACCTTCATGCAAGTATAATCACGGTGTTTTTCAAGTGATGGGTCAGTTCATCACCCGGGTCCAGGGCTGGTTACATGGCAGATGAAAACCAGGGGCCACCCATTCCGTCCTGGACCCTTACATCCGAGATGACATAAGCAATTGATCTCCACTCTGCAGAGAGAGTCTCAGGCAGGATCTAAGGCCTGGAATAATGGGATAGGTGCTGTTCCTGCTTCCTGGTGAGGGAGGACAGTGCACTTGGGGAAGGTGACCAAGGCATACAGCAGCATTTACAAAATTGCTTTGTTCCTGGAGTGACTGGAAATGGTGGGGTGTTGGCCCATAAAGAGCTGTATCAGCTGTTGGAGCAGTCTTGATACAGTCAATAAGGAGACGTGATGTGGATGTTGTTTTGCATTAGAACTGGCCCATCACTTGCCCATCTCAGGTTAAATATCCAGGGGCCACGAAAAAAGGTGCCGAGCTTCTTTGGCAGTTTCAGTCCTGGCCCTTCCTGAGCGCTCTGGATGCTGCGTGATCCATGGGGCTGCATCAGCTGTGGACAGGGGCTATTCAAGGGGCACAGACACCCACCCTCCCCTTACCCCCTTAGCCAAGTCCTAATGACTGAGTCATGTCAGAGACATGATTAACACCAGCAGCCCAGGAGAAGCCGTTCACACCGCCCCCCCACTCTGTTTGTGGCTCTGCACACAGCACACCTGCTGAACCCACTACTCATGTAGGCAGAGCTAAGCATGTGAGTGAGGGTCTGACACACAGGAGTCCTGGGAAGAGACTAAGGCCCAGATTCCCGGGGGAGGGGGCAAGTGGGGCAATTTGCCCCAGGCCCTGGATCCCACAGGGACCCTGCGGAGTGACTGAAGTGCCCCCCACCGCCAAAATGATGCCAAAGACCCGGACAACCGTCGGGTGAGTACAAGCGCCGCAGCTCCCCCGCTTTGCCCCAGACCTCCTGAATCCTCTGGGTGTCCTTGTTCTCCTCCCCTCCATTTGCCCTGCTGCAGGGTTGAAATGGTCCTCAACTCCCCCACAGAAGCCCAGCTAGCTCCTATCCCAGCCCAGCCCATTCAGTGTAGGGTGACCACCTTTCCAAAAAACAAAAGCAGATCATATGCAGGATCCACATCCCCGCATTGACCCCGTTCCTGCTCCTCCTCTTCCCCTGAGGCCCCTCCCTCTGCCCCATCCCTACCCCCAAGCCCCACCTCCTGCTCCTCCTCTTTATCTGAGCTCCGCCCCCTCTCCAGGCCCAAGGCCAGAGACCAGATGCCCTAAGAGCTGCCCAGGGAGCCAGAGCCACTGTATGGAGCCCCAGACCCTCCTCCTGCCATGGACATGTGGCTGGGGGCCCCGAAAGCAGCCCCCAGCCTGTGACTCTGCCCCCCAGGATGCATCCCCTTAGGGAAGTTGTAGAGTTTGAGGCTCCCCACAGAGGCCTGGGCTTCCAGGGGAGCTCTTACCACAGCCCAGCTCTGGTCTGGCTGGGTAGCAGAACCTCAGGGGTAGTGGAGGAGCAGGCGGAAGGGCCTAGTAGGAAGTGATGGGGACAGGGGTCAGGGTGTCAGGGGAAGAGACTGGTCAACTGATGTGGCAAGCCTGAACCCACGCTGATCCCAGCCAGCAGGGTGGCAGGGGGCTCTTGAGTAAAGGAGGAGCGGCGAACAGCAGAGGCTAACAGCGGGAGTTTGCCTGGAGTTCGCGTGGGGAGAGCGCACTGAGGCTTTCATCCGCAGGTTTCTCTAAGTAGGTCCTGCAACAGTTGAGGAAGCTCTTAAGAGGACAGTGATGTGGAAGGTGAGCGATCAGCTGTTGTAACCTGCACAGGTTGTGCCATGTTTGTCTTTCTTCCACAGGACAGAAGCGACTTTGTCTGTACAAAGTGCAAGCTGGTCTCCATGTTGGAAGAGAAGGTTAGAGGGCTGGAGAAACGAGTGTTGACTCTGCGTTGCATAAGGGAAAATGAAGATTTCCTGGACAGACGTCAGGAGATGCTTCTACGGCCACAATGTTCTGAAGATTCAGAGCAGGCGCAGCAGGGACAGAAGGATTGTAAGGAGGTTTGGCAGCATGTGACCTCCAGAAGGAGAAAGAGGAGCGTCCATGCACCAGCAATGGAGATACAGGTGAGCAATTGTTTCCATGTTCTCTCTACAGGTACTAATGCGGAGAGTGGACTAGATGACCCATCTGAGGGAAGGGAGCAGAAGGAGACTCCACTGATTGGAAGGCAAAAGATGCACTGTCCTAGGGATGGGGGTTCCACGACCACCACTCCCAAGAGGAGGAGGAGGGTGGTGGTGGTCGGGGACTCCCTCCTCAGGGGGACTGAGTCATCTATCTGCCACCCCGACCGGGAAAACCGAGAGGTCTGCTGCTTGCCAGGAGCTAGGATACACGATGTGACGGAGAGACTGCCGAGACTCATCAAGCCCTCGGATCGCTACCCCTTCCTGCTTTTCCACGTGGGCACCAATGATACTGCCAAGAATGACCTTGAGCGGATCACTGCAGACTACGTGGCTCTGGGAAGAAGGATAAAGGAGTATGAGGCGCAAGTGGTGTTCTCGTCCATCCTCCCTGTGCAAGGAAAAGGCCGGGGTAGAGACCGTCGAATCGTGGAAGTCAACGAATGGCTACGCAGGTGGTGTCGGAGAGAAGGCTTTGGATTCTTTGACCATGGGATGGTGTTCCAAGAAGAAGGAGTGCTAGGCAGAGACGGGCTCCACCTAACGAAGAGAGGGAAGAGCATCTTCGCCAGCAGGCTGGCTAACCTAGTGAGGAGGGCTTTAAACTAGGTTCACTGGGGGAAGGAGACCAAAGCCCTGAGGTAAGTGGGGAAATGGGATCCTGTGAGGAAGCACAAGCAGGAGAGCGCAAGAGGGGAGGACTCCTGTCTCATGCTGAGAAAGAGGGACGATCGATGAGGTATCTTAAGTACCTATACACAAATGCAAGAAGCCTGGGAAACAAGCAGGGAGAACTGGAAGTCCTGGCACAGTCAGGGAACTATGATGTGATTGGAATAACAGAGACTTGGTGGGATAACTCACATGACTGGAGTACTGTCATGGATGGATATAAACTGTTCAGGAAGGACAGGCAGGGCAGAAAAGGTGGGGGAGTTGCGTTGTATGTAAGAGAGGAGTATGACTGCTCAGAGCTCCGGTATGAAACTGCAGAAAAACCTGAGAGTCTCTGGATAAAGTTGAGAAGTGTGAGCAACAAGGGTGATGTCGTGGTTGGAGTCTGCTATAGACCACCAGACCAGGGGGATGAGGTGGACGAGGCTTTCTTCTGGCAACTAGCAGAAGTTGCTAGATCGCAGGCCCTGGTTCTCATGGGAGACTTTAATCACCCTGATATCTGCTGGGAGAGCAATACAGCGGTGCACAGACAATACAGGAATTTTTTGGAAAGTGTAGGGGACAATTTCCTGGTGCAAGTGCTGGAGGAACCAACTAGGGGCAGAGCTTTTCTTGACCTGCTACTCACAAACAGGGAAGAACTATTAGGGGAAGCAAAAGTGGATGGGAACCTGGGAGGCAGTGACCATGAGATGGTCGAGTTCAGGATCCTGACACAAGGAAGAAAGGAGAGCAGCAGAATACAGACCCTGGACTTCAGAAAAGCAGACTTTGACTCCCTCAGGGAACAGATGGACAGGATCCCCTGGGAGAATAACATGAAGGGCAAAGGGGTCCAGGAGAGCTGGCTGTATTTTAAAGAATCCTTATTGAGGTTGCAGGAACAAACCATCCCGATGTGTAGAAAGAATAGTAAATATGGCAGGCGACCAGCTTGGCTACACAGTGAAATCCTTGCTGATCTTAAACGCAAAAAAGAAGCTTACAAGAAGTGGAAGATTGGACAAATGACCAGGGAGGAGTATAAAAATATTGCTCAGGTGTGCAGGAGTGAAATCAGGAAGGCCGAATCACACTTGGAGTTGCAGTTAGCAAGAGATGTTAAGAGTAACAAGAAGGGTTTCTTCAGGTATGTTAGCAACAAGAAGAAAATCAAGGAAAGTGTGGGCCCCTTACTGAATGAGGGAGGCAACCTAGTGACCGAGGATGTGGAAAAAGCTAATGTACTCAATGATTTTTTTGAAGGGTCACAGTGGACGAGAAGCTGGATATGAGTCAACAGTGTGCTCTTGTTGCCAAGAAGGCTAACGGCATTTTGGGCTGTATAAGTAGGGGCATTGCCAGCAGATCGAGGAACCTGATTGTTCCCCTTTATTCCAGATGAGGCCTCAGGTGAGGCCTCATCTGGAATACCGTGTCCAGTTTTGGGCCCCACACTACAAGAAGGATGTGGAAAAATTGGAAAGAGTCCAGCGGAGGGCAACAAAAATGATTAGGGGTCTGGAGCACATGACTTATGAGGAGAGGCTGAGGGAACTGGGATTGTTTAGTCTCCAGAAGAGAAGAATGAGGGGGGAATGAGGGGGGATTTGATAGCAGCCTTCAACTACCTGAAGGGGGGTTCCAAAGAGGATGGAGCTCGGCTGTTCTCAGTGGTGGCAGATGACAGAACAAGGAGCAATGGTCTCAAGTTGCAGTGGGGGAGGTCCAGGTTGGATATCAGGAAAAACTATTTCACTAGGAGGGTGGTGAAACACTGGAATGCGTTACGTAGGGAGGTGGTGGAGTCTCCTTCCTTGGAGGTTTTTAAGGCCCGGCTTGACAAAGCCCTGGCTGGGATGATTTAGCTGGGAATTGGTCCTGCTTTGAGCAGGGGGTTGGACTAGATGACCTCTTGAGGTCCTTCCAACTCTGATATTCTATGATTCTATGATTCTAGGAGGGTGGGGCTGGGGGGTAGGAGACCTTGTGTTTTGGAATAGACTGAATAAATGCGACCCCACAAAGGGGGCTATTGTTTTAAATATCCCAGGCTGAGAGTCAGTTATTGCAAGGACCTTAGAGGAATCACTCTGGGGTGGCCCTTGTGTGCAGGAACTTGGCCAGAGTGTGCCATGCTCTTGGAAGCCGTTACCGCTGGGTGGAATTCCCCACAACCCCCAGGCTGCTCAAAATCTGCTGAAGCAGGGGGAGAACAAGCCAGTGAATCAAAACTCTGTAACTGGCTCCTTGCTTTCCCCACTTGCTGAGTCCATCCGGGCCTGTCACCTCTCAGATGGCTGGAATGCTGCCTGTGGTCTGTGCATTGCTCTGTGACTGGGTTTGATTCCTTTCCCCTGTGTAACCATGTGCCATTGGCTCTCTCTGAACCTCTACACAGATGAGTAATAACCCTGCCCTGTCTCACAGTGGTGGTGAGAAGATATATACATTCAATGTGCTAATAGTATCTCACTAGGGAGCCACATGAGACCCTAAGATCAGGGTGTGACTCTACTTCCCATATTCTTCATAGAAATATTGTTATAAGATGATTATAGCATATCTAGGATGTATTTTATGCAAGATGAATCACGTAAGGTATCACTGGAAAGATTAAGATTTACTGACTACGATTATCCTATTTGTATGCATGTATCATTTCTGTCTCTGAAGTTAGGAATATTGACTAGGTAACAATTACAACTGTGTTTACACCTGGAGAACACCCACCAGATATTATGCAATCAGCCTGGATGGGCCATTAGGGAGAAAAATAGGAGTTTGAACATGCTAATCTCCCACCTTCCTGAGAAGCTTCCTGGGATGCTGTTTTGACATTGCAGCTTCATGTGATCATATCACCTGGTACTGGACTCCTGCTAATATTTTTCCAAAAATAGGAGGTGGGGCTCAAACTGGGAAAAAAACATTCCTGTCCTGTGTAAATCCTATATGTAACCCTTCTGCCTATCTGAGTTGGCAGGAACAAGGGCCGGGTTCTGGATCTAGGGGTTCCGTTCCAATAACGTAATGCAAAACCAGCTCAAGCCCTCACCCAGTGATCTGGGACAATTACATACCACCCTCCTGGGCGTCTCTAAGAGGCAATACTTCCCCTCTCCCAAGCACGGAGTGTGAGTGTAGCAGAAAATGTTTAATAACATGAGGTAAACGACATCAGCATTAAATTGGGAAAACACCACAAACAGGATTCATAGCACAAACCATAAGCAAAAGACCACCCCCCAAAATCCCAAAAATCTCTTGAGTCCAGCAACCCAAAAATCACCCAAAAGTCCAACAACCCAAAAGTTTCTGTCCCTGGTCAGTGCAGCCCCAGAGTTCAAAAGCTTATCTGCAGAGTCTTACCCCCCCGCCCAGGTGGCAATGGGGGAAGAAATGGGCACACAGGGCATTCAGGGGTACCTTATGTGGTCTGAGGCTGACTGCCCCGCCTCTCTATGGGGTTCTGCTGCAGCCTTCACCATAAGCCACTTTACTCCACCAGCTGCTCCGCTCCTCCAGCCATCCCTCAAACTGCTCTGCTCACCGCCCCGTGGGCCGCACCAACCATTGTGCAAACTGCTCTGCTTGCTGTCCCCTAGGCTATACCAACCATCCCACAAAGTGCTCAGCTCTACTAGCACTAAATCTTTAGGCTTCTCCACTAGTTACCACAGTACTCAGTGATTTCAGCTTGTAGTGGAGAGCCCCAGTGCCAGTGCACTATTTCAACATACTAGCTTGTAATTAGACTCTTAATGTAATCAAAATTAGCTCTACTATTCAACAGTAGAAAAAGAAGATAGTATAATTAGTGTTTTAGGCTCCTAAAAGGGACCCAGACCACCAGGTACAAACATTTGTCCCCAGGGTCTTACCATTCACTGAGTTTTGTATCCCATGCCCCTTGTCTAGCGAGTGCTACTTAGGTAATGGTGAGTCCCTCTGTCATACAACAGTTCCACTGGCCTTGATTCACAGAATCAGGGTAACAAAACTTTATTCTTCCTGTCCCAATAACAGAGAAACTGGGGATCCCACACCAGCCAAAGTAAGCACTTTCAGTTTCTGTGGGCTCATGTTAGGCCGGTGGGTGTGCCTATGCAAACGAGATAAGTCCCGGGGTTTCTTTTCCACACTTTCCATAATTCACCACCAGATGTCAGGGTAGAGCTCCTCCTGACTTTGCTTACATCTATAAGGCATAGAATTGAGTTATTCAGGGTTTCACAGAAGCCCTGCCCAAGATGGCTGCTGAAAACACCTAAGACTGATCTGGGGAAGAAAGGACTGGACTCAGGCTAGAAAGTGTCTGGCCTGTGAAAGGAATACCTGGAATTCTACGCTGCAAGCAAGAGCAGTTTGTCTTCAAGAAACTCTGCAACCTGCTTAAAACACCATTTAGGGATATAAATTATTAGTTGTAGCCAGTTTGTTTAGTGGATTAAGCTTAGTTTGGGTGTTTGTTTTATTTGCTCAGTAATCCAATTTGATCTGTTTGCTATCACTTATAATCACTAAAATCTATCTTTTTGTACTTAATAAACTTGGTTTTGTTTATTCTAAAACCCAGTTAGTGGAATTCATAATGGACAAGGGGAGCTGTGCATATATTCCTCCACATTAGGGGAGGGAGTGCTGGACAGTTCTCTGTGCAGCACAGAACAATACAATTTTGGGTTTACACTCCTGATGGGGTGTGTATTTCAGCACCGGGCAGTTCCTGACCTGAGTCTTTCCATGAAGAGCTGATTTCAGTGTCTGTGGCTTTCTCCAGCTGGATGTATCCCTACCCGTGTGTGTGTGCTGGAGGAGGCTCAGCAGGACAGTGTAAGAGAGCCCAGGCTGGTGGAACAGGTGGGCTCAATGATACCCCAGTACATCAGGTGGCACCCCAGAGGAGGGAGAAGTCTGTCACACAGGGCTATCTCAGGGTTCCTGTAGCGGGGTGGTTACCCCGCTCCTGCCTGAAGGGTTTAAAACAGCCCTGGCAGAGGGCTGGGGCAAAGAGAAAAGCTACTGGGTTGATTGGGGAAGTAGCCACGGCTGGGCCATGCCCCAATCAGGCCTCAGATGGCCCTATATAAGAGGTTGGGAGCCAGGAGCTCAGAAAAGTCTCTCTCAGAGTGCAGAGAGAGAAGGGCCTGGCTGCAGCATGCTAGAGATAGCGTACCTGTGTGGACCAGGGCTAGGGACAGGCTGAGGAGCTGGGACGCTCCAGCCTAGATAGCCCCAGGCTGTGGCCTAGCGGAAGGCCAAGGGGTACTTGGGGTTGCAGAGGGCAGCCCAGGGCTAGGCCAAGGCAACAGGTCCAAACTCTCCTTGCCAGTGATGAGTGGCCTACACTGCAGTCTGCCCCAGGGAGTGGGGGCTAGTTGGTGACTGGCAGTGGCCTAGTGCTGAGGCAAGGTGGTGATAATTGGTGGGGGTTCCCCTGGGAGGAGAGACCTAGCGTGTGGGTACTGTCAGGGGGCAGCACCCAGAGCAAGGGGCACCGGGGTCCTGGGGGGGAAACGGGAGCCTGAGGTAGAGGACAGGCAGATCACTGGCCTGCAGAGGGCACTCCAGAGACTGGAGAGTTAATTCCCCGAAGCAACCAGCAGGAGGCGCTGCAGAAGTGAGTCCGGACCTCTTACATATGGTGGATGAATGAAGGCATAGCGGTCCGCCCCTGACACAAGGGGCAGGTCAGGACTGTGGAACACTTGCCTGAATCAGAGAGTGGAGAAACTTACAGTGGAGAAAACCATGAAGGACTATTACTGGAGAGCCTGTGTGGCCCGTCTTGCCGAGCAGCAAGCCAGGCTGCTTCAGCTGCTGCGGGGGAGGGCACA
This sequence comes from Chrysemys picta bellii, assembly GCF_011386835.1. Taxonomy (NCBI): domain Eukaryota; kingdom Metazoa; phylum Chordata; order Testudines; family Emydidae; genus Chrysemys; species Chrysemys picta. Next base: position 351,222,244 of record NC_088791.1, read on the forward strand.
AGGATCTCATTGGGGGCCAGGCACCTTGGGCAGGAGGCCGGTGCCAAGGCCAAGGAACTGTTGGGCCTGTGGGGAACCAGGACACTTGACGAGGGTGTGCCCTCACAGGGCCCAGGAGAGCCCTGAAGGAAGGGCTGTGCCAGAGACAGATCATGGACAGACTTGAGTGCCTCCTGTGAAGCCAACAGGGGGGCTCCAATTGTGTTGGGCCTGTGGGGAGCCAGGGCACAAGAAGGAGGAGTGCCCTCACGGAACTCGCAGGGCCCAGGCTAGCCCTGAGGTGGGCAGGGGTGAGCACTGGCTGTGCCTCCTCTGCCACAAGGGGCACCGGGGAAAGCGGCCTAGCCCCCAGAGACGGAGGGGGAGGCCAGAGGATCGGGCTATGTCTGAGACTGCCCCGAAGGAGGGGGTGGTGACGACTAGGGCCCCAAAGAGGGGATTGTCAGGGGCAGGGAGGCCCCAGACAAACCTGGTATCCCATGGGGGAGCTGAAAAGGCTACCAGGGGAACCCAAACTCTGGAGGAAGGGAGCAGGCTGCTCCTTGCACTGGAGAGCCTGTGAGCAGAGAGGGATTCCCTGCGGGCCCAGCTGAGAGGAATGCTGGGGCGTTAGGGATAGACACCCTACCCCCCCGGTGGAGGGGATCTTGAGGTGGGGTGTGTGTAGCGGGGTGGTTACCCCGCTCCTGCCTGAGGGGTTTAAAACAGCCCTGGCAGAGGGCTGGGGCAAAGGGAAAAACTACTGGTTTGATTGGGGAAGTAGCCACGGCTGGGCCATGCCCCAATCAGTCCTCAGCTGGCCCTATATAAGAGGCTGAGAGCCAGGAGCTCAGAAGAGTCTCTCTCTGAGTGCACAGAGAGAAGGGCCTGGCTGCAGCAAGTTAGAGATAGCGTACCTGAGTGGAGCAGGGCTAGGGACAGGCTGGGGAGCTCCAGCCTGGATAGCCCCAGGCTGTGGCCTAGCAGAAGGCCAAGGGGTACTCGGGGTTGCAGAGGGCAGCCCAGGGCTAGGCCAAGGCAGCAGGTCCAAACCCTCCTTGCCAGTGATGAGTGGCCTATACTGCAGTCTGCCCCAGGGAGTGGGGGCTAGTTGGTGACTGGCAGTGGCCTAGTGCTGAGGCAAGGTGGTGATAATTGGTGGGGGTTCCCCTGGGAGGAGAGACCTAGCGTGTGGGTACTGTCAGGGGGCAGCACCCAGAGCAAGGGGCACCGGGGTCCTGGGAGGGACACGGGAGCCTGAGGAAGAGGACAGGCAGATCACTGGAAGCAGAGGGCACTCCAGAGGCTGGAGAGCTAATTCCCTGGACGACCAGCAGGAGGCGCCGCAGGGGTGAGTCCGGACCTCTTACAGTTCCAAAGAGCAACACCTCTGACATTTGTCTAAAAGACACTTCTTACCTTGTAACACGGACACAGCTGAGCACTATGGTGCCTGGCCCCAGGCTCAGACAAGTTTCAGCAGAGGCTCTTTCCACAAAAAAGGGGCAAACAGATGGGAAGATGCTCTCTGAGACACAGGAGCTGATTGCTCTGCTCAGAAGCACCCAAAGGGAAGCGACTGATGTGTCCCATCAGATGTTCTTGGTGATAAGTGTTTAGCATAGATGGGATGTTGTTCCCAGCTCCAAGAGTGGGACAATTGTGAGATTCCCCCCACGACAAGATAGAACCTGGTTTAGAGGATAAAGAAACCATATATCCCACTGTCAAGGCTGATTCCCCATTCAGGCACTTCGAGTGCAGAAGGTGGGGGCCTGCAAGGACTTTTAAAAATGAATACCTTCCACTCCAGACTTGTATTGAACTCCCAAGGTTACAGATCCCCCTGGCCTTGGTTAGTAGTGCTGCCACCACCAAGTGCACAACCCCTTGGAGAGCCCAGGAAGGTGCAATTGGGAATTACTTCCTCTGGGGTACCCTCAAGCAGTTTCACCTCCCCTCTGGGCAAGAGCTGTGAAAAGGAAAAAGAAAAAGGAATCAGCTGTTGCTACCAGCTAACTGAAAAACAGGTAAGCTGGGGTCCAGCTTAAAGGTTACAAAACATCTGCATTTAGCACAGAGAAATCCGCAAGCCCAAAATAAAGAGATAAACCTGATCACATCTAACTAAACATTTCCTAATCTATGTACATATCTGCGGTTCCAAATGAGTAGTTTCTAGGTATGATGCTGATGATTTTTCATACCTGGCCCAAGCCTTACAGAATACCTACTGATCTCTGTGTCTCTTAAGCCGGGATAACTTTTTTTGCCTCTGTATTCACGAGCAAGGTCAGCTCCCAGATTGCTGCACTGGGCAATACAGTATGGGGAGAAGGTGACCAACCCTCTTTGGAGAAAGAAGTGGTTCGGGACTATTTAGAAAAACTGGACGTGCACAAGTCCATGGGGCCGGATGCGCTGCATCCAAGGGTGCAAAAGGAGTTGGCGGGTGAGATTGCGGAGCCATTAGCCATTATTTTTTAAAACTCATGGTGATCGGGGGAGGTCCCATATGACTGGAAAAAGGCTAATGTAGTGCCCATCTTTAAAATAGGGAAGAAGGAGGATCCGGGGAACTACAGGCCAGTCAGCCTCGCCTCAGTTCCTGGAAAAATCATGGAGCAGGTCCTCAAGGAATCAATTATGAAACACTTAGAGAAGAGGGGAAAGTGATCAGGAACAGTCAGCATGGATTCATGAAGGGGAAGTCGTGCCTGACTAACCTAATTGCCTTCTATGATGAGATAACTGGCTCTGTGGATGAGGGGAAAGCAGTTTTATTCCTTGACTTTATCAAAGCTTTCGATACGGTCTCCCACAGTATTCTTGCCGCCAAGTTAAAGAAGTATGGGCTGGATGAATGGACTGTAAGGTGGATAGAAAGCTAGCTAGATCGTCGGGCTCAACCGGTAGTGATCAATGGCTCCATGTCTAGTTGGCAGCCAGTTTCAAGCGCAGTGCCCCAAGGGTCGGTCATGGGGCCAGTTTTGTTTAATATCTTTATTAATGATCTGGAGGATGGTGTGGACTGCACTCTAAGCAAGTTTGCAGATGACACTAAACTAGGAGGCGTGGTAGATACACTAGAGGGTAGGGATCGGATACAGAGAGACCTAGACAAATTAGAGGATTGGGCCGAAAAAAACCTGATGAGGTTCAACAAGGACAAGTGCAGAGTCCTGCACTTAGGACGGAAGAATCCCATGCACTGCTACAGACTAGGGACCGAATGGCTAGGTAGCAGTTCTGCAGAAAAGGATCTAGGGGTCACAGTGGACGAGAAGCTGGATATGAGTCAACAGTGTGCTCTTGTTGCCAAGAAGGCTAACGGCATTTTGGGCTGTATAAGTAGGGGCATTGCCAGCAGATCGAGGGACGTGATTGTTCCCCTTTATTCGACATTGGTGAGGCCTCATCTGGAATACTGTGTCCAGTTTTGGGCCCCACACTACAAGAAGGATGTGGAAAAATTGGAAAGAGTCCAACGGAAGGCAACAAAAATGATTAGGTATCTGGAGCACATGACTTATGAGAAGAGGTTGAGGGAACTGTGATTGTTTAGTCTCCAGAAGAGAAGAATGAGGGGGGATTTGATAGCAGCCTTCAACTACCTGAAGGAGGGTTCCAAAGAGGATGGAGCTCGGCTGTTCTCAGTGGTGGCAGATGACAGAACAAGGAGCAATGGTCTCTAGTTGCAGTGGGGGAGGTCCAGGTTGGATATTAGGAAACATTATTTCACTAGGAGGGTGGTGAAGCAGTGGAATGCGTTACCTAGAGAGGTGGTGGAGTCTCCTTCCTTGGAGATTTTTAAGGCCCGGCTTGACAAAGCCCTGGCTGGGATGACTTAGTTGGGAATTGGTCCTGCTTTGAGCAGGGGGTTGGACTAAATGACCTCTTGAGGTCCCTTCCAACCCTGATATTCTATGAACAACAACACAGACAAAGAGGAAGGCTTTTTTTCCAATTTTAAAAGTTTCTAGTCTTCCCATTGGATCTTTTGACCAGGTGCCAACTCACTTCCTCTTACCTAAACATTTCAGTGAGACTTCTTAACCCTTTACAGGTAAGGCAAGTAGAGAACAGCTACTGAGAAGGATTGTTATAGCCAACTGACTGGTCGGGTGTCCATAAAAGGGGTGCTACCCCCCACCCTCGCTCAGCACACCCGATTTCATTGTGACAATCCCAATTCTTGGGTAACATATATACTTGTTCAGTGCCAATCAGCATTCAGAGTAACAACTTTTTCAAGTTGCATCCAAGATAAAGATCCACCGAGGACAATGATTTATGGAATTTAAGGCCAGAAAGAACCATTAGATCATCCAGTCTGACCTCCTGTATATCACAGGCTGCAGAATTTCACCCAGTTACCCCTGTATCCAGCCCAATGACTTGTATTTGACTAATGCATAACTTGTGTTCCTCTAAAGCATATCTTCCTGGAAGGCATCCAGTCTTCATTTGGAAGTATCAGGAGACTCCACCACCTTCCTTGGCTGTTTGTTCCACTGGTTAAGCACCCTCCCTGTTAAAAATGTGTGCCTCATTTCCAAATTTAATTTGACTGGCTTCGGTTTCCAGCCATTGGTTCTTGTTATACCTTTCCCTTCTAGATTAAAGAGCCCATTAGTACCTGGTATTGTGTCCCTGTGACCGTGCTTGTACACTATGATCAAGTCAGCTCTCAGTGTTTTGCAGATTTAGCTCTTCAAGTCTCTCACTGTCCAGCATTTTCCCCAGCCCTCCAATCATTTTGTGGCTTTTTTCTGCACTTTCTCCAATTTTTCAATCTGGGCACCAGATCTGGATTCAGTATTCCAACATTGTTCTCACCAATACTATATACAGAAGTGAGATCACCACCTACCTCTTCTACTCACTACACCCCTGTTTATACAGTCAAGGATAAGTTGCAAACAACAAAGGAGGAGAAAGACTGGGGTGTATTGACCATGTATCTGTATTTCAAATGTGCTTCCCTCTGGGTAACACACACAAAGCTTTACTCACAGTCTGCCAGCACACTGTGAATAGCCTATTCCAATTGAATGACCCATCAACAAAGACAATGGACCATGGGGAAAGCTTGTCTTCGCCTGATGAACTGTCCTGGGACATTCATTCAGCCCATGAATAATGGCTGCCATGACTCATGGAAGAATGCAAGGGCATTTGACTAGATCACATGATACTGAACTCCATTTTGGTGCCTGTATTTTTCCATAAACTGGGCTGGGAACTTGGTTTGGAACAAAGGGGTTCCGGTCATATAGTCACTGGGTGGGGAACCTGAACTCTTCCCAACACCCCTTGGTGATGCGGCCTGTCATTAGCACAGTCCCCTTTGACAAGGGAGTTCTGGGCCCCTCCTGCAGCTTAGCAGCAATAGGGGGAATCAGGACGTGATTTCTGAGAGAGAAGGATCTGGAGAACGTTGTCTGGTCAGACAGAGTCCTGCTGGGCTGTCCCTCGCTCTGATCCTGACCCTCACCCCATCAATGAGCACTGAGAGCCGCTCTAGCACCGGAGATAGACCTCACACCCTGCATCCAAATTTACGTCATCACCAAGCTTGGGGGTAGCTGGATCTGGGCTAGGGGTTGTTTGAGTCCAATAGAAAGTTAGGCACAGGCACTTGGAGCTGGGCTTGGGTTACAACCCTTTCTATTGAGAATCTGCATGACCTTGCTTAGCTGGTGTGTGCATGTCTCATGCCTGAGGAAGAGGAGGGGACCCTTTCAGCTGTTACTCAGGAACCAGTAACTCTGCGAGCTCATCACTGCTATATCCGGCTATCTGTGGTGTAACCCTGTTCCTTACAACAGGAGGCTTTGTAGCCCATTGCAGAGGAAAACAGTTTATCTGCCATAGATGGACTGTGTGACTAGAAATGTCCACTAACTAACCCTCAGTGCTCTGATTTGCGGGTGCAGCCAGCAGCGCCAGCTCCTGGGATTTCATTGGGAGTCTCACACTATTTCCTGTCTTTCTTAAAACCCCAGCTTCAGGAATAAAGACACTACTCAGGAACCTAAGCTTTCAGTTTTCTTTAAAATGTTTCTTTTTAAAAAGTGAGTTGCAGAAAAGCTAGAAAACCTGAAGCAGATGCACCACAAAGGCTGAGAAAACAAAGGCACATGGAAATGACCCCCACATTCATGTATTTTAAAATCCCATTATTTTTAAACTTATCTCATGATTTTTGGGGGTGTGACTCATACTTGATGAATAGGGCTGAGCGATACTGCATACCTAGTTCAACAGATACGCTCTCATTCAGCCACAAGGTGCTCGGCTCAACCCCAGAATTTGCTGAGTGAAATTCTCTGGTCTGTGTTTTACAGAAATTCAGTAGAGATGTCAGCAATAGACCTTTCTGTCCCTAATATCTGTGGACATGGGTTCACAAAATCTGACATGTCCCAACTCACTGGAAAATGGAAAATGTTCTCCTTGACCCTTCTCAATCTCTCATTTCCCTGCTGTAATAAAGCCAATATTTTTCTTGGCAGTGAACAAGTCAAAAAGAAATGTGTCATCTATCGCCCAATGACCTCTTGAGTGCCTTCAGCTTCCAGGACTGGTGCACTGTACTGGGAAATATTTGCAGACTGTGTAGCTCCTGGAGAAAAAGGCACCAACTATGTGATATCCGCGGGGGTGCCAGACCCCCACTCCACCACAGGCCCAGGCTCCACTCTGCCCCCATCTTGCCTCTTTCCACCTCCTCCTCTGAAACTAACCCCACCCTCGCTCCACCTTTACTTGCTTAAATTATCAGTTTCTTCTAAAACCTCTTTGATGGGTTGTCACCCCCAGAGTGCAGACTGGGATTCCATGGTACCCCTAACCATTCAGCTGGGCTGGCCTCTCTCACACTGACCTGCTGCTGACATAGCCAGCCTCTCCAGGCCCCGTTATCACCCAACACAACAACAGGTGGCACAACACACCGGACTGAGTTACCTGAGTGCTTAACCTAAGCCACTCAATGACAAACAGGAGACAACAACCAATTTCCCAGCTACCCAGACTTATAGGGTCTTCCACTGCACAGGGATCTGTACAATGCAAACTCATTGATATAAGTCAGCTTCCCCTAGATGTGGGATAGATACGCAACAGCCTTTGTTTACAGAGGTGACATTTTGGATCCCCAAAAGAAATTGGAGGCTTTTCATCTGCCTCTCCCTTGGAACAAAAACGAAGGTTGCACTGACTGAGTCTAAGGATGAACTTTGGGAATGGAAAGGTCCAAAACTCCCGACTAGTCTATGTCTCGGCCAATGTCTCCATCAGTTACTCTAAGCAGCCTTCCCATCGCTGTGCAGCCCCCTCCACCCTGTACAACGCCCCTTCAGAAGATCCTGTGAGCAGTGGCTACTGTGACAGGCCCAGGTAGAACATTTCTGATGAATCTGTGCTAGCAGTGAGCTAGAGCAGTTGCAGAGGCACAGAGATTGTGGGTGGGCCGAGCTACCAGTGGCTCATGGAGATCTGTGCATAACTATGGGAATCCAGGGGCACTGAATCTCCTTTTTATTCCTGCAGGAGAAGGGAAGGAACCTCTGGTACTGGAATGATCCGAGGCAAATTCCCCTGTACAGAGCCTTGTGGAATCTCCCTTCCCCAGCCAGAACCCTGGGTTTACAGTGCAGGGAAAGGGGCTGATGGGGAGAAATCAGGTCCTATATTAGTATCATTATTATTTATTATTTATTTTATTTCAGCAAGATCACAACTGTAACAGCATCATTTTTTCCACTTGGCTGCACCCAAGGCAGCCATGTGATTAATATGTCATCATATAAACAGTGATGACAAGCCTGGATTCTATGAAGAGAGCCTGCAGCAGAGCTGGTGCTGCAGTAAAATTGGCTAGAATCACCATGCATCCCCTGTGATTTGGCCTCCTGTAGTTTGCCATTGGCTGTGACAGCGGTTAGAGCTCGTGCACACTAAGTCAAGCAGCTGAGGTTCCCTGATGTCTGAGAGGACCCCAAGGGAATGTGCAGACATGCTACATAAAGACAGTTGCCTCCTTAACTGAACAGATACTGCCCGCTGCCCATGCAACCTCTCCGATGACACCTTGTCCTTTAGGTTGAAGACCTCTGGTGTCAGCGGCTCCCCTTCTAGCAGGAATTGGGTATGTTGGCAGGTTTCACTATCTTTAACATGTGAAGTGAAGGGGAAAGGCTGCAAACTGTTTCCTTTTGCAGATATTCTGTGCAGTGGCAGACGACTCAGCTGGGCTGTCGGGGTGACTCAGTGATGGGGCTGGAGGGCAGGCAGCACTAGGTAGCTTCAGAACTCCTCCGCTACATCTGCCCATGCTCCACCATGGGTTATTCAGGCTATCCAAAATCTCACATTGAACATAACTTTGAAACTTTACAACTCTGATGCCCCTAGTCAGTATTTCTCAAGGGCTCCCATTTCTAGAGGTGCCACGTGCTCTGGGCCCGATCCTACCAGGGGCTGAGCAAGTGGAAACCACAGGAAATGTCAGTGACTAGTTCCCAAATCGCCTCAGATTTATTTGCTCCTGGAAATTTAATCAGCAAATGTATTTCCAGTGATTTTCTTCTCCAGCTTAATTGTGAATGCAGGAATTCAGAGCTGCATTGCTCTGTCTTAACAGATTCGATGAGGCAAATTTCTGTTTTCTGACTGACTGAGGGCTCCAGCACGTCTAATTAGTAGATACCCCTCACAGTTATGGGTCTACCGGCATCTCTGCCCCCTCTCTGGTCTCCAAGTGCCAGATGTCAGGCCCTGTATCCTGCCCTCTCATGGCTCATTGAGATCTGTGCGTAACTATAGGGATCCAGGGACACTGGGTCCCCTTTTTATTCCTCCAGGTAGCTGAGGTTCCCTCATGGCTGAGTGGATTCCAGGGGAATGTACAGGCATGCTTCATAAAGACAGTTGCCTTCCTAACTGAACAGATACTGCCTGCTGCCTGTGCAACCTCTCTGATGACTCCTTGTACTTTAGGGTGAAGATCTCTGGTGTCAGCGGCTCCCCTTCTAGCAGGAATTGGGTACGTTGGCAGGTTTCACTATGTTTAAAATGTAAAGTGAAGGGGAAAGGCTGTGTTGTTCCCGGATTCTATGGAGAGAGAGGAAGTTCCATTTCCATGAACACTCATGTATTTGACTTTGAAATCCACTTCCTGCAAACCCTCCTCATGCCTGAATAAGAGGTGCTGGGGTTACTATGTACTACAGAGTGACAGCTCAGGGAATGAATATTTTCTATACTGACCCTAATGCCTGATACCACTCCAGATACAGGCAGCAGTCTGAGAGAACAGAACCTGAGGGGAACCAGTCAGCTATTAACTGAGGGACAGAGGAGCTACTAGACTTTTGTTTGCCAAAAAGCGACTGCATGAGGGCTGAGACAAATATACGAATATTACAAACCAAACTTTCATGAGGTATATTGAAAGCCAGCAGCAGAGTTGGAAACTCTATAGGAAGGAGCAGTGGTAACTTTACTGTGTAATGGTTTTGGCTTTAGAAAGTATGTCAAAAGTACTCCTCATTCTGTTTGCAATGGGTTTCTGCTATTAACTCTTTGTACAGTGAACCGTTGTATGATACTATCTCCTGGTAACTGACCAGAAGTGGTTTCTAACACTTACATTCAGGGTCATGAACACAAACCCTCGGCAATACATGTAAAAGACTTTCCAAAAGGTCATGAGAGAACAGAACCGCTGGTGTGTGTTACACCAGAGTAGAGCTCAGGTGCAGGAAATGTGAGTGCAATAGTGGTTTATGTAATTTACGCCAATCATCTCTTATATGAGCATGGCTGAAGTAACTTGCACACACACCTGGACATTAGTGCAACACCACTGTTTGAAGTATTCACCAATTTGTGATGCCAACATCTCCTCCACCCAGCTGAAGTAACTGTCTGTGTTAGCTTGTAATTTGCCTGATATCTACAGATGCTTCCATGGGGGAAAAGATGCAGGTCTTGGGAGAATGAAGAGAAGCCAGTAGGATGATTGAACTCTCTTGATTCCATCAACACTGGCTAGTTAAAGCACTTCAGCTTCTCTTGGAGGAATTCTTGTGGGTCAGAGTGTATCACTGGGAGCATTTGGTAAAGGAAAGTTAATGGAGCCTTTTTCTGATTGAATTTATACATGTGAATCTGGAGGTACAGTATTGAAGTCAATGTTATTGAATTAAGCACCTGGCCCTAAGAATTTATCCCAAAAAACTGCAAAGGGGCAAGTGGCAGAATTAAAACACTCAGGAGTGGAGAAAATCAAAATATGTTTAATGAAACAATGAAACACATTTATAAATAGCTTTAATGCAGGACACACAAATACCATTTTCACCATGCACTTCCATGCGTTTACCCACATGTCGTGATACAAAGGGCCACACTCAGAAAGTGGAAGGCCAGAAATCGAGTCTATCTGAAGGTCACATTTGTAAAATCACACGGTGCTCAAGTAGTCTGTGGAACGCACAGTCAAATCTAATTACAGCAGCGAGGATTTTTTTAAAATAAGTCTTCGAAGGGTTCCAAACCTTCCTGACTTACACCACAAATAATGTCTAAATATTGGGTCTCGGGGGGTGGGGGGAAACTTTCCCTTAGAGCAGGTTATCTCATAGCTCCCAATTGCAGGGCTTCTTCCACCTTCATCTGAAGCATCTGGAACTGGCCACTGGGTACTGGGCTAGATGAACGACAGGTTTGATCCCGTCTGAAAAGGCCTATTTTCCTAGCGATGCTGTTCTTACTGATATTTTTTGAGCTCCTGCAAGTTGCTAGACCTGCAGAGAGAGTAGAAATACGTCTCATTAAACATCACGAAGTCTCCTTTTTTTTTCTTTCAGGAAGGAAAGTTGAAAACTCCTTGGACCTACCCATTACATTATGTCTGCTGGCAATGACACCAAATTAAATTTTGCAGTGTTCCTTCTCACCGGGATACCTGGGCAGGAAGACGTCCATCTCTGGATCTCTATCCCCTTCTGCTTAGTTTATATTATTACAATATTAGGAAATTCCGTCATTCTGTTCATTATAAAAACAGATCCAAGCCTCCATGTGCCCATGTACATTTTCCTTTCCATGTTGGCCATCACAGAGCTTGGCATATCAATAGCTACCATACCAACGATATTGGGCATATTCTTGTTTAACTCTAGAGAGATCAGCCTCAATGCCTGTTTAGCCCAGCTGTTCTTCATCCCCTTGCTTCAATGCACTGAATCCTCCATCCTCTTGTTGATGGCCTTTGACCGCTTCATCGCGATACATAACCCGCTGAGATATGCTTCCATCTTAACCCTGCCGAGAATAGCGAAGATGGGACTGGTGGCTGTACTAAGAGCGATAGTCATAATACTTCCACTTCCCTTTCTCCTGAAGCGGTTCCAATACTGTCGAGCCAATGTCCTCTCCCATTCCTACTGTGTGCACGCGGAGGTCATGAACATGGCTTGTTCGGATATCACAGTCAACATCATGTATGGATTGTTTACTAAACTCTTAACAATGGGGTTGGACTCGCTACTCATCTTCCTCTCTTATGTGATGATCCTCAAAACAGTGCTGAGCATCGCATCCCACGAGGAGTTCCTGAGGGCCCTGAACACCTGCATCTCCCACCTCTGTGCCATCCTGCTTTTCTATACACCAGACCTCAGCCTGGCTATGATACACAGATTTGGAAATAGCTCTTCCCCCTTGCTTCGTATTATCCTGGGCTACATCTCCCTACTGGTCCCGCCTCTCATGAACCCAATTGTGTACAGCGTGAAAAGCAAACACCTTCGTGCAAGGATAATCAGGGTGTTCATCAAGTAAAAGTTCAGTTCATCACCCAGCTCCAGTGCTGGTGATATGGGAGACGAAAAACATGGGCCTCTTATTCCATCCTGCACCCTTACATCTGAGATGACATGAGCTACTGATCTCCTCACATAGCAAAAAAGATATATTTGAATTGGAAAAAGGACAGAGAAAATGTTTAGCAAAAAGAAGAACAGGAGGACTTGTGGCACCTTAGAGCCTAACAAATTAATTAGAGCATAAGCTTTCGTGGACTACAGCCCACTTCTTAGAAGTGGGCTGTAGTCCACGAAAGCTTATGCTCTAATAAATTTGTTAGGCTCTAAGGTGCCACAAGTCCTCCTGTTCTTCTTTTTGCGGATACAGACTAACACGGCTGCTACTCTGAAACCTTTCAAAAATGTTTAGGGGTATGAACAGCTTCTATATGAAGACAGATTAAGAAGACTGGGACTGTTCATTTTGAAAAGAGACGACTAAGAGAGGATATGATAGAGGTCTATGAAATCAACAGCGGTATGGAGAAAGTGAATAAGGAAGTGATATTTACCCCTTTATAAGAGCCAGGGGCCACCTAATGAAGCTAATAGGCAGCAGGTTTAAAATAAACAAAAGAAAGTACTTTTTCACACAGCACACAGTCAAGCTGTGGAACACATTGCCAAGGAAGGTTGTGAAGGCCAAAAGAATGAAAGGTTCATGAAGGATAGGTCCATAAATAGCTATTAGCTGAGATAGTCAGGGATGCAGCCCCATGTTCTGGGTGTCTCTAAACCTGTGACTGCCAGAAGCAGGGTGCAGACGACAGGGAAAGGATCACTTAATATATGCCCTCTTTTCTTCTTTTCCTCTGTAGCATCCTCACTGTCCACTGTCAAAAGACCAGAAACTGGGCTAAATGGACCATTAGTCTGAAACAATATGACCATTCTTATGTTCTTAAATTGTTCCACTGATGGATGGGCTGCTGCAGACAAGCCTTCTCCAGGGGATCCTCTGTTATAGAGTTAGCGTAGATACCATAGCAGACGTCCAAGGCCTGCTGAGTGTGGGAGGCTGATATGGGTGAGTGCTGCCCCCTAGGGGTGAGGTCCTGTAGCAGGATTCACAGACGTTCATGGTTTGAGCTAAACATGGGCTGAAAAACAGAATCCCCCCAACAATTTTTTGGACCCAAACAAAATGTTTCCTTTTCAGTCATAATGCTGCCCAGCTGCAGCTGCCTGGATCCCCAAGAGAAATTGGAGGCTTTTCATCTTCCTATTCCTCATAATGTAAATTAAGCTTTAACTGAACGAGTCTGTGGCTGCACTCTGGAAACGCAAATGTCTAAACCTCCGAACCAGTCTGCAGCTAGGGTATTGTGCCCATCTGATACTCTAACCAGTCTTCCCATCTATGTGCAGCCCCCTCCCATCTATACAGTGCTCCTTCAGCAGATCCTGTGGGCAGTGGCTAGTGTGACAGGCCCAGGCAGCACATCTCTGATGAGTCTGTGCTAGCAGGGAGCTGGAGAGGGTCCTAGAGCAATTGTGGAGGAAAAGTGGGTGTGTGGGTCTAGCTACCAATGGATCACTGAGCTCTGTGCATAACTTGGGGGATCCATGGGTCCTGGGTTCCCCTTTTCATTCCTCAGGGAGAATTGTATAACTGGAAGGGACTGCAAGAGGCCATCTAGTCCAGATCTCTGAGGTTATAGCAGAACTAAGTACTATCTAGACCATCCCTGACAGGGATTTGTCTAACATGATCTTAAAAATCTCAAATCGTGGAGATTCCACTACCTCCCCGGGCAATAAAGATCCAAGGGAAATTTCCATGTAGGGAGCCTTGTGAAATCTCCTTTCCCTGGCCTGCACCCTGGGTTTGTAATGCAGGAAAGGGGGCTGCTGGGGAGAAATGTGGTCCTATATTATTAGTTATTAATTATTAATTATTATTATTATTATTATATTTTCTTTCAGCAAGATCACAGCTCTGAGAGCATCATTGTTACCACTCAGCTGCCCCCGAGGTAGCCATGTCACTAATCAGAACCATACGAATAGTGATGACAAGCCCAGATTACAGAAATAGAGCCTGCAATAGGTTTTGTGCTCCAGTCCAGTTGGGTAGCATCACCACACATCCCCTGTGATTTGGCCTCCTGAAGTTTGCCATTGCCTGTGACGGGGTTAATGCTGGTGCACAGAAAACCAAGCAGCTGGGGTTTCCTGATGGCCAGGTGGTCCCAAGGGAATGTGCAAACATGCTTCATAAAGGCAGTTCTCTCCCTAACTGAACAGATACTGCCTGCTTCCCATGCAACCTCTCCGATGATGCCTTGTCTTTTATGGTGAAGACCTCTGGTGTCAGCAGCTCCATGTCTAGCAGGAATTAGGTACGTTGGCAGGTCTCACTATCTTTAAAATGCGAAGTGAAGGGGAAAGGCTGCAAGTTGTGTCCATTTGCATATGTTCTGTGCAGCAATAGCAAACTTAGCTGGGCTGTCGGGGTGACTCAGTGAAGGGGCTGGAGGGCAGGCAGCACTAAGTAGCTAGGTAGCTCCCCTGCATCTGCACATGCTCTATGGTGGGTCTTTCAAGCTACACAGAAACCTGATATTCAAAGCGAGTTCAAAGTGTTAAAACCCCAATGGCCCATGTCAGGATTTCTCAAGGGCTCCCATATCTAGAGGTTCCATGTGCTCTGGGCCCGATCCTGCCAGGGGCTGAGCGATAGAAGACCCCATGGAATATCAGTGACTAGTTCCCAAATCGCCTCAGGTTTATTTGCTTCTGGAAATTTAATCAGCAAATACATTTTCTAAGGTCTAATTCTCTGGCTTAATTGATTCAAAATTCTGATGCTCTGTGGTAATAGGGCCGATGAGGCATATTTCTGTTTCCTGATTGGCTGCGGGCTCCAGCCTTTCTGCCCTGTAGATACCGCTCAGCGTTACAGGGCTAACGGCATCTCTGCCCCCTCTCTGATGTCCAAGTGCCAGATGTCAGGCCTCATAGCCTTCCCTCTAATGGGGTGAAATCCCTCTATTCTCCCACCCTCAGACTGGGCCCTGGGGTACCGCACACTGCAGGTCAGCTGTGCTTGCTGAGCTGGTCCAAGTGGGTCCGGCACCTGTGTTTCTTCTCTCTGGGAGTCTGTGAGTAGTGGTGAGACGAGTGACCAGCCAGCCTTCTTAAACCAGAATGTTGTTTAATTTGAACAGCAGGAATAAAGTGTAATATGGGAGAATGAGAGGGTTTTCAATCAACAGTCTGTACACATCTCTGACCCTAAGCCTTCCCGCTCTGACGGGGACCCAGGCAGGCCGAAGGCCTTATGACTTCCCCAGCATTGTCTGTGCCTTTCAGTCTGAAAAGATTCTCACAACAACTGCCACAGCTCTGGACAGACTCCCAGCGCTGGCAAAACAAGCTGCTTGATGTGGCTAGAGACCAGAAATAGGCTCTTCCCAGCTTGTAGCTCCGGTGTTGTCTCTCAATCTCCCTGAAGTGGTTACTGAGCGATGGCTTTTCTTGAGCTGTTGCTTCCCTTCCTGCTTGTTTTCCAGCAGCCTGCTGCTAAATTAAAAAGAGCCAAACTGGTTTCACCCAATACAGCCATAACATAAACATCCTAATAGTTAACCCGAACTAGCCATAACATAAACATTCCAAGAACTGGGTTTAACATACACACTCATTATGGCAGCTCAGCTCCATGTCTGTCTCAATACCATTCCCGTTTGCTATGGATTTTATGAATACAGGTCATAGGCAGTCAGAGAGCAATACACTACTTTCATATGGGAAATGAAGTTCCATATGCATTTGACTTTTAAATGCATTTCCTGAAAACCTACATTATGCCTGAAAAACAGGTGCTTGGTTTACTATGTTCTAGAGAGTTAGAGCCCAGGTAATTAATGTTTTCTACACTGATCCCAATGCCTGTTACCACTCCAAATAGAGGCTACAGAGTGATAGAACCTGAGGAGAACCAGTCAGCTATTAACTCAGGGACAGAGGAGCTACTAGATTTTTTTCTCTGACAAGCGATTGACTGAAGGGTGAGATGTTTTGATCTTTTCAGGTTCGGGAGAAATCCACATGACATACATGTAACCCTTCTGCCAGACGTAGCCGGCAGCAACCAGAGCCAGTTTCAATATCTAGGGGTTCCTTTTCAATAATACAACAAAGAAGAGGGCCGAGCTCTCACCCAGTAACCAGGGAAAATTACACACCACTCCTGGGCACCTCTGAGAGACAATACTTCCCTCTCACAAGCACAGAGTCCGAGTGTAGAAAAGAAACTTTTAATAAAAGGACAGAAGTCTCCTGACATTAGTTAGGGAAAATGCCACAAGCAGGATTCATAATCCTAAAACTGTGAGCAGGACATGTCTTCTGCCTCATGCTCTTGAGTTCTACAACCTAAAGTTCCTTTACTGTGCCCACACCCCACTCATTGTGGTTGTCCTTGGTCAGTGAGGGCCTGGGGCTCAGAGGTACGTCATTCACCTACCACCCGCCATCTGATTACTTGTTCTGGCTGGCCGCCCCGCCAGCCATGACTCTTCTCTGCTGGCTGCCCCACCAGCCACTTCCTCTACTCTAGACAGTTGACTGTCAGATACCTTCTGCTGCCACCTGCCTCTGCTGTGACCTCTGCACGTCTATCTATTAATGACTGATAGCTCTTTGTGACTGTAAGTTTGTAGAAGGCTGGGGAGAAATGCTTTTCCACCACCAGTGATTTCAGTTCTCATTTCAGCACTTACAATAAAAAAGGCTCTGAGTGAAGTCTATTCAGCTCTATCTTTGAATGGTGGGTAGGAACAGATTAAACCATACCATTGACCCTAAAAGAGAGCCCACAACTCCTGCTGGGGATACCTGTCCTCACCCCTCTTACTTTCACAGTGCTCTGGCATTCGAGCCCCTGGCTTAATGAGATACTTTCAGCTGAAGGTGACCACCTCATTTGGGACAGGTTGAGCACACTTTTGCTCCCCTTTATTCATACAATAAAGAAAACAACATTAATAACAGTATTTCACTACCCCTGCATTCAGTGCTAAGGGATTTGTACACCAGCCAAAGTTGAACACTTTGAGCAACACCTATCTACTGATATCTAGGGAGAGTATGTGTGTTTATGTAAATACAGTTTGCTCCTCAAGTCTCTCCCCCTTCCCGGTAGCTGTCAGAGGAGAGTTCATTCAGATTCTGTTTACATATGCTACTTTTTAAGTCCCACTCTAACCTGAGAAATCTTCTCTGAAAGGAGATTTGTTAGGCCAAAACGTTTCATTGTAATACAATTACAAACCAAACTTTCATGAGATGTATGTATATTGAAAGCCAGCAGCAGAATTGTTGGAATCTCTACAGGAAGAGGCAGTCGTAACTTTACTACTTTAATAGCTTAAACTTTAGAAAGTATATCAGAAATACTCCACAAACTGTTTGTAATGGGTTTGTGCTATTGACTCTTTTTTCTGTGAACAGTTGTATGATTCTATCCCCAGAAGCTTTTTCTAACAATTATATTCAGAGTCATGAACACAATCCCACTGCAATACCTGTGCATGACATTTCAAAAAGTCAGGAGAAATCAGAAGCACTAGTCTGTGTTTCAGCAAATAGAGCTGAGGTGCAGGAAAGGGCCCTGTAATATTGGTTGTATATAATTTACTCTCATCACCTCTTACACAAGAATGGCTGAAGTAACTTGCACATTCAGTTGGATATTAGTGCAAATCTAGCATTTCCACTATTCACTCATTTGTGACACCAACCTCTCTCCCGCCCAGCTAAAGTAACTGTCTATGTTAGCTTGTAACTTGCCAGATATCTACAGACCATTGCATGGGGAGAGGATTTAGATCCGGTGAGAATGAAAAGAAGCGTGTGGATTATAAAACTTGCTGGATTCAGTCAACGCTTGGCTGGCAAAATGTTTCAGTATCTCTTGAAAGGATTCTTTGGGGTCAGAGTGTATCACCTGGGATATTTGGAAAGGGAAAGTTAATAGAGCCTTGTTCTGATTGAATGTACACATGTAAATCTAAAGTGATGCTGTTGAAGTCACTGTTATTGAATTAAGCACTCGGCCCTAACAATTTATCCCCAAACAACTGCAAATGGGCAATGGCATCATTTAAACTCTGAGGAGAGGAGAAAATTATATTATATATATGTGTGTGTGTGTGTGTGTGTGTGTGTGTGTGTGTGTGTGTGTGTGTGTGTGTAATGAGGCAATGAAACACATTTATCAATAGCTTGAATGTAGGACACATAAATACCATTTTCACCATGCACTTGCCATGCGTTTACCCACATGCCATAATACTAAGGGCCAGACACAGAAGTGGAGGGTCAGAAAGGGTGTGTTTATGAGGGTCACAATTGTAAAATATCACAGTGCTCAAATAGGCTGTGGAACTCACAGTCAGAAGAAATCACAGGGGCTACGAGCTTAGCAGAATTCAAAGAGTGAGGGGCTGATTATATGGGTAACCAGAAATTCCAATTACAGTAGTGAGGCTTTTTTTTAAAAAAAAGTCTTGGAAGGGCTTTAAACCTTCCTGGTTTATGTCACAAAATATGTCTAACTACAGGTTTCAGAATAGCAGCTGTGTTAGTCTGTATCCACAAAAAAGAACAGGAGTACTTGTGGCACCTTAGAGACTAATGCTATTAGAGATTACTATGCTCTAATAAATTTGTTAGTCTCTAAGGTGCCACAAGTACTCCAGTTCTTTATGTCTAACTAGTGCGTGCCAGTGGAAAATTTTCCTTCAGAGCTGCCTATTGCAGCGTTTCTTCCACCTTCCACTGAAACATCTGGAGCTGCCCAATGGATACTGGGTTAGATGGACTGCAGGTCTAATCCCGTCTGGCAATGCCTATCTTCCTGTTGTTGCTGCAAATCCAAGACTATGTATTTGCTGATCTTCCTTGAACTCCTGGGAGTCTCTAGATTTCCTCTGAGAGCAGAAAAATGTCTCGTTAAATATCAACTAGTCTCCTGTTTTTTTTTCATTTTAGGAAGGAGAGTTCAAAACTCCTGGGACCTGCCCAGTACATTATGTCAGCTGTCAATGACACCAACTTCAACTCTGCAGTATTCCTTCTGACCGGGCAACCTGGATGGGAAGACGTCCATCTCTGGATCTCTAGCCCCTTCTGCTTAGTGTATGTTATTTTGATAGTAGGAAATTCAGTCATTCTGTTCATTATAAAAACAGATCCAAGCCTCTATGAGCCCATGTACATTTTCCTTTCCATGTTGGCCATCACAGACCTTGGCATATTGCTAACCGTCATACCGAGGATACTGGGCACATATTTGTTTAACTCTAGGGAGATCAGCCTTGATGCCTGTTTTGCCCAGCTGTTCTTCATCCACTCCCTGTCATTCATTGAATCCTCCATTCTCTTGTTGATGACCTTTGACCGCTTTGTCATGAATTCTAACCCACTGTCAAGGCTGGATCCCCACTTTGAACTTTAGGGTACAAATGTAGGGGCCTGCATGAAAAACTTCTAAGCTTAACTACCAGCTTAGCTCTGGTTCGGCTGCCACCATTTCAATAGATTCCCTCCCTGGGAAGCCTTGAAAAACCTTCACCAAATCCCTGGTGAAAACAAATCCAAACCCCTGGGATCTTAAAACAAGGGGAAATTAACCATTCCCCTCCTTCCTCCCACCAACTCCTGGTGAATCAGTTCCAACCCCCCTGGGATCTACAACAGGGAGAAATTAACCATCCCCCCTCCTTCCTCCCACCAACTCCTGGTAAATCAAGATTCAAAACCCTTGGATCTTAAAACAAGGAAAAATCAATCAGGTTCTTAAAAAGAAGGCTTTTAATTAAAGAAAAAGGTAAAAATCATCTCTGTAAAATCAGTATGGAAATTAACCTTACAGGGTAATCAAACTTAAAGAGCTCAGAGGACTCCCCTCTAGTCTCAGGTTCAAAGTACAGCAAACAAAGATAAACACTCTAGTAAAAGGTACATTTACAAGTTGAGAAAAACAAAGGAAAACTAACACGCCTTGCCTGGCTATTTACTTACAAGTTTGAAATAGGAGAGACTTGTTTAGAAAGATGTGGAGAACCTGGATTGATGTCTGGTCCCTCTCAGTCCCGAGAGCGAACACACACACAAACAAAGAACACAAACAAAAGCCTCCCCCCCCCAAGATTTGAAAGTATCTTGTCCCCTTATTGGTCCTTTAGGTCAGATGCCAGCCAGGTTACCTGAGCTTCTTAACCCTTTACAGGGAAAAGGATTTTGGAGTCTCTGGTCAGAAGGGATTTTATAGTACTGTACACAGGACAGCTATTACCCTTCCCTTTATAGTTATGACACCCACTGAGATATGCTTCCATCTTAACTCTTCTGAAAATAGCCAAGATGGGACTGGTGTTTGTGTTAAGAGAGTTTGTCCTAACATTCCCACTCCCCTTTCTCTTGAAGCAGTTCCGATACTGTCGAGCCAATGTCCTCTCCCATTCCTACTGCCTGAACCAGGAGGTCAGATAGCTTGTTCAGATATCGCAATCAACAGCATCTATGACTTGTTTATAACACTCTTAATGGTGGGGTTGAACTCGTTACTCTTCTTCCTCTCTTATGTGATGATCCTCAAAACAATGCTGAAAGTCGCATCCCGTACAGAGTGCCGGAGGGCCCTGAACACCTGTGTCTCCCACCTCTGTGCTGTTGTCCTCTTTTACACACCAGAGTTACACAGATTTGGGAAGGGCTCTCCTCCATTGCTTCAGATTCTCCTGGGCAACATCTACCTGCTGGTCCCACCTCTGATGAATCAAATTGTGTATAGCGTAAAAGGCAAACACCTTCATGGAAGTATAATCACAGTGTTTTCCAAGTGATGGGTCAGTACATCACCCGGGTCCAGGGCTGGTTACATGGCAGATGAAAACCAGGGGCCACCCATTCCGTCCTGGACCCGTACATACGAGATGACATAAGCAATTGATCTCCACTCTGCAGAGAGAGGCTCAGGCAGGATCTAAGGCCTGGAATAATGGGATAGGGGCTGTTCCTGCTTCCTGGTGAGGGAGGACAGTGCACTGGGGGAAGGTGACCAAGGCAGACAGCAGCATTTACAAAATTACTATGTTCCTGGAGTGACTGGAAATGGTGGGGTGTTGGCCCATGAAGAGCTGTATCAGTGGTTGGAGCAGTCTCGATACAGTCAATAAGGAGACGGGATGTGGATGTTGTTTTGCATTATAACTGGCCCATCACTGGCCCATCTCAGGTTAAACATCCAGGGGCCACGAAAAAAGGTGCCGAGCTTCTTTGGCAGTTTCAGTCCTGGCCCTTCCTGAGGTCTCTGGGTGCTGTGTGATCCATGGGGCTGCATCAGCTGTGGACAGGGGCTATTGAAGGGGCAAAGACACCCACCCTCCCCTTACCCCCTTAGCCAAGTCCTAATGACTGAGTCATGTGAGAGACATGATTAACACCAGCAGCCCAGGAGAAGCCATTCACACCGCCCCCCCCACTCTGTTTGTGGCTCTGCACACAGCACACCTGCTGAACCCACTACTCATGTAGGCAGATCTGAGCACTTGAGTGAGGGTCTGACACACAGGAGTCCTGGGAAGAGACTAAGGCCCAGATTCCCGGGGGAGGGGGCAAGTGGGGCAATTTGCCCCAGGCCCTGGATCCCACAGGGACCCCGCGGAGTGACTGAAGTGCCCCCCACCGCCAAAATGACGCCAAAGACCCGGACAACCGTCGGGTGAGTACAAGCGCCGCAGCTCCCCCGCTTTGCCCCAGACCTCCTGAATCCTCTGGGTGTCCTTGTTCTCCTCCCCTCCGTTTGCCCTGCTGCAGGGTTGAAATGGTCCTCAACTCCCCCACAGAAGCCCAGCTAGCTCCTATCCCAGCCCAGCCCATTCAGTGTAGGGTGACCACCTTTCCAAATAACAAAAGCAGATCATATGCAGGATCCACATCCCCGCATTGAGCCCATTCCTGCTCCACTTCTTCCCCTGAAGCCCCTCCCTCTGCCCCATCCCTTCCCCCAAGCCCCACCTCCTGCTCCTCCTCTTTATCTGAGCTCCGCCCCCTCTCCAGGCCCAAGGCCAGAGACCAGATGCCCTAAGAGCTGCCCAGGGAGCCAGAGCCACTGTATGGAGCCCCAGACCCTCCTCCTGCCATGGACATGTGGCTGGGGGCCCCGAAAGCAGCCCCCAGCCTGTGACTCTGCCCCCCAGGATGCATCCCCTTAGGGAAGTTGTAGAGTTTGAGGCTCCCCACAGAGGCCTGGGCTTCCAGGGGAGCTCTTACCACAGCCCAGCTCTGGTCTGGCTGGGTAGCAGAACCTCAGGGGTAGTGGAGGAGCAGGCGGAAGGGCCTAGTAGGAAGTGATGGGGACAGGGGTCAGGGTGTCAGGGGAAGAGATTGGTCAGTTGATGTGGCAAGCCTGAACCCACGCTGATCCCAGCCAGCAGGGTGGCGGGGGGCTCTTGAGTAAAGGAGGAGGGTGGGGCTGGGGGGTAGGAGACCTTGTGTTTTGGAATAGACTGAATAAATGCGACCCCACAAAGGGGGCTATTGTTTTAAATATCCCAGGCTGAGAGTCAGTTATTGCAAGGACCTTAGAGAGAATGGCAGGGCCTCTGCAGGGCCCAAGGAATCACTCTGGGGTGGCCCCTGTGTGCAGGAACTTGGCCAGAGTGTGCCATGCTCTTGGAAGCCGTTACCGCTGGGTGGAATTCCCCACAACCCCCAGGCTGCTCAAAATCTGCTGAAGCAGGGGGAGAACAAGCCAGTGAATCAAACCTCTGTAACTGGCTCCTTGCTTTCCCCACTCGCTGAGTCCATCCGGGCCTGTCACCTCTCAGATGGCTGGAATGCTGCCTGAGGTCTGTGCATTGCTCTGTGACTGGGTTTGATTCCTTTCCCCTGTGTAACCATGTGCCATTGGCTCTCTCTGAACCTCTACACAGATGAGTAATAACCCTGCCCTGTCTCACAGTGGTGGTGAGAAGATATATACATTCAATGTGCTAATAGTCTCTCACTAGGGAGCCACATGAGACCCTAAGATCAGGGTGTGACTCTACTTCCCATATTCTTCATAGAAATATTGTTATAAGATGATTATAGCATATCTAGGATGTATTTTATGCAAGATGAATCACGTAAGGTATCACTGGAAAGATTAAGATTTACTGACTATGATTTTCCTATTTGTATGCATATATCATTTCTGTCTCTGAACTTAGGAATATTGACTAGGTAACAATTACAACTGTGTTTACACCTGGAGAACACCCACCAGATATTATGCAATCAGCCTGGATGGGCCATTAGGGAGAAAAATAGGAGTTTGAACATGCTAATCTCCCACCTTCCTGAGAAGCTTCCTGGGATGCTGTTTTGACATTGCAGCTTCATGTGATCATATCACCTGGTACTGGACTCCTGCTATTATTTTTCCAAAAATAGGAGGTGGGGCTCAAACTGGGAAAAAAGCATTCCTGTCCTGTGTAAATCCTATATGTAACCCTTCTGCCTATCTGAGTTGGCAGGAACAAGGGCCGGGTTCTGGATCTAGGGGTTCCGTTCCAATAACGTAATGCAAAACCAGCTCAAGCCCTCACCCAGTGATCTGGGACAATTACATACCACCCTCCTGGGCGCCTCTAAAGGGCAATACTTCCCCTCTCGCAAGCACGGAGTGTGAGTGTAGCAGAAAATGTTTAATAACATGAGGTAAACGACATCAGCATTAAATTGGGAAAACACCACAAACAGGATTCATAGCACAAACCATAAGCAAAAGACCACCCCCCAAAATCCCAAAAATCTCTTGAGTCCAGCAACCCAAAAATCACCCAAAAGTCCAACAACCCAAAAGTTTCTGTCCCTGGTCAGTGCAGCCCCAGAGTTCAAAAGCTTATTTGCAGAGTCTTACCCCCCCGCCCAGGTGGCAGTGGGGGAAGAAATGGGCACACAGGGCATTCAGGGGCACCTTACGTGGTCCGAGGCTGACTGCCCCGCCTCTCTATGGGGTTCTTCTGCAGCCTTCACCATAAGCCACTTTACTCCACCAGCCGCTCCGCTCCTCCAGCCATCCCTCAAACTGCTCTGCTCACCGCCCCGTGGGCCGCACCAACCATTGTGCAAACTGCTCTGCTTGCTGTCCCCTAGGCTATACCAACCATCCCACAAAGTGCTCAGCTCTACTAGCACTAAATCTTTAGGCTTCTCCACTAGTTACCACAGTACTCAGTGATTTCAGATTGTAGTGGAGAGCCCCAGTGCTAGTGCACTATTTCAACATACCAGCTTATAATTAGACTCTTAATGGAATCAAAATTAGCTCTACTATTCAACAGTAGAAAAAGAAGATAGTATAATTAGTGTTTTAGGCTCCTAAAAGGGACCCAGACCACCAGGTACAAACATCTGTCCCCAGGGTCTTACCATTCACTGAGTTTTGTATCCCATGCCCCTTGTCTAGCGAGTGCTACTTAGGTAATGGTGAGTCCCTCTGTCATACAACAGTTCCACTGGCCTTGATTCACAGAATCAGGGTAACAAAACTTTATTCTTCCTGTCCCAATAACAGAGAAACTGGGGATCCCACACCAGCCAAAGTAACCACTTTCAGTTTCTGTGGGCTCATGTTAGGTCGGTGGGTGTGCCTATGCAAACGAGATATCTTTTCTACACTCGCCATAATTCACCACCAGATGTCAGGGTAGAGCTCCTCCTGACTTTGCTTACATCTATAAGGCATAGAATTGAGTTATTCAGGGTTTCACAGAAGCCCTGCCCAAGATGGCTGCTGAAAACACCTAAGACTGATCTGGGGAAGAAAGGACTGGACTCAGGCTAGAAAGTATCTGGCCTGTGAAAGGAATACCTGGAATTCTATGCTGCAAGCAAGAGCAGGTTGTCTTCAAGAAACTCTGCAACCTGCTTAAAACACCATTTAGGGATATAAATTATTAGTTGTAGCCAGTTTGTTTAGTGGATTAAGCTTAGTTTGGGTGTTTGTTTTATTTGCTCAGTAATCCAATTTGATCTGTTTGCTATCACTTATAATCACTAAAATCTATCTTTTTGTACTTAATAAACTTGTTTTTGTTTATTCTAAAACCCAGTTTGTGGAATTCATAATGGACAAGGGGACCTGTGCATATATTCCTCCACATTCAGGGAGGGAGTGCTGGACAGTTCTCTGTGCAGCACAGAACAATACAATTTTGGGTTTACACTCCTGATGGGGTGTGTATTTCAGCACCGGGCAGTTCCTGACCTGAGTCTTTCCATGCAGAGCTGATTTCAGTGTCTGTGGCTTTCTCCAGCTGGATGTGTCCCTACCCGTGTGTGTGTGCTGGAGGAGGCTCAGCAGGACAGTGTAAGAGAGCCCAGGCTGGTGGAACAGGTGGGCTCAATGATACCCCAGTACATCAGGTGGCACCCCAGAGGAGGGAGAAGTCTGTCACACAGGGCTATCTCAGGGTTCCTGTAGCGGGGTGGTTACCCCGCTCCTGCCTGAAGGGTTTAAAACAGCCCTGGCAGAGGGCTGGGGCAAAGAGAAAAGCTACTGGGTTGATTGGGGAAGTAGCCACGGCTGGGCCATGCCCCAATCAGGCCTCAGATGGCCCTATATAAGAGGCTGGGAGCCAGGAGCTCAGAAGAGTCTCTCTCTGAGTGCAGAGAGAGAAGGGCCTGGCTGCAGCAAGCTAGAGATAGCGTACCTGAGTGGAGCAGGGCTAGGGTCAGGCTGGGAAGCACTAAACAGGGCTAGGCCAAGGCAGCAGGTCCAAACCCTCCTTGCCAGTGATGAGTGGCCTATACTACAGTCTGCCCCAGGGAGTGGGGGCTAGTTGGTGACTGGCAGTGGCCTAGTGCTGAGGCAAGGTGGGGATAGTGGGTGGGGGTTCCTCTGGGAGGAGAGACCTAGCGTGTGGGTACTGCCAGGGGGCAGCACCCAGAGCAAGGGGCACCGGGGTCCTGGGAGGGACACGGGAGCCTGAGGAAGAAGACAGGCGGATCACTGCCTGCAGAGGGCACTCCAGAGGCTGGAGAGCTAATTCCCTGGACGACCAGCAGGAGGCGCCGCAGGGGTGAGTCCGGACCTCTTACAGTTCCAAAGAGCAACGACTCTGACATTTGTCTAAAAGACACTTCTTACCTTGTAACACGGACACAGCTGAGCACTATGGTGCCTGGCCCCAGGCTTAGACAAGTTTCAGCAAAAAAGGGGCAAACAGATGGGAAGATGCTCTCTTTCCACAAAAAAGGGGCAAACAGATGGGAAGATGCTCTCTGAGACACAGGAGCTGATTGCTCTGCTCAGAAGCACCCAAAGGGAAGCGACTGATGTGTCCCATCAGATGAAATTGGTGATAAGTGTTTAGCATAGATGGGATGTTGTTCCCAGCTCCAAGAGTGGGACAATTGTGAGATTCCCCCCACGACAAGATAGAACCTGGTTTAGAGGATAAAGAAACCATATATTCCAGTGTCAAGGCTGATTCCCCATTCAGGCACTTTGAGTGCAGACGGTGGGGGCCTGCAAGGACTTTAAAAAATGAATACCTGCCACTCCAGACTTGTATTGAACTCCCAAGGTTACATATCCCCCTGGCCTTGGTTAGTAGTGCTGCCACCACCAAGTGCACAACCCCTTGGAGAGCCCAGGAAGGTGCAATTGGGAATTACTTCCTCTGGGGTACCCTCAAGCAGTTTCACCTCCCCTCTGGGCAAGAGCTGTGAAAAGGAAAAAGAAAAAGGAATCAGCTGTTGCTACCAGCTATCTGAAAAACAGGTACACAGACCTCTTAAGATACAGAAATCCAATTATGTTCTTAAAAAAGGTAAATGTTATTAAAAAAGATAGAAAGAAAACACATCTGGAAAATCAGACTGTTGCTAGGTATAAAAGAGCAACTGCAAGGATTAAACACCAAGAGTGGCTTTCTTGGGGTCCAGCTTAAAGGTTACAAAACATCTGCATTTAGCACAGAGAAATCCACAAGCCCAAAATAAAGAGATAAACCTGATCACGTCTAACTAAACATTTCCTAATCTATGTACATATCTGCGGTTCCAAATGAGTAGTTTCTAGGTATGATGCTGATGATTTTTCATACCTGGCCCAAGCCTTACAGAATACCTACTGATCTCTGTGTCTCTTCAGCCGGGATAACTTTTTTTGCCTCTGTATTCACGAGCAAGGTCAGCTCCCAGATTGCTGCACTGGGCAGTACAGTATGGGGAGAAGGTGACCAACCCTCTTTGGAGAAAGAAGTGGTTCGGGACTATTTAGAAAAACTGGACGTGCACAAGTCCATGGGGCCGGATACGCTGCATCCAAGGGTGCTAAAGGAGTTGGCGGGTGAGATTGCGGAGCCATTAGCCATTATTTTTGAAAACTCATGGTGATCGGGGGAGCTCCCATATGACTGGAAAAAGGCTAATGTAGTGCCCATCTTTAAAATAGGGAAGAAGGAGGATCCGGGGAACTACAGGCCAGTCAGCCTCACCTCAGTCCCTGGAAAAATCATGGAGCAGGTCCTCAAGGAATCAATTATGAAACACTTAGAGGAAAGGAAAGTGATCAGGAACAGTCAGCATGGATTCACGAAGGGGAAGTCGTGCCTGACTAACCTAATTGCCTTCCATGATGAGATAACTGGCTCTGTGGATGAGGGGAAAGCAGTGTTATTCCTTGACTTTAGCAAAGCTTTTGATACGGTCTCCCACAGTATTCTTGCCGCCAAGTTAAAGAAGTATGGGCTGGATGAATGGACTGTAAGGTGGATAGAAAGCTAGCTAGATCGTCGGGCTCAACGGGTAGTGATCAATGGCTCCATGTCTAGTTGGCAGCCGGTTTCAAGCGCAGTGCCCCAAGGGTCGGTCCTGGGGCCGGTTTTGTTTAATATCTTTATTAATGATCTGGAGGATGGTGTGGACTGCACTCTCAGGAAGTTTGCAGATGACACTAAACTAGGAGGCGTGGTAGATACACTAGAGGGTAGGGATCGGATACAGAGGGACCTAGACAAATTAGAGGATTGGGCCGAAAAAAACCTGATGAGGTTCAACAAGGACAAGTGCAGAGTCCTGCACTTAGGACGGAAGAATCCCATGCACTGCTACAGACTAGGGACCGAATGGCTAGGTAGCAGTTCTGCAGAAAAGGACCTAGGGGTCACAGTGGACGAGAAGCTGGTCAACAGTGTGCTCTTGTTGCCAAGAAGGCTAACAGCATTTTGGGCTGTATAAGTAGGGACCAGGTGCCAACTCACTTCCTCTTATCTAAACATTTCAGTGAGATTTCTTAATCCTTTACAGGTAAGACAAGTAGAGAACAGCTACTGAGAAGGATTTTTATAGCTAACTGACTGGTCGGGTGTCCATAAAAGGGGTGCTACCCCCCACCCTCGCTCATTTAGCACACCCGATTTTACTGTGACAATCCCAATTCTTGGGTAACATATATACTTGTTCAGTGCCAATCAGCATTCAGAGTAACAACTTTTTCAAGTTGCATCCAAGATAAAGATCCACCGAGGACAATGATTTATGGAATTTAAGGCCAGAAAGAACCATTAGATCATCCAGTCTGACCTCCTGTATATCACAGGCTGCAGAATTTCACCCAGTTACCCCTGTATCCAGCCCAATGACTTGTATTTGACTAATGCATAACTTGTGTTCCTCTAAAGCATATCATTCAGTCTTCACTTGGAAGTATCAGGAAACTCCACCACCTTCCTTGGCTGTTTGTTCCACTGGTTAAGCACCCTCCCTGTTAAAAATGTGTGCCTCATTTCCAAATTTAATTTGACTGGCTTCAGTTTCCAGCCATTGGTTCTTGTTATACCTTTCCCTTCTAGATTAAAGAGCCCATTAGTACCTGGTATTGTGTCCCTGTGACGCTGCTTGTACACTATGATCAAGTCAGCTCTCAGTGTTTTGCAGATTTAGCTCTTCAAGTCTCTCACTGTCCAGCATTTTCCCCAGCCCTCCAATCATTTCGTGGCTTTTTTCTGCACTCTCTCCAATTTTTCAATCTGGGCACCGGATCTGAATTCAGTATTCCAACATTGGTCTCACCAATGCTGTATACAGAAGTGAGATCACCACCTACCTTCTACTCACTACACCCCTGTTTATACAGTCAAGGATAAGTTGCAAACAACAAAGGAGGAGAAAGACTGGGGTGTATTTGTCAGTCCCAGGAATCAGGATGACTGTGAGCTACCAATGTGATGCAGCAGTGAACAAGGCACATAAGATGTAGAATGTGTCAGGCAAGATAGGACAATATGAATATCCTTATAGAAGGTGCTGGTGGGACCTACTCTGGCAAACTGTGTAAGATTCTGGTCACTCGTATTCAAGAAAGAAGAATTCAGACGGGACCAAGGGAGGAGAAGGGCTCCTAGGATGGGCAGGGGAATGGAGGGCCTGTCATACGTGGAGACTGAAAGAGCTTGGCTGGTTTAGCCTAACAAAATGCAGGTTGAGTGGGGATTGGATTGCTCTATAAACATGTGATGTGAGGTGTCTATGGAAAAGTTATGTTTGGTGACTATAATTATTCTATTCGTATGAATATGTATAATTTTTGTATATGGAGTTATTCATATTGACCATGTATCTGTATTTCAAATGTGCTTGCATCTGGGTAAGACGCACAAAGCTTTACTCACAGTCTGCCAGCACACTGTGAATAGCCTATTCCAATTGAATGACCCATCAACAAAGACAATGGGCCATGGGGAAAGCTTGTCTTCTCCTGATGAACTGTCCTGGGACATTCATTCAGCCCATGAATAATGGCTGTCATGACTCATGGAAGAATGCAAGGGCATTTGACTAGATCACATGATACTGAACTCCATTTTGGTGCCTGTATTTTTCCATAAACTGGGCTGGGAACTTGGTTTAGAACAAAGGGGTTCCGGTCATATAGTCACTGGGTGGGGAACCTGAACTTTTCCCAACACCCCTTGGTGATGCGGCCTGTCATTAGCACAGCCCCCTTTGACAAGGGAGTTCTGGGCCCCTCCTGCACCTTAGCAGCAATAGGGGGAATCAGGACGTGATTTCAGAGAGAGAAGGATCTGGAGAACGTTGTCTGGTCAGACAGAGTCCTGCTGGGCTGTTCCTCACTCTGATCCTTACCCTCACCCCATCAATGAGCACTGAGAGCCGCTCTAGCACTGGAGATAGACCTCACACCCTGCATCCAAATTTCCATCATCACCAAGCTTGGGGGTAGCTGGATCTGGGGTAGGGGTTGTTTGAGTCCAATAGAAAGTTAGGCACAGGCACTTGGAGCTGGGCATGGGTTACAACCTTTTCTATTAAGAATCTGCATGGCCTTGCTTAGCTGGTGTGTGCATGTCTCATGCCTGAGGAAGAGGAGGAGACCTTTTGAGCTGTTACTCAGGAACCAGTAACTCTGCGAGCTCATCACTGCTATATCCGGCTATCTGTGGTGTAACCCTGTTCCTTACAACAGAGGCTCTGTAGCCCATTGCAGAGGGAAACAATGTATCTGCCATAGATGGACTGTGTGACTAGAAATGTCCACTAACGAACCCTCAGTACTTTGATTTGTGGGTGCAGCCAGCAGCGCCAGCTCCTGGGATTTCATTGGGAGCCTCACACTATTTCCTGTCTTTCTTAAAGCCCCAACTTCTGGGATCACGAGACTGATTTAAAAAGTTTATTTAAAAAAACCTGAAGCAGATGCACTGCAAAGGCTGAGAAAACAAAGGCACATGAAAATGACCCCCACATTCATGTATTTTAAAATCCCATTATTTTTAAACTTATCTCGTGATTTTTGGGGGTGTGACTCATACTTGTTGAATAGGGCTGAGCGATACTGCATACCTAGTTCAACAGATACACTCTCATTCAGCCACAAGGTGCTGGGCTCAACCCCAGAATTTGCTGAGTGAAATTCCCTGGTCTGTGTTTTGCAGAAACTCAGTACAGATGTCAGCAATAGACCTTTCTGTCCCTAATATCTGTGGACATGGGTACACAAAATCTGACATATCCCAACTCACTGAACAATGGAAAATGTTCTCATTGACCCTTCTCGGTCTCTCATTTCCCTGCTGTAATAATGCCAATATTTTTCTTGGCAGTGAGCAAGTTAAAAAGAAATGTGTCATCTATCGCCCAATGATCTCTTGAGTTCCTTCAGCTTCCAGGACTGGTGCACTGTACTGGGAAATATTTGTAGACTGTGCAGCCCCTGGAGAGACAGGCACCAACTATGTGATATCCGCGGGGGTGCCAGACCCCCCTCCACCATAGGCCCAGGCCCCACTCTGCCCCCATCTTGCCTCTTTCCACCTCCTCCTCTGAAACTAACCCCACCCTCGCTCCACCTTTTCTTGTTTAAATTATCAGTTTCTTCTAAAACCTCTTTGATGGGTTGTCACCCCCAGAGTGCAGACTGGGATTCCATGGAACCCCTAACCATTCAGCTGGGCTGGCCTCTCTCACACTGACCTGCTGCTGACATAGCCAGCCTCTCCAGGCCACGTTATCACCCAACACAACAACAGGTGGCACCACACACTGGATTGAGTTACCTGAGTGCTTAACCTAAGCCACTCAATGACAAACAGGAGACAACAACCAATTTCCCAGCTACCCAGACTTAGAGTTTTGCAGGAGTATAAATCTGGAATTATATGGTCTTCCACTGCACAGGGATCTGTACAATGCAAACTCATTGATATAAGTCAGCTTCCCCTAGATGTGGGATAGATATGCAACAGCCTTTGTTTACAGAGCTGACATTTTGGATCCCCAAAAGAAATTGGAGGCTTTTCATCTGCCTCTCCCTTGTAACAAAAATGAAGGTTGCACTGACTGAGTCTAAGGATGAACTTTGGGAATGGAAAGGTCCAAAACTCCTGACCAGTCTATGTCTCAGCCAATGTCTCCATCAGTTACTCTAACAAGCCTTCCTATCTCTGTGCAGCCCCCTCCACCCTGTACAAAGCCCCTTCAGCAGATCCTGCGGGCAGTGGCTACTGTGACAGGCCCAGGTAGAACATTTCTGACGAACCTGTGCTAGCAGTGAGCTAGAGCAGTTGCAGAGGCACAGAGATTGTGGGTGGGCCGAGCTACCAGTGGCTCATTGAGATCTGTGCACAATTATGGGGATCCAGGGACACTGAATCTCCTTTTTATTCCTGCAGGAGAAGGGAAGGAACCTCTGGTACTGGAATGATCCGAGGCAAATTCCCCTGTACAGAGCCTTGTGGAATCTCCCTTCTCCGGCCAGAACCCTGGGTTTACAGTGCAGGGAAAGGGGCTGCTGGGGAGAAATCAGGTCCTATATTATTATCATTATTATTTATTATTTATTTTATTTCAGCAAGATCACAGCTGTGACAGCATCATTTTTTCCACCTGGCTGCACCCAAGGCAGCCATGTGATTAATATGTCATCATATGAACAGTGATGACAAGCCTGGATTCTATGAAGAGAGCCTGCAGCAGGGCTGGCGCTGTAGTAAGATTGGTTAGAATCACCACGCATCCTCTGTGATTTGGCCTCCTGCAGTTTGCCATTGGCTGTGACAGTGATTAGAGCTGGTGCACACTAAGCCAAGCAGCTGAGGTTCCCTGATGGCTGAGAGGACCCCAAGGGAATGTGCAGACATGCTACATAAAGACAGATGCCTCCCTAACTGAACAGATACTGCTGCTGCCCTGCAACATCGCCGATGACTCCTTGTCCTTTCGGTGTCATCGGCTCCCCTTCTAGCAGGAATTGGGTACGTTGGCAGGTTTCACTATCTTTAACATGTGAAGTGAAGGGGAAAGGCTGCAAACTGTTTCCTTTTGCAGATGTTCTGTGCAGCGGCAGAGGACTCAGCTGGGCTGTTGGGGTGACTCAGTGATGGGGCTGAAGGGCAGGAAGCACTAGGTAGCTTCAGAACTCCTCCTCTACATCTGCCCATGCTCCACGCTGGGTTATTCAGGCTATTGAAAAATCTCACATTGAAAGCAACTTTGAAACATTACAACTCTGATGCCCCTAGTCAGGATTTCTCAAGGGCTCCCATTTCTAGAGGTGCCGTGTACTCTGGGCCCAATCCTACCAGGGGCTGAGTGAGAGGAAACCACAGGGAATGTCAGTGACTAGTTCCCAAATCGCCTCAGATTTATTTGCTCCTGGAAATTTAATCAGCAAATGTATTTCCAGTGATTTTCTTCTCCAGCTTAATTGTGAATGCAGGAGTTCAGAGCTGCGTTGCTCTGTCTTAACAGATTCGATGAGGCAAATTTCTGTTTTCTGACTGGCTGAGGGCTCCAGCACGTCTACCTTGTAGATACCCCTCACAGTTATGGGTCTACCAGCATCTCTGCCCCCCTCTCTGGTCTCCAAGTGCCAGAGGTCAGGCCCCGTACCCTGCCCTCTCATGGCTCATTGAGATCTGTGCATAACTATAGGGATCCAGGGACACTGGGTCCCCTTTTTATTCCTCCAGGCAGCTGAGGTTCCCTCATGGCTGAGTGAACCCCAAGGGAATGTGCAGACATGCTTCATAAAGACAGTTGCCTTCCTATCTGAACAGATACTGCCTGCTGCCCGTATCATCTCTGATGACTCCTTGTCCTTTAGGGTGAAGATCTCTGGTGTCAGCGACTCCCCTTCTAGCAGGAATTGGGTATGTTGGCAGGTTTCACTATGTTTAAAATGTAAAGTGAAGGGGAAAGGCTGTGTTGTTCCCAGATTCTATGGAGAGAGAGGAAGTTCCATTTCCATGAACACTCATGTATTTGACTTTAAAATCCACTTCCTGCAAACCCTCATCATGCCTGAATAACAGGTGCTGGTGTTACTATATACTACAGAGTGAGAGCTCAGGGAATGAATATTTTCTATACTGACCCTAATGCCTGTTACCACTCCGGATACAGGCAGCAGTCTGACAGAACAGAACCTGAGGGGAACCAGTCAGCTATTAACTCAGGGAAAGAGGAGCTACTAAACTTTTGTTTGCCAAAAAGCGACTGCATGAGGGCTGAGACAAATATACAAATATTACAAACCAAACTTTCATGAGGTGTATTGAAAGCCAGCAGCAGAGTTGGAATCTCTATAGGAAGGAGCAATGGTAACTTTATTGCGTAATGCTTTTGGCTTTAGAAAGTATGTCAAAACTACTCCTTATACTGTTTGCAATGGGTTTCTGCTATTAACTCTTTGTACAGTGAACTGTTGTATGATACTGTCTCCCGGTAACTGACCAGAAGCTGTTTCTAACACTTACATTCAGGGTCATGAACACAAACATTCGGCAATACATGTAAAAGACTTTCCAAAAGGTCATGAGAGAACAGAACCGCTGGTCTGTGTTTCAGCAGTGTAGACCTCAGGTGCAGGAAATGGGAGTGCAATTTTGGTTTAAGTAATTTATGCCAATCATCATGAGCATGGCTGAAGTTACTTGCACACACACCTGGACATTAGTGCAACACCAGTGTTTGAAGTATTCACCCATTTCTGATGCCAACACCTCCCCCACCCAGCTGAAGTAACTGTCTCTGTTAGCATGTAATTTGCCTGATATCTACAGACGCTTGCATGGGGGAAAAGATGCAGGTCCTGGGAGGATGGAGAGAAGCCAGTAGGATGATTGAACTCTCTGGATTCCATCAACACTGGCTAGTTAAAGCACTTCAGCTTCTCTTGGAGGAATTCTTGGGGGTCAGAGTGTATCATTGGGGGCGTTTGGTAGTGGAAAGTTAATGGAGCCTTTTTCTGATTGAATTTATGCATGTGAATCTGGAGTTACACTGTTGAAGTCAATGTTATTGAATTAAGCACCTGGCCCTAAGAATTTATCCCAATATAATGCAAAGGGGCAAGTGGCAGAATTTAAACTATCAGGAGTGGAGAAAATAAAAATATGTTTAATTAAACAATGAAACACATTTATAAATAGCTTGAATGCAGGACACAAAAATACCATTTTCACCATGCACTTGCCATGCGTTTACCCACATCTCATGATACAAAGGGCCACACTCGGAAAGTGGAAGGCCAGAAAACGAGTCTGTCTGAAGGTCACATTTGTAAAATCACATAGTGCTCAAGTAGTCTGTGGAACTCACAGTCAAATCTAATTACAGCAGCGAGGATTTTTTTTTAAAAAAGTCTTGGAAGGGCTCTAAGCCTTCCTGACTTACACCACAAATAATGTCTAAGTATTGGTTCTCGGGAGGGGGGGGGACTTTCCCTTAGAGCAGGTTATCTCATAGCTCCCAATTGCAGGGCTTCTTCCACCTTCATCTGAAGCATCTGGAACTGGCCACTGGATACTGGGCTAGATGAATGACAGGTTTGATCCCGTCTGAAAAGGCCTATTTTCCTAGCAATGCTGTTCTTGCTGATATTTTTTGAGCTCCTGCGAGTCGCTAGACCTGCACAGAGAGCAGAAATATGTCTCGTTAAACATCACGTAATCTCCTTTTTTTTCCTTTCAGGAAGGAAAGTTGAAAACTCCTTGGACTTGCCCAGCACATTATGTCAGCTGTCAATGACACCAAATTAAATTCTGTTGTGTTCCTTCTCACCGGGATACCTGGGCAGGAAGACGTCCGTCTCTGGATCTCTATCCCCTTCTGCTTAGTGTATGTTATTTCAATATTAGGAAATTCAGTCATTCTGTTCATTATAAAAACAGATCCAAGCCTCCATGAGCCCATGTACATTTTCCTTTCCATGTTGGCCGTCACAGCCCTTGGCATATCAATAGCCACCATACCAACGATATTGGGTGTATTCTTGTTTAACTCTAGGAAGATCAGCCTCGATGCCTGTTTAGCCCAGCTGTTCTTCATCCCCTTGCTTCAATGCACTGAATCCTTCATCCTCCTGTTGATGGCCTTTGACCGCTTCATCGCGATCCGTAACCCACTGAGATATGCTTCCATCTTAACCCTGCCGAGAGTAGCCAAGATGGGACTGGTGGCTGTGATAAGAGCGATGGTCATAATACTTCCACTTCCCTTTCTCCTGAAGCGGTTCCAATACTGTCGAGCCAATGTCCTATCCCATTCCTACTGTGTGCACCGGGAGGTCATGAACATGGCTTGTTCGGACATCACAGTCAACAGCATCTATGGATTGTTTA
Organism: Chrysemys picta bellii; assembly: GCF_011386835.1. Taxonomy (NCBI): domain Eukaryota; kingdom Metazoa; phylum Chordata; order Testudines; family Emydidae; genus Chrysemys; species Chrysemys picta. The sequence goes on from NC_088791.1 coordinate 351,258,251, forward strand.
CTAAACTCTTAACAATGGGGTTGGACTCGCTCCTCATCTTCCTCTCTTATGTGATGATCCTCAAAACAGTGCTGAGCATCGCGTCCCACAAGGAGTGCCTGAGGGCCCTGAACACCTGCATCTCCCACCTCTGTGCCATCCTGCTTTTCTATACACCAGACCTCGGCCTGGCTATAATACACAGATTTGCAAATAGCTCTTCCCCCTTGCTTCGTATTATCCTGAGCTACATCTCCCTTCTGGTCCCGCCTCTCATGAACCCAATTGTGTACAGCGTGAAAAGCAAACACCTTCGTGCAAGGATAATCAGAGTGTTCATCAAGTAAAAGTTCAGTTCATCACCCAGCTCCAGTGCTAGTGACATGGGAGACGAAAAACATGGGCCTCTTATTCCATCCTGCACCCTTACATCTGAGATGACATGAGCTACTGATCTCCTCGCTGTAGAGAGAGGTTTTCACATGGTCCAAGGCCTGGAGCAATGGGAGAGCGGCTGGTGAGGGAGGACAGTGAACTGGGGGAAGGAGACCAAGGCAGGCAGCAGCATTTAAAATGTGACTATGTTCATGGAGAGACAGGGGACTGGTGAGATGTTGGCCCATAAGGAGCCATATTGGTGGCTGCTCCAACCTCAGAATTTCTCTTGAGACAGTCAATAAAGAGAAGTGTGAGTGAGATTCTGACACGAGTAATGGCAAGAGATTTAGGCCCAGGTTCCCACCCTGGCACCTCCGTTTGTGCTTCCCGAGTGGCTTGCAAAGGGGTGGAAACAATCCTCAGCTCCCCCACACAGGCACAGCTAGCTCCAGCCCAGCCCATTCACTGTAGGTGACCATCTTTTCAAAAGGCAAAAGTGGGACACACACAGGAGCTCCATCCCCTGGGTGACCCTGCCACTGCCCCTCTTCTTCCTATTTGTTGCCCCAGCCACTACTCCTCCACTTCCCCCAAGGCTCCACCCCGCTCTCCATGGCAGAAGCCAGAGCCGGGTCATGGTAAGAGCTGCCCAGGGAGCCAGTGCCACTGTGAGGAGCCCCAGACCCTCCTCCTGCCCTGGCCTAGGGCTTGGGTCCCAAGAGAAGCCCCCAACCTATATCCCCACCCCCCCAAATGTAGAACCCAAGGAATGTGAAGAGTGTGGGGTTCCCCACAGCAGCCTGGGCTCCTAGGACAGCTGTTAGGCCTGGCTCCTGGCTGCCTAGGGGATAGAGCCTCAGGGAAAGAGAAGCAGCGGGGGTTGCATCAAGCCTGAACCAAGTCCTCTCATGGATCACTAACTGGTTAAAGGATAGGAAACAAAGGGTATGAATAAATGGTCAGTTTTCAGAATGGAGAGAGGTAAATAGTGGTGCCCCCAGTGGTCTGTAGTAGGACCAGTGCTGTTCAAGATATTGGAGACACTGTATGGATTTTGGGGGGAGGGGGGCACTTTAGGATATTATGAATACTAGTATTTTAAAATTGCAATGAATTGTGACAGATCTGCCATGTAAGGTATCTGCAGTAATGTTATAATTAGCCTGATAGGATCATCTCATGTATGTGTTCGTATCACCTCTGCATTGTAAGTTATAGGTTTTGTCACCGAAATATCGGGTCCCCCTAGCTGAGAGCCAATAACAGCCAGACAGGGATAAGGAAGAGTTGCTTTATTCTGCAGAAGAAAGGAGACCTTTGCACCTGAGTACAAAAACTCTGTCTTGCACACATTTTACAGATCCTTTATATACATTCAGACAAAGGCCCTTGCCGTGTTAACGCTTGATTGGTGGTTGCCAGACCCATGCTTCTGCTATCTGGTCAGTGAAAACCGTCTTGGGACCAGCTCTAACTACCTTAAGGCCTTGAAAGGGAAGACAGTTGAAAAGTTCAGGCTACTGTGTACTTGAAGTGTCTGTTTCCCCCTAATGCCCGCTGGCTGACATAATGGTTACTAGCTGTTGGGGGGGGGTCACTGCTGACTTTCACAGTCCCCCCTTCGGGCCTGACAAACCCCAAAATTGTCAGGCCCATTATGCAATTTGCGATCAACCTGGAGGGACAGATACTGGGTTTTCTTATGGACATCAGAGCTTTTGATTATAGCATTATAAGGCATTTGGCACATTGTATCATTATCCAAATAACACATAGAAAGAAAAGAAAGAAAAAATTCCATTTAGCAATTGTTCGAAAGAGCCCCGTAAACCATGACCCAAGGTCTGGAAGGAGGTCCTCAAAACTAAAGGTGTGATCAAGAGATACAGCACGGAAAACAACAGCAGCATTCTTAATGGCTTGTAAATCCTGCTCAATTAAGCTGGAATGATTAATATAGAAACAACATTTTCTTGTTGATGGCCTTTGACTGCTTTGTCGTGAACTCTAACCCACTGAGATATGCTTGCATCTTAACTCTTCCGAGAATAGCCAAGATGGGACTGGTGTTTGTGTTAAGAGGGTTTGTCCTAACATTCTCACTCCCCTTTCTCTTGAAGCGGTTCCGATACTGCCAAGCCAATGTCCTCTCCCATTCCTACTACCTGAACCAGGAGGTCATGAAGCTGGCTTGTTCAGATATCACAATCAACAGTATCTATGGCTTGTTTATTAGACTTTTAATGGTAGGGTTGAACTCGTTACTCTTCTTCCTCTCTTATGTGATGATCCTCAAAACAGTGCTGAAAGTCACATCCCCCCCAGAGTGCCTGAGGGCCCTGAACACCTGCGTCTCACACCTCTGTGCAGTTGTGCTCTTTTACACACCAGAGATCAGCTTGTCTCTGTTACACAGATTTGGGAAGGGCTCTCCTCCATTGCTTCAGATTCTCCTGGGCAACATCTACCTGCTGGTCCCACCTCTGATGAATCCAATTGTGTATAGCGTAAAAAGCAAACACCTTCATGCAAGGATAATCAGGGTGTTTGTCAAGTGATGGGTCAGTTCATCACCCGGGGCCAGCACTGGTTACATGGCAGATGAAAATCAGGGGCCACCCATTCCGTCCTGGACCCTTACATCCGAGATGACATAAGCAATTGATCTCCACTCTGTAGACAGAGGCTCAGGCAGGATCTAAGGCCTGGAATAATGGGATAGGGGCTGTTCCTGCTTCCTGGTGAGGGAGGACAGTGCACTGGGGGAAGGTGACCAAGGCAGACAGCAGCATTTACAAAATTACTATGTTCCTGGAGTGACTGGGAATGGTTAGGTGTTGGGCCATAAAGAGCTGTATCAGCGGTTGAAGCAGTCTCGATAGAATCAATAAGGAGACGGGATGTGGATGTTGTTTCGCATTATAACTGGCCCATCACTGGCCCATCTCAGGTTAAACATCCAGGGGCCACGAAAAAAGGTGCCGAGCTTCTTTGGCAGTTTCAGTCCTGGCCCTTCCTGAGCGCTCTGGATGCTGCGTGATCCATGGGGCTGCATCAGCTGTGGACAGGGGCTATTCAAGGGGCACAGACACCCACCCTCCCCTTACCCCCTTAGCCAAGTCCTAATGACTGAGTCATGTCAGAGACATGATTAACACCAGCAGCCCAGGAGAAGCCATTCACACCGCCCCCCCCACTCTGTTTGTGACTCTGCACACAGCACACCTGCTGAAACCACTACTCATGTAGGCAGAGCTGAGCATGTGAGTGAGGGTCTGACACACAGGAGTCCTGGTAAGAGACTAAGGCCCAGATTCCCGGGGGAGGGGCAAGTGGGACAATTTGCCCCAGGCCCTGGATCCCTCAGGGACCCCGCGGAGTGACTGACGTGCCCCCCGCTGCCAAAATGCTGCCAAAGACCTGGACAGCTGTCGGGTGAGTACAAGCGCCGCAGCTCCCCCACTTTGCCCCAGACCTCCTTAAACCTCTGGGCGTCCTTGTTCTCCTCCCCTCTGTTTGCCCTGCTGCAGGGTTGAAATGGTCCTCAACTCCCCCACAGCGGCCCAGCTAGCTCCTATCCCAGCCCAGCCCATTCAGTGTAGGGTGACCACCTTTCCAAAAAACAAAAGCAGATCATATGCAGGATCCACATCCCCACATTGACCCCGTTCCTGCTCCTCCTCTTCCCCTGAGTCCCCTTCCTCTTCCCTATCTGTTCCCCAAGCCCCACCTCCTGCTCCTCCTCTTTATCTGAGCTCCGCCCCCCCTCCAGGCCCAAGGTCAGAGACCAACTGACCTAAGAGCTGCCCAGGGAGCCAGAGCCACTGTATGGAGCCCCAGACCCCCCTCCTGCCATGGGCAAGTAGCTGGGGGCCCCGAGAGCAGCCCCCAGCCTGTGACTCTGCCCCCCAGGATGCATCCCCTTAGGGAAGTTGTAGAGTTTGAGGCTCCCCACAGAGGCCTGGTATTCCAGGGCAGCTCTTACCACAGCCCAGCTCTGGTCTGGCCAGGTAGCAGAATCTCAGGGGTAGTGGAGGTGCAGGGGAAGGGCCTAGTAGGAAGTGATGGGGACAGGGGTCAGGGTGTCAAGGGAAGAGATTGGGCAGCTTATGTGGCAAGCCTGATCCCAGCCAGCAGGGTGGCGGGGGGCTCTTGAGTAAAGGAGGAGGGTGGGCCTGCGGGGTAGGAGACCTTGTGTTTTGGAGAAGACTGAATAAATGCGACCCCACAAAGGGGGCTCTTGTTTTAAGAATCCCAGGCTGAGAGGCAGTTATTGCAAGGACTTTAGAGATAATGGCAGGGCCTCTGCAAGGCCCAAGGAATCACTCTGGGGTGGCCCCTGTGTGCAGGAACTTGGCCAGAGTGTGCCATGCTCTTGGAAGCCGTTACCGCTGGGTGGAATTCCCCACAACCCCCAGGCTGCTCTAAACTCTGCTGAAGCAGGGGGAGAACAAGCCAGTGAATCAATCCTCTGTAACATGCTCCTTGCTTTCCCCACTCGCTGAGTCCATCCGGGCCTGTTACCTCTCAGATGGCTGGAATGCTACCTGTGGTCTGTGCATTGCTCTGTGACTCAACAGAACTGGGTTTGATTCCTTTCCCCTGTGTGACCATGTGCCATTGGCTGTCTCTGAGCCTCTGCACAGGTGGGTAATAACCCTGCCCTGTCTCACAGTGGTGGTGGGAAGATATATACACTCAATGTGCTAATATTCTCTCACTAGGGAGCCACATGAGACCCTAAGATCAGGGTGTGACTCTACTTCCCATATTCTTCATAGAAATATTGTTATAAGATGATTATAGCATATCTAGGATGTATTTTATGCAAGATGAATCACGTAAGGTATCACTGGAAAGATTATGATTTACTGACTATGATTATATTATTTGTATGTATGTATCATTTCTGCCTCTGAAGTTAGGAATATTGACTAGGTAACAATTACAACTGTGTTTAGACCTGGAGAACACCCACCAGATATTATGCAATCAGCCTGGATGGGCCATTAGGGAGAAAAATAGGAGATTGAACATGCTAATCTTGCACCTTCCTGAGAAGCTTCCTGGGATGCTGTTTTGACCCTTACGTGGTCCAAGGCCGACTGCCCCGCCTCTTCATGGGGTTCTGCTGCAGCCTTCACCACAAGCCGCTTCACTCCACCAACCGCTCTGCTCCTCCAGCCATCACACAAACTGCTCCGCTCTGCTCGCCAACCCGTGGGCCGCACCAACCATCCTACAAACTGCTCCTCTCACCCTCCCATGGGCTGCACCAACCATCCCACAAACTGCTCAGCTCTGCTAGCAATAAAACTTCAGGCTCCCCCCCTAGTTAACACAACACTCAGTGATTTCAGCTTGTAGTAGAGAAGCCCCAGTGCTGGTGCACTATTTGCCCAAAGTGCACTCAGCATACCAGCCTGAAATTAGATCTTAATAGAATCAAAATTAGCTCTGCTATTCAACAATGGAAAGAGAAAATAATGCAATTGTTGTTTCAGGCCCTCAAAAGGGGGCCAAGACCATCAGGTACAAACATCTGTCCCCAGCCTCTCACCATTCACTGGGTTTTGTAACCCATGCCCCTTGTCTAGCGAGTGCTACTTAGGTAATGGTGAGTTCCTCTGTCATACAACAGTTCCACTGGCCTTGATTCACAGAATCAGGGTAACAAAACTTTATTCTTTATTCTTCCGTCCCCAATAACAGAGAAACTGGGGACCCCACACCAGCCAAAGTAACCACTTTCAGTTGCTGTGGGCTCATGCTAGGCTGGTGGGTGTGCTTATGCAAACAAGCTCAGTCCCTGGAATTCTTTTCCACACTCGCGGTAATTCATCACCAGATGTCAGGGTAGAGCTCATCCTGACTCTGCTTACATCCAACCCCCAACCGAGAATTTATCGCCCCGACAAATCACACTCCCTATTATACCAACTAACTGGTTCCCTCCAAAAGGCCTCAGATAGCCCACTTTAGCTTCCACAAGTCTGTGTGCTAAACCTATTGGTTCCTCACTAATCACCCCAGGTGCATCATATGTCAACTGTTTTACTGGTCTTATTACCCTGTCTCGTCTATTGAGAATCTCTGTTGCCATGGTAGGGGGGACAGCCTCTTGAGCAACGGATGGAGAGGTTTCCTTTGAGGGCGCCTCGGCTACTTGCATAGTCTCCTGCATTTCTAGTTCTAACAGTGGAGGGTCCAAAGTGCCCAGGACATCCTCCACCTGTATGTCTCCACTGTCCAATAACTTGTATTTGTCATCACATGGGGTCCCCACCAGTGGCTCAGGGGTGTCAGGAATGGGCCTAAATACTTCTGCCATGGGGTTTAGGGCGGAAGAGGAGGAGCTCACTTTTGAGTCAGCTGATCGAGACTGAAATCTTGTCTCCATCCCAGCATACACCATGGTTGTGTCCTCCTCCTCAGACTGATTCTTGGATGTGCTGCATAGGGGTAGGTTAGCTGCAGGGGGCCGGCTGTCCATGTTGGAGGGCAGCTTTGGTCCAGCACCTTCGTTCTGTCCGGTTGCCCTGTTGTGGCCCATCTCATAAGGGGTGCCTACCAATTCCCCCACAGGGAGTAAAAGGTTTCTATGCACTGTCTTTGTCTGCCCGGGACCCTCTTCAGGTTTGATCTTGTAGACCAGCAGGTCTCCTAGCTTTTCCATCACCAAGTAAGGTATTGCCTTCCATCTGTCAGCTATCTTGTGTTTGCCAGCAATACCCAAATTTCGCAGCAGGACTCTGTCCCCCGGCTGGAGTTCTTGCAGATATACCCTAGCATCATATTGATGTTTGTTGCAGTCTGCGTTCTTCCGAGTCGCGGATGTAGCTAAGTGATAAGCATCCCACAGCTTTTCTCTTAGTCTGGATACATATTGCTGATGAGTTTCATAGCTATCTCCATCCTCTGATACACCAAAGCACAGGTCTATGGGTAATCTTGGTTTTCGCCCAAACATCAAGAGATATGGGTTGACTCCCGTAGGGTTGGTCTTTGTGGCATTGTAGGCGTGCACCAGAAATGCGACATGTTGGCTCCAGGTTGCCTTCTGCTCTGGCCGCAAAGTCCCCAACATATCTAATAGGGTTCGGTTGAACCTCTCTGGCTGAGGATCACCTTGTTGGTGATAAGGCGTTTTTCTAGACCAGGGGTCGGAAACATTTGGCATGCGGCTCGCCAGGGTAAGCACCCTAGCGGGCCGGGCCAGTTTATTTACCTGCTGACGCAGCAGGTTCGGCCGATCGCGGCCCCCACTGGCCGAGGTTCACCGTCCTGGGTCAATGGGGATGGCGGGAAGTCGTGGCCAGCACATCCCTCGCCCGCGCCGCTTCCCGCCACCCCCATTGGCCCGGGACGGTGAACTGTGGTTAGTGGGGGCCGCGATCGGCCAAACCTGCCGCGTCAGCAGGTAAATAAACTGGCCCGGCCCACTAGGGTGCTTACCCTGGCGAGCCGAGTGCCAAACGTTGCCGACCCCTGTACTAGACTTTTTAATCCCCACTATCCTCAGCACCTCCTTCAGAAGTTGACTCTCAAAGTCCCGCCCTTGATCCGAATGTATCTGGGATGGGAATCCATAAACTCAGAAATATTTTTCCCACAGTACTTGAGTGACAGTGGTGGCCCTCTGATCATGTGTGAGATATGCCTGGACAAATCGCGTATAACGGTCGGTCACTACTAGAATGTTCCCAATAGTCCTCCTGTCTACTTCCAAGGAAAAGAAATCAATGCATACCAGCTCCAGAGTTTTGTTGCTGGTGATGTTCTTCAGATATAAAGCCCTCGTGAGCAGAGTTTTCCTTTGAACACATCAAGCGCAGGTCTCACATTTCCTGCGAACATCTTCAGCTGTCCAGGGTCAATAGAACCTACTACGAATAAATTCCAGGGTCCTCTCCATCCCTAAATGTCCAAAGTCATCATGCAGGGCCCTCATGGCTAGGGCTCTGTACCCTTTCGGCAGCACTAGTTGAGTCCGTTGCTTTTGTAAAGGGTCTGTGGTCACTCGGTGTAGCACTCCCTGAATCAATTTTAGTTTGGTCCATTTTCCCAATAGTAGTTTACCTTCCGGATTAGGTGGGACAACTGCAGCTGGGTTTCGCCTCTCCCTTATGGCAAGTAGTGTATCACGAATATCAGTATCTTGCAGCTGGGCTTCCTGCCAGTCAGACACATTGAGCATGGGCAAAGGAGATTGGTCCAATGCAATATAGTTCACTGAAGAAGAAGGCACGCATTCAGGGGGCAGGCCCAAAGCTTCTGCAGCACATCCATGAAGGCTCTCATGGGCCTCTGGCTCTCGGCGACTCACACTGCAAATAGCTCTCACTCCATCTGTGGGTATCACAGCAACTCCTGGTGCCTGTGGACGCCTGGACAATGCATCTGCATCTACATTGCTTCTCCCTGATCGGTATTGAATGCTGAAGTCATAGCTAGCCAAAGCGGCCACCCATCTTTGCCCTGTAGCATCCAGCTTAGTACTCGTTAATACATAGGTCAATAGATTGTTGTCTGTCCACACCTGGAATTGAGCACCATACAAGTAGTCTCGAAATTTCTCAGTGATGGCCAATTTCAAGGCCAAGAACTCCACCTTGTGGGTGGGATAGCGAGTTTCACTATCAGACAGTCCTCAGCTTGCAAAGTCTACAGGTTTACGTTTGCCTTCCACTTCCTGGTACAGTACTGCTCCCAGACCCTCCAAGCTGGCATCAGTATGCAGGATAAACAGCTTGCTTGGGTCAGCAAAGACTAGGACCGGAGCATGAGTTAGGCAAGTAATGATTTCTCAAAAAGCCCTTTCACATCTCTCATCCCACCGTGGCCCAAATGGTTCGAAAGGGCCATAGTGTTTCTGCACAGCAGGCTTTGGGGACCTCCCCTTATTCTTGGTCTTAGATTTGTTCTTGCTGGACTGGTATCCGTTGGTAAGATCATTCAGAGGTTTTACAATCGTAGCATAATTTTTCACAAATCTGCAGTAGTAGCCACTAAACCCAAGAAAGGTCTTGAGTTCTCTGTAGTTACTTGGACATGGCCATTTAGTGAGGGCTTCCATTTTATCGGGATCAGTACTCACACCCACTTGGGACACGATGTGACCCACATACTTCATTGAGGTCCTGCAGAACTGGCATTTGTCAATTGAAAGCTTCAAACCATAATCCTCCAACCTATCAAGCACTTTAAGAAGTCTTTCTTCATGCTCCTCCAAGGTTCTTCCAAACACAATCAGGTCATCCAAATAAACTAACACTTGCAGTAAATTCAAGTGCCCCACAACTTTCTCCATAAGATGTTGAAATATGGCAGGTGCTCCAGAAATACCTTGGGGCATGCGTTCGAACTGATAAAACCCTAAAGGGCAGATGAAGGCTCTCTTTTCCTTATCTTCTGCACCCAGAGGGATCTGGTAGTATCCACTCCGAAGATCCAACACAGAGAACCACTGGCTTCCCAGCAAACAGGCTAAGGCATCCTGGACTCAGGGCATTGTGTACTGGTCATCCACCATACGGCGGTTTAGGGTGAGGTAGTCAATACGTATCTGGATTTTCCCATTCCTTTTTACGGACCACCACAATAGGCGAGGCATAGGGACTCCGGGACTCTGTAATGATGCCATTCGCAGCCACCTCCTGAAGATGTTGTCGCACATCTTCCATCTCGGAGAGGGCAATCCTCCTAGATCTCTCCCTGAAAGGTCAAGAGTCATGTAGTCTGATGTTGTGCTCTACTCCTTTTGCAGATCCCACATCCCACTCATGCAATGAGAACATCTTGGATCTTTCACAAAGTTTCCTCCACAGGTGATCTTTCCATTCCTCCGACTATGGTGAAACTCCAAAGTCAAACTTTGCTGGGTCTATTGTCGGAACTTGAGTCTCACACTGGGGTTTTACAATTGATTCAGGCTCGAAGAGGTCTGCTATCTTTTGTCCTTGCTTCACAATAACATCTCGACTTGTTTCATTAGCAATAAGTATAGTCACCTTTTCATGGGTTTCAGCAGGCAGGATTATGACTCCACTGGGGACTAGCACTCCTTCCGGGAGCTCTCCTTCAACTGGCTGCTTTACCATTGCTAATGCCCCTTTACTGCCTTTCATCCAGGTACTCATGACAAGCACTTCTTGCTCCGTCCTTGCAGGCACTACTAAGGGGGTTGTGCCCCTATACTTCCGTGTCCCAATCGGTAGCTCAGCTGTCTCCTTTTTAGCTCTCTCAATCTTCCTATAAGCTTCAGCACAAAGTGTATGGATCATCAGGGTGTTCTGGTACTGGTCCCCAGCCCATAGTCTGCAGTAATCCACAAGCACGTTGAAGAGAGTGGTGTTGGTCCCTATCAGCACAGACACATCAGAGGTCCCTTTAGGGTCAGGACATATTAAGGCAGCTGTGTCTACCTCTACCCTTACCCCAGCAACCTCCTCTGGGAATTCCAGATGCACTATGACATACCCTTGGTAGGGGTATTCATCCATGCTGAGGCCGCACAGTCCGACACCAGTCAGTGGGTGTATAGGCAGGTGTCTAAGCATCTGTTGGTAGAATGACTGAAATATAATAGTCACTTGAGATCCAGTGTCAAGCACGGCTTTACACTCCACCCCTTCAATCCTCACCATGACCTCTGCTCGAGGCCCTATCAGTCCTGAAGGGATCCCAGCTCTACGGTCTTTTCTGGGGGAATCTTCAAATCCTCCAGGCCTGGGTGGTCTCCGTCCCCGGACTCTCTGGCAGCTACCGGATCTCTCCCAACTGATCCTCAGCTTTCCATACACGAAGGAGGGATTTTCTTCATTATGGCACTTGGCAGCACTGTGTTCATCCTGACCACATCGGTAGCAGAAGAATTGTCCTTTCCCCCTTCGCCTGGGTGGGATGGTGGCTCTAAATGCTGACTTCTCCATTGCCACAGTCAGAGGCTCCTTATTCCTGGAAGTCTTAGCTCGGTCAATGGTGCTTTGCAGTTCAGCTATCCGTTCTGTCAGGACATGCATTCGTTGGGCAAGTTCCTCTGTGGTGCCCACCATCAGTACACTGGCCATTTGCGGTGGTGTTGTGCTGGCTGGCTCCAATGTTTGGGCTTCCCAAAACTCGCTGGCAGCCTGTCTTTCTTCCTTTTCTCTGACCTCCTTTATCAGCTGGGAGTAACTTGGGGGATGTTCCCATCGTTCTCTTAGCCGGAGATGAAGTAGAATCGGGTTCTGATACTGAGTTCCTCTTACAATTTGAACCAGTCACGTCTTATCCATCTGTTCAGCAGTAACTGCTCCCCTCATGACAGCTCTCTGAAGCAGCCTCTCCAGCCTCTGTATATAGGCTGAAATCTTCTCTCCCCTTTGCTGTCGGGAATTAAGGAACTTACAGTAACTGTCTTCACCACAAGCCGCTTCATTCCACCAGCCGCTCCACTCCTCCAGCCATCCCACAAACTGCTCTGCTCGCCGCCCTGTGGGCTGCACCAACCGTCCCACAAACTGCTCAGCTCTGTTAGCAATAAATCTTCAGGCTCCCCCACTAGTTAACACAGCACTCAGTGATTTCAGCTTGTAGTGGGGAACCCCAGTGCTGGTGCACTATTTGCCCAAAGTAAATTCAACATACCAGCCTGTAATTAGATTCTTAATAGAATCAAAATTAGCTCTGCTATTCAATAGTGGAGACAGAAAATGGTACAATTAGTGGTTTAGGCTCTCAAAAGGTGCCTAGACCATCAGGTACAAACATCTGTCCCCAGCCTCTCACCATTCACTGGGTTTTGTAACCCATGCCCCTTGTCTAGCGAGTTCTACTTAGGTAATGGTGAGTCCCTCTGTCATACAACAGTTCCACTGGCCTTGATTCACAAAATCAGGGTAACAAATCTTTATTCTTCCTGCCCAATAACAGAGAAACTGGGGATCCCACACCCGCCAAAGTAACCACTTTCAGTTGCTGTGGGCTCATGCTAGGCCAGTGTGTGTGCCAATGCAAACGAGATCAGTCCCTGGATTTCTTTTCCACACTCGGTATAATTCACCACCAGATGTCAGGCTAGAGCTCATCCTGACTCTGCTTACATCTATAAGGCATAGAATTGAGTTTTTCAGGGTTTCACAGAAGCCCTGCCCAAGATGACTGCTGAAAACACTTAAGACTGATCTGGGGAAGAAAGGACTGGACTCAGGCTAGAAGGTGTCTGGCCTGTGAAAGGAATACCTGGAATTCTACGCTGCAAGCAAGAGCAGGTTGTCTTCAAGAAACTCTGCAACCTTCTTAAAACACCATTTAGGGATGTACATTATTACTTGTAGCCAGTTTCTTTAGTGGATTAAGCTTAGTTTGCGTGTTTGTTTTATTTGCTCAGTAATCCAATTTGATCTGTTTGCTGTCACATATAATCACTAAAATCTATATTTTTGTACTTAATAAACTTGTTTTTGTTTATTCTAAAACCCAGTTTGTGGAATTCATAATGGACAAGGGGACCTGTGTGTATATTCCTCCACATTCAGGGAGGGAGTGCTGGACAGTTCTCTGTGCAGCGCAGAACAACACAGTTTTGGGTTTACACTCCTGATGGAGTGTGTATTTCAGTGCCGGGCAATTCCTGACCTGAGTCTTTCCATGCAGAGCTGATTTCAGTGTCTGTGGCTTTCTCCAGCTGGATGTGTCCCTACCCGTGTGTGTGTGCTGGAGGAGCTCAGCAGGACAGTGTAAGAGAGCCCAGGTTGGTGGAACAGGTGGGCTCAATGATACCCCAGTACATCAGGTGGCACCCCAGAGGAGGGAGAAGTCTGTCACAAAGGGTTATCTCAGGGTTCCAAAGAGCAACACCTCTGACATTTGTCTATAAGAGACTTCTTACCTTGTAACACGGACACAGCTGAGCACTATGGTGCCTGGCCCCAGACTCAGACAAGTTTCAGCAAAGGGGCACATCTTTTTTGCCCACAAAAAAGGGGCAAACAGATGGTAAGATGCTCTCAGAGACACAGGGAACAGATTGCTCTGGTCAGAAGCACCCAAAGGGAAGCGACTGATGTGTCCCATCAGATGAAATTGGTGATAAGTGTTTAGCATAGATGGGATATTGTTCCCAGCTCCAAGAGTGGGACAATTGTGAGATTCCGCCCAAGACAAGATAGAACCTGGTTTAGAGGATAAAGAAACCATATATCCCAGTGTCAAGGCTGATTCCCCACTCTGGCACTTCAAGTGCAGAAGGTGGGGGCCTGCAAGGACTTTAAAAAATGAATACCTGCCACTTCAGACTTGTATTGAACTCCCAAGGTTACAGATCCCCCTGGCCTTGGATAGTAGTGCTGCCACCACCAAGTGCAGAACCCCTTGGAGAGCCCAGGAAGGTGCAATTGGGAATTACTTCCTCTGGGGTACCCTCCAGCAGTTTCACCTCCCCTCTGGGCAATAGCTGTGAAAAGGAAAAAGAAAAAGGAATCAGCTGTTGCTACCAGCTAACTGAAAAACAGGTACACAGACCTCTTAAGATACAGAAATCCAATTATGTTCTTAAAAAAGGTAAAGCTAAAATTTGTTAGTCTCTAAGGTGCCACAAGTACTCCTGTTCTTCTTTTTGCGGATACAGACTAACACGGCTGCTACTCTGAAACCTATCCTTATAGAAGGTGCTGGTGGGACCTACTCTGGCAAACTGTGTAAGATTCTGGTCACTCGTATTCAAGAAAGAAGATTTCAGACTGGACCAGGTGAGGAGAAGAGCTCCTAGGATGGGCAGGGGAATAGAGGGCCTGTCTTCACGTGGAGACTGAACGAGCTTGGCTGGTTTAGCCTAACAAAATGCAGGTTGAGTGGGGACTGGATTGCTCTATACATATGTGATGTGAGGTGTCTATGGAAAAGTTATGGTTTGGTGACTATAATTATTCTATTTGTATGAATATGTATAATTTTTGTATATGGAGTTATTCATATTGACCATGTATCTGTATTTCAAATGTGCTTGCATCTGGCTAAGACGCACAAAGCTTTACTCACAGTCTGCCAGCACACTGTGAATAGCCTATTCCAATTGAATGACCCATCAACAAAGACAATGGGCCATGGGGAAAGCTTGTCTTCGCCTGATGAACTGTCCTGGGACATTCATTCAGCCCATGAATAATGGCTGCCATGACTCATGGAAGCATGCAAGGGCATTTGACTAGATCACATGATACTGAACTCCATTTTGGTGCTGTATTTTTCCATAAACTGGGCTGGGCACTTGGTTTGGAACAAAGGGGTTCTGGTCATATAGTCACTGGGTGGGGAACCTGAACTCTTCCCAACACCCCTTGGTGATGAGGCCTGTCATTAGCACAGCCCCCTTTGACAAGGGAGTTTTGGGCCCCTCCTGCAGCTTGGCAGCAATAGGGGGAATCAGGACATGCTTTCAGAGAGAGAAGGATCTGGAGAACATTGCCTGGCCAAACAGAGCCCTGCTGGGCTGCCCCTCACTCTGATCCTGACCCTCACCCCATCCATGAGCACTGAGAGCCGCTCTAGCGCTGGAGATAGACCACACACCATGCATTCAAATTTACATCATCACCAAGCTTGGGGGTAGCTGGATCTGGGGTAGGAGTTGTTTGAGTCCAATAGAAAGTTAGGCACAGGCACTTGGAGCTGGGCATGGGTTACAACCCTTTCTATTGAGAATCTGCATGGCCTTGCTTAGCTGGTGTGTGCATGTCTCATGCCTGAGGAAGAGGAGGAGACCCTTTGAACTGTTACTCAGGAACCAGTGACTCTGCGAGCTCATCACTGCTATATCCGGCTATCTGTGGTGTAACCCTGTTCCTTACAACAGGAGGCTTTGTAGCCCATTGCAGAGGGAAACAGTGTATCTGCCATAGATGGACTGTGTGACTAGAAATGTCCACTAACTAACCCTCAGTGCTCTGATTTGTTGGTGCAGCCAGCAGCGCCAGCTCCTGGGATTTTATTGGGAGTGTCACACTATTTCCTGTCTTCCTTAAAGCCCCAGCTTCAGGAATCAAGACACTACTCAGGAACCTAAGCTTTCAGTTTTCTTTAAAATGTTTCTTTTTAAAAAGTGAGTTGCAGAAAAGCTAGAAAACCTGAAGCAGATGCACCGCAAAGGCTGAGAAAACAAAGGCATATGAAAATGACCCCCACATTCATGTATTTTAAAATCCCATTATTTTTAAACTTATCTCATGATTTTTCGGGATGTGACTCATACTTGTTGAATAGGGCTGAGTGATACTGCATACCCAATTCAACTGATATGCTCTCATTCAGCCACAAGGTGCTGGGCTCAACCCCAGAATTTGCTGAGTGAAATTCCCTGGTCTGTGTTTTGCAGAAACTCAGTACAGATGTCAGCAATAGACCTTTATGTCCCTAATATCTGTGAACATGGGTACACAAAATCTGACATGTCCCAACTCACTGGACCATGGAAAATGTTCTCCTTGACCCTTCTCAATCTCTCATTTCCCTGCTGTAATAATGCCAATATTTTTCTTGGCAGTGAACAAGTCAAAAACAAATGTGTCATCTATCGCCCAATGAGCTCTTGTGTGCCTTCAGCTTCCAGGACTGGTGCACTGTACTGGGAAATATTTGCAGACTCTGTAGCCCCTGGAGAGAGAGGCACCAACTATGTGATATCCGCGGGAGTGCCGGACCCCCGCTCCACCACAGGCCCAGGCTCCACTCTGCCCCCATCTTGCCTCTTTCCACCTCCTCCTCTGAAACTAACCCCACCCTCGCTCCACCTTTACTTGTTTAAATTATCAGTTTCTTCTAAAACCTCTTTGATGGGTTGTCACCCCCGGAGTGCAGACTGGGATTCCATGGAACCCCTAACTATTCAGCTGGGCTGGCCTCTCTCAGATTGACATGCTGCTGATATAGCCAGCCTCTCCAGGCTCCGTTATCACCCAACACAACAGCAGGTGGCACCACACACCGGACTGAGTTACCTGAGTGCTTAACCTAAGCCACTCAAGGACAAACAGGAGACAACAACCAATTTCCCAGCTACCCAGCCTTAGAGTTTTGTAGGAGTATAAATCCAGAATTATACCGTCTTGCACTGCACAGGGATCTGTACAATGCAAACTCATTGATATAAGTCAGCTTCCCCTAGATTGTTTACAGAGCTGACATTTTGGATCCCCAAAAGAAATTGGAGGCTTTTCATCTCCCTCTCCCTTGGAACAAAAACAAAGGTTGCTCTGACTGAGTCTATAGCTGAACTTTGGGAATGGAAAGGTCGAAAACTCCAGACCAGTCTATGGCTTGGCCAATGTCTCCATCAGTTACTCTAAGGAGCCTTCCCATCTCTGTGCAGCCCCCTCCACCCTGAACAATGCCCCTTCAGCAGATCCTGTGGGCAGTGGCTACTGTGACAGGCCCAGGTAGAACATTTCTGACGAACCTGTGCTAGCAGTGAGCTAGAGCAGTTGCAGAGGCACAGAGATTGTGGGTGGGCCGAGCTACCAGTGGCTCATTGAGATCTGTGCATAACTATGGGGATCCAGGGGCACTGGGTCCCTTTTTTATTCCTCCAGGAGAAGGGAAGGAACCTCTGGTAATGGAATGATCCGAGGCAAATTCCCCTGTACAGAGCCTTGTGGAATCTCCCTTCTCCGGCCAGAACTCTGGGTTTAGAGTGCAGGGAAAGGGGCTGCTGGGGAGAAATCAGGTCCTATATTATTATCATTATTATTTATTATTTATTTTATTTCAGCAAGATCACAGCTGTGACAGCATCATTTTTTCCACCTGGCTGCACCAAAGGCAGCCATGTGATACATATGTCATCATATGAACGGTGATGACAAGCCTGGATTCTATGAATAGAGCCTGCAGCAGGGCTGGCGCTGCAGTAATATTGGCTAGAATCACCATGCATCCCCTGTGATTGGCCTCCTGCAGTTTGCCATTGGCTGTGACAGCGGTTAGAGCTGGTGCACACTAAATGAAGCAGCTGAGGTTCCCTGATGGCTGAGAGGACCCCAAGGGAATGTGCAGACATGCTACATAAAGACAGTTGCCTCCCTAACTGAACAGATACTGCCCGCTCCCCATGTAACCTCTCCTCTGACTCCGTGTCCTTTAGGTTGAAGACCTCTTGTGTCAGCGGCTCCCCTTCTAGCAGGAATTGGGTATGTTGGCAGGTTTCACTAGCTTTAACATGTGAAGTGTTAAACTGCAAACTGTTTCCTTTTTCAGATGTTCTGTGCAGTGGCAGAGGACTCAGCTGGGCTGTCGGGGTGACTCAGTGACGGGGCTGAAGGGCAGGCAGCACTAGGTAGCTTCAGAACTCCTCCGCTACATCTGCCCATGCTCCACGCTGGGTTATTCAAGCTACCCAAAAATCTCACATTGAATGCAACTTTGAAACGTTACAACTCTGATGCCCCTAGTCAGGATTTCTCAAGGGCTCCCATTTCTAGAGGTGCCGTGTGCTCTGGGCCCGATCCTGCCAGGGGCTGAGCGAGAGGAAACCACAGGGAATGTCAGTGACTAATTCCCAAATTGCCTCAAATTTATTTGCTCCTGGAAATTTAATCAGCAAATGTATTTCCAGTGATTTTCTTCTCCAGCTTAATTGTGAATGCAGGAGTTCAGAGCTGCGTTGCTCTGTCTTAACAGATTCGATGAGGCAAATTTCTGTTTTCTGACTGGCTGAGGGCTCCAACACTTCTAGCTTGTAGATACCCCTCACAGTTATGGGTCTACCGGCATCTCTGCCCCCTCTCTGGTCTCCAAGTGCCAGATGTCAGGTCCTGTACCCTGCTCTCTCATGGGGTGAAATCCATCCATTCTCCCACCCTCAGACTGGGCTCTGGGCTACAGCACACTGCGCGCTGACTCTGGTTGCCCAACAGGTCCAAGTGGGTTCGGCACCTGTGTTTCTTCCCTCTGGGAATCTCTGACTATTGGCGAGACGAGTGACCAGCCAGCCTTCTGGAACCAAAATACTGTTTAATCGGAATATTAGGAATAAAGTGTAACATGGGAGAATAGGAGGGTTTTCAAACAACAGTCTGCACACGTCTCTGACCCCTCCCACTCTGATAGGGACCCAGGCAGGCTGAGTGCCTTCAGACACCCCCAGCGGTGTCTGTGCCTGTCAGTCTGAAGAGATTATTAGCAACAGCTGCCCCAGCTCTGGACAGACTCACAGAACTGCCAAAACAAGTTGTGTGGTGTGCCTGGAGCCCGGAAATAGGCTCTTCCCAGCTTGTAACTCTGGTGCTGTCTCTCGACCTCCCTCGGGTTCTGACTGAGCAATGGCTTTTCTTGAGCTGTTGTTTCCCTTCCTGCTTGTTTTCCAGCAGCCTGATGTTAAACTAAGATGAGCCATAACATCATAACAATACAATCCTAATGTCAACATACCAATAGTTAATCCAATATAGATCTATAGCAAACATCCCAAGAACTGGGTTTTACATACACATTCATTATTTTGTTCCCAGATGCTATGGAGACAGAGAAAGAGCAAGTTCCATTTCCATGAATACTCCATGTCAGTGACAATGCTGTTCCCAGATGATACGTATTTTATGAACACAGGACATAGGCAGTCAAAGAGCGAGAGAGAGAGAGCAATAGACTACTTTCCTGTGAGAAATGCAGTTCTATTTCCATGTATACTCATGCACTTGACTTTGAAATCCACTTCCTGCAAACCTTCATCGTGACTGAATAACAGGTGCTGGGGTCACTGTGTACTAGAGAGTGAGAGCTCAGGGAATGAATATTTTCTATACTGATCCCAATGCCTGTTACCATTCCAGATACAGGCTACAGACTGACAGAACAGAACCTGAGAGACCAGTCAGCTATTAACCCAGGAAAAGAGGAGCTACTAGACTTTTGTTTGCCAACAAGCTACTGCATGAGGGCTGAGACACATATACAAATATCACAAACCAAACTTTCATGAGGAATATTAAAAGCCAACAGCAGAGTTGTTGGAATCTCTATAGGAAGGAGCAGTGGTAACTTTACTGCGTAATGGTTTTGGCTTTAGATAAAAAGAACAGGAGTACTTGTGGCACCTTAGGTGCCACAAGTACTCCTGTTCTTTTTGTGGATACAGACTAACACAGCTGCTACTCTGAAACTTGGCTTTAGATAGTATGTCAAAAGTACTCCTCATACTGTTTGCAATGGGTTTCTGCTATTAACTCTTGAACACAAACTCTCAGCAATACATGTAAAAGACTTTCCAAAACGTCATGAGAGAACAGAACCACTGGTCTTTGTTTCAGCAGTGTAGCGCTCAGGTGCAGGAAATGGGAGTGCAATAGTGGTTTATGTAATTTACACCAATCATCATGAGCATGCTGAAGTAACTTGAACACACACCTGGACATTAATGCAACACCAGTGTTTGAAGTATTCACCCATTTCTGATGCCAACACCTCCTCCACCCAGCTGAAGTAACTGTCTGTGTTAGCCTGTAACTTGCCTGATATCTACAGACCCTTGCATGGCAAAAAGATGCAGGTCCTGGGAGGATGAAGAGAAGCCTGTAGGATGATTGAACTCTCTGGATTCTATCACCACTGGCTAGTTAAAGCACTTCAGCTTCTCTTGGAGGAATTCTTAGGGGTCAGAATGTATCACTGGGGGCGTTTGGTAGTGGAAAGTTAATGAAGCCTTTTTCTGATTGAATTTATGCATGTGAATCTGGAGTTACACTGTTGAAGTTAATGTTATTGAATTAAGCACCTGGCCCTAAGAATTTATCCCAAAAAACTGCAAAGGGACAAGTGGCAGAATTTAAACACTCAGGAGTGGAGGAAATAAAAATATGTTTAATGAAGCAATGAAACACATTAATAAATAGCTTGAATGCAGCACACACAAATACCATTTTCACCATGCACTTGCCATGCGTTTACCACATGTCATGATACAAAGGGACACACTTGGAAAGTGGATAGCCAGAAATCGAGTTGCTGTGAAGGTCGCAATTGTAAAATCACACAGTGCTCAAATAGTCTGTGGAACTCACACTTAAATCTAATTACAGCAGTGACAATTTTTTTAAAAATAAGTCCTGGAAGGGCTCTAAACCTTCCTGACTTACACCACAAATAATGTTTAAATATTGGGTCTCGGAGGAAAGCTTTCCCTGGGAGCAGGTTATCTCATAGGTCCCAATTGCAGGGCTTCTCCACCTTCATATGAAGCATCTGGAACCGGCCACTGGATCCTGGGCTAGATAAACTACAGGCCTGATCCCTACTGGCAGTGCCTATCTTCCTATCGATGTTGTTCTTGCAGATATTCCTTGATCTCCTGCGAGTCTCTAGACCTGCACAGAGAGCAGAAAGATGTCTCATTAAACATCGTCTAGTTTCCTTTTCTTTTTCCTTTCAGGAAGGAAAGTTGAAAACTCCTTGGACCTGCCCATTACATTATGTCATCTGTCAATGACACCAAATTAAATTCTGCCGTGGTCCTTCTCACCGGGATACCTGGGCTGGAAAACGTCCATCTCTGGATCTCTATCCCCTTCTGCTTAGTGTATATTATTTCAATAGTAGGAAATTCAGTCATTCTGTTCGTTATAAAAACAGATCCAAGCCTCCATGAGCCCATGTACATTTTCCTTTCCATGTTGGCTGTCACAGACCTTGGCTTATCTATAACCACCATACCTACGACACTGGCTATATTCTTGTTTAACTCTAGGGAGATCAGCCTCAATGCCTGTTTAACCCAGCTGTTCTTCATCCCCTTGCTTCAATGCACTGAATCCGCCGTGCTCTTGTTGATGGCCTTTGACCGCTTCATTGCAATCTCTAACCCACTGAGATATGCTTCCATCTTAACCCTGCCGAGAATAGCAAAGATGGGACTGGCGTTTGTGCTAAGAGGGGTGGCCGTAATATTCCCATTCCCCTTTCTCCTGAAACGGTACCAATACTGTCGAGCCAATGTCCTCTCCCATTCCTACTGCATGCACCGGGATGTCATGAACATGGCTTGTTCAGATATCACAGTCAGCTACATCTATGGCTTGTTTGCTAAACTCTTCACGATGGGGTTGGACTCGCTGCTCATCTTCCTCTCTTATGTGATGATCCTCAAAACAGTGCTTAGTGTCGTGTCCCACACAGAGTGCCTCAGGGCCCTGAACACCTGCATTTCCCACCTCTGCGCTGTCCTGCTCTTCTACACACCAGACATCAGCCTGTCTGTGATACACAGATTCTGGAATAGTTCTTCCCCCTTGCTTCGTATTATCCTGAACTACATCTCCCTGCTGGTCCCACCCCTGATGAACCCAATTGTGTACAGCGTGAAAAGCAAACACCTTCGTGCGAGGATCATCAGGGTGTTCATCAAGTAAAAGTTCAGTTCGTCACCCAGCTCCAGCACTGGTGACATGGGAGACGAAAAACATGGGCCTCTTATTCCATCCTGCACCCTTACATCTGAGATGACATGAGCTACTGATCTCCTCACTGTAGAGAGAGGTTTTCACATGGTCTAAGGCTTGGAGCAATGGAGAGGGGCTGGTGAGGGAGGACAGTGAACTGGGGGAAGGAGACCAAGGCAGGCTGCAGCATCTACAATGTGACTGTTTTCATGGAGAGCCAGGGGACTGATGAGATGTTGGCCCATAAGGAGCCATATTGGTGGCTGCTCCGACCTCAGAATTTCTCTTGAGACAGTCAATAAAGAGAAGGGATGTGGATGATGTTTCCGAATACACTTGGCCTGTCCCTGTCCCATCTCAGGCCATAAATAAAGCTGCAGAGCTGTTGTGCAGTCACAGTCCTGTCTCTTCCTGAGCACTCTGGGTGCCACAACCCCACTCCCTAGCAGGAGCACCAGGTGAGGCAAGTGCCTTCCTAGTAGGAGCCCCTGGTGGGGGAACTGTGCAAACCCCCATGCCCTGACCGTAGGGGGTATTGCAGATGGAACATGTGGTAAATGATGGGGAGCAGGTATGAAAAATCATCATCAGAATTTCACCCAGTTTCTCCTGTACTGAGCTCAATGACTTGTGTTTGACTAACGAATAACGTATCTTCATCTAAAGCGGATCTTCCAGGAAGGCATCCAGTCTTGATTTGGAAGTATCAGGAGACTCCACCACCTCCCTTCAGAGAGTCTTCCACTGTTTAAGCACCCTCGCTGTTAAAAATATGTGCTTCATTTCTACATTTAACTTGTCTGGCTTCAGTTTCCAGCCATTGGTTCTTGATATACCTTTCCCTGCTACATTAAAGAGCCTGTTAGTAACTGGTGTTTTGTCACTGTGATGATGCTTGTACACTGTCATCAAGTTAGCTCTCAATCTTCCCTGCATCTACTCACTAGGCCCCTGTTTATAATGCCAAGGGTAAGTTGGAAATAACAGAGGAGGAGAAAGACCTGGATCTATTAGTCATTCCCAGGATGACTGTGAGCCACTCATGTAATGAGGCTGTGAACAAAGCTCATGAGATCCTTGAATGTGTCAAGTGAGACAGGGACAGGGAAGTATTCATATCACTATACTAGGCACTGGTGAGACTTCTTATGACAAACTGGGTAAAATTCTGGTCAATCATATTCAAGAAAGAAGAATTCAGACTGGAACAGGTGCTGAGAAGGACTCCTAGAATGGAGAGGGGAATGGAGGGCTTGGCTTCAAGGAGAAGCTCTATAAATATAGATGGGGAGCCGGGGGCAAACACCAGGGAGGTAGACAAGCTCCTGAAGATAAAGGACAGTGTGCGCACAAGAAGAAATGGGGAGAAACTGGCCAGGAACATACTGACGCTGGGAAGGAGAAGGAGGTTTCTGACCATCCGAGCAGGGAGGTTCTGGAACAGCCTCCCAACAGGAGCACTGAGGGGCAAACAACTCAGCTGGTTTTAAGATGGAACTTAACAGGTTTATGCATTGGACGATATACTGGGTTCATCTGCCATAGCAGGGGACTGGACTCATGGACCCAGGAGGTCCCTTCCATTCCTATGTCCCTTTGGATCAGATTAGCCTATTTTGCATCACACAGGAAGCTGATGTGGAGTTGCTTGTCCACTGTGACCCTGCTCCATGCCCAGACTGATGGATTTGTCCCTGAATAGATTCAGGAGAAAGCATGACTCAGTGGTATCATCTGGAAAAGGAATTGTTCTTGGGTTCCTGTGTACAGGGCCGACACTTCCACTAGGCAACCCTAGGGAGGCAGGATTTGGGAGGCGGCATTTTGCCGCCCTCGGCGGAAATTCGGCGGTGGGGGGTCCTTCCACTCCGGGTCTTTGGTGGAAATTCAGTGGCGGGTCCTTCACTCGCTCCGGGACCCGGCGCCAAAGTGCCCCTAAGATGCGGAGCAGAAGGACCCTCGCCGCCGAATGCTCAGAGGAGGAGCGCTGCTGCCTAGGGCTGCAAAAACCCTGGCGCTGCTCCTGCCTGTGTAGTGATGTCACAGGAGTTTAATTCCCTGAGTGTTTGGCAATCTCAGGATGCTGAGCTGCCAGCTGCTCCCTCCCCAGACACTAGCCCCAGAGAGGAAGGATGGTTCAGGGGTTAAAGTGCTGGCCTGGGACTCAGAACAACTGGCTTCGGTTCCAGGCTCTTCCACAGACTTCTTCTAGATTATTTTCTATCACTTTTTTGCAGTTCACTGAGCTGGGGACTCATGCTTCGAATAGATCATTTAACTTTGGAAACACCCTACTAGGGCAAGGCGCTGAGAGTTTATACTGCACCTGCCTGGGGCTCTAGGGTTGTTACCCCATTACAAATAATAGACTAGAATCTGATCTTAAACAGGAGTAAAACTGACACTTTCAAGTCACTTTCACGGTATTGCCAATCCCAAATTTTCAAAAATCATGAATCAGGCCCACCAAAAATCACGAGATTGGCTTTTTAATCAGGAGATTATGTACAAATAACAGATTTGGTGTTCTTTTTATTTGCTGTCTGTTTTTTGTGCCTTTACTGTGCACTAGGGTCACATTTCGACGCTTTCTCCCGAGCCACGAGGACTAGAAACTTCATTTTTCTTTAAGAATAAAGGCTAAAATCATAACATATACTACTGAATCCAGGAGCTCGAAGAAAAACTATAATTATCATGAGACTAATGATAACATCATAAGAGTTGGCAACACTGCTTTCACTTCTGTTTAAAGGCTAGTTACTTTCCAGAAGGCTCTTAAACACAACACTACAGTGATGGAGTTGCCATTCTCACAGGAGAATATTTTAAAACCAAACACCAAAAAAATCCCACATTTTAAAGTTGAGAAAAAAATTCAGACTTCTGAGGTATCTCAGGGCCACTGCAGGCAGGAAAGGAAAATAAAGAGGCGTAGGAGCTCTGGGCAGTTTTTCCACTTGAAAGAAAGTTGGAGGTTCAAAGCTTCTAGTCCTTAATCCAGTAAAACTTCTATTGCTGTCAGCACACCCACTCATAGGCTAGGTCTACACTACCCGCCTGAATCGGCAGGTAGAAATCGATCCCCTAATCGACGCTCTTACTCCACCAGCGGAGGTGGGAGTAAGCGCTGTCGACAGGAAGCCGCGGAGGTCGATTTTGCTGCGGTCCTCACAGCGGGGTAAGTCGGCTGCGACATGTCGAATTCAGCTACGCTATTCACGTAGCTGAATTTGCGTATCTTAAATCGACTCCCCCCTATAGTGTAGATGTAGCCTAAGAGATTAACATATGCTTAATAACTATACACTTCATACTTAAATAGTGGAGCCATCTTATCCAGGGCTACACATTTTATACACATTGGCTCAGGGACTACATTTTCTGACCCATTCTGAACAGTGCTGACCACGCAGATGGCGCCCAGTGAATAATACAAATCATGACAATAACCATCGACTTTATGGACTCTGTGGATGCAATTTCTGTTCCTTGTTCTAGAATTGTCCTGAATGCAGCTGAAACCCTAAGAATTTGAGGCATAAACACATCTGATACGTATATGACACTTTCTGATTCCTTCCTTTTCTTAAACTCAGAAACAAAAATGACAAAACAAAATGGATATCAGTTAAAATGTAAAATTCCAGAACAGCCATTGCTCTACAACCCAGCATGGGGCAAATCCTGCCACCTCTTGGGAGTTAAGTGAGCTCTTCTTATCTGACTCTCATTCTCCACCCTTTCTGTGCTGCTTTTCATGCTGTCAACCATGACATCCATCCCAACCTCCTGGGACCGTTTGCTGGAGTCTCAGAAAACTGGCCACCATGGTTTTGCTCCCATCTATCACAGTCCTCTTTTTTTGCAGCAGGCAGCAGAGAAAAAGGCTGGTCTGCTGGATAGGGAGCTAAACATGAAACACCTGGGTTCTACTCTCACCATCAACTTCCTATATAACCTCAGGCCAGGACCTTCAAAACCTTTTAGGCACCCAAAGATGCAGCTAGGCATCTAGTGAAGTTTACAAAGCACCTGACATTCTAGGAACTTTTGAAAATCCCTCTAAGTGCCTAAATACCTATGAAAATCTGGCCCATACTCTGTTTGTGCCTCAATTTCCCATCTGTACAATGGGGATAACAGCACTGCTCTTCCTCACCGAGGGGCTGTGATGTAAGGTGCTCAGATACTATGGTGATGGGGCTACATAAGTACCATGGGCACAGTGGGAACTTCTCTATACCACTGCTACTCCTTCCCTTGGTTTTGGCCTCTTCTTTTCACCTATGCCCCCAAAGCTTCCCCTTTTCTGAATGTAACCTTGACTCACAGGCTTTGCTGTACATGTTCTGAGTCCCTTGTGTTCTCTCTAAAACAACCCCTCCCCCCTCCACAGAGGGATTCCTGTTTTATATACGAAATTTCTTGATCCATAATTTAATCACCAGCCCTTTCTTATCTCAATCACCCCGCCTCTGTTTGTAAACAAAATACTGGCTTCCTGCCAATGTTCCCTCCAATTTTTCCCTTCCATGTGCAGAATAAATTTTGTTATGTGTACTGAGATATATGTGGATGTATGCCACCTACCATAGGGATAATTACTCCAGCCAGGACAGGTTAAGCGTTTTAGAGGTCACTACTCAAAGAATTAATTTAAACATAAGAAAAATGAAAATTATGAAATGTATAAAATTACAGAGAATATATGTGCATTTCAGGAAGTACCAAGATGTAACAACAACAACAACAAAACAAGTATGTGTTGGGATGTGACTGTGAAAGACTGTGTGTTTGTGTGTGAGAGAGAGAGAGATGGACAGAGAGAGAGACAAGGAGTGAGCAGGTGTTGGGGAAGTTTCTGAGAGACACCAGGCCCTGTCTCTTTAAGGAACTCACCAAAAGCTCTTCAGCTCCTGAGCCTTGTCCACCTTCCCATCCTCTGTGGTACATTCTCACGCACTGACAATTGTTAAATCGAGGCAGGAGGTTGTTCTAACAGCTCTGCTCTAGGAGTTATTTTTTGGCAGGTCTCTGGCCTGTGCTATACAGGCAGGGGGTCAGACTAGGTGATCACAGTGGTGCCTTCTGGCCTTGGGATCTGCCCAGTGGTGTTAGTAGCACGGCCCTGCCGCACGGGGTGTTGTATTGATAAATATGTTACAGAGGTGCTCGGACGCTACAATAATTGGGGCCATAGTTAAGTAAGTGCCTTAGGGAGATTTCAGCTCTGTATGTCCGGTAAGAGCAATCTGGGGCACTGGGTGGAGAACCTGAACTTTTCCCAACACCCCTTGATGATGAGGCCTGTCATTAGCACAGCCCCCTTTGACAAAGGAGATCTAGGTCCCTCTTGAAGCTCAGCAGTAAGAGGGGGAATCAGGACGTGCTTTCAGAGAGCAGAGGATCTGGAGAGCATTGCCTGGGCAAACAGAGCCCTGCTGGGCTGCCCTTCGCTCTGATCCTGACCCGCATCCGCTCCATGAGCAATGACAGCTGCTCTAGCGCTGGAGATAGACCTTCCAGCCTGCATCCAAATTTCCAACATCACCAAGTTTGGGGGTAGCTGGATCTGGGGGAGGGGTTGTGTGGCTCCCATAGAGAGCTAGCAGCAGGCACTTGGAGCTGGGCTTGAGTCACGGCTCTTTCTATTAAGAATGTTCATGGCCTTGCTTACCTGCGTTTGCACGTGTCATGCCTAAACATGGGGAGGAGATCCTCTGAGCTCTGCCTCACATACCAGTGACTCTGCGAGTCAGTCACTGCTATGTCCAGCTGTCTGTGGTGTAACCCGGTTCCTTACAACAGGAGGCTCTGTAAGCCAGTGCAGAGAGAAACAGTGTCTCTTCCACTGACCAACTGCATGATCAGAACTGTCCACTAACTAACCCTCAGAGCCTTCTTGTTTGGGTGCTCCACTTTACTTAGGGCCAGCAGCGACTCCTCTTGGGATTTTATTGGGAGTCTCACACTATTTCCTGTCTTTCTGAAAGCTCCAACTGCTGTGACCAAGAGCCTGCATGGGAACCTCGCTTTCAGTTATCTTTAAAAAGTTTATTTTAAAAAGTGAGTTGCAGAGAAGCTAGAAAACCTGAATCAGGTGATCCCAAAGGCTGAGAAACCAAATACTTCTTCCACGAAAGCTTATGCTCTAATAAATTTGTTAGTCTCTAAGGTGCCACAAGTACTCCTGTTCTTTTTGCGGATACAGACTAACACGGCTGCTACTCTGAAACCTGTCAAATACTTCTGTTAGTCTTAAAGGTGCCACAGGACCCTCTGTTACTTTTTTTCAAAGACACTTGAAAACAAACCCCAGATTAGTATACTTTGAAATCTCATTATTTTAAATCAATCTCATGATTTGTTGCCGGTGTAACTCGTATTTGTGGAATGGGGCTTGGTGATACTGGTACCTAGTTCAAAAGATCTGAAAAGCAACTAGCAAATGACACAAAAAGTAACAGCTATTTTTTCAAAGTACATCAGAAGCGGTGAGCCTACCCAACAGTGAGTGGGGCCACTGGAGAGTTGAGATGCTAAAGGAACACTCAAGGAAGATGAGGCTGTTGCATAGAGGCTAAATGAATTCCTTCCATCAGTTTACACTGCAGAGGATGTGAAGGAGTTTCCCACAGATGAGCCATTTTCTGGGGGAGGGGGTGTGACATATCTGAGAACTGTCACACTTTGAGGTGTCAATAAAGGAGGTTTTGGAACAAGCTGATAAATGAAACAGATTTAAGTCACCAGGACCAGATGATATTCACCAGAGTTCTGATGAAACTCAAATACCAAATTGCAGAACTTTGAACTGTGGTATAAAGCAACAGAGGGTCCTGTGGCACCTTTAAGACTAACAGAACTGTGGTATGTGACCTATGGCTTAAATAAGACTCTGTTCCTAATGACTGGCAGATGTGGTGCTGATTTAAAAAAAAAAGGCTTCAGAGGTGATCCTGGCAATACTGGCCAGTAAGCCTGACTTCAGTATCAGGCAAATTGGTTGAAACTATAGTAAAGAACAGAATTATCAGACACAGATGAACACAATTTTGTTGGAGAAGAATCAACACAGTTTTTCAAAGGGAAATCATGTCCCACCAATCTATTAGAATTCTTTGAGAGGGTCAACAAACATGTGGGCAAGGGTGATTCATGACACATAAAAAGCAACAGAGGGTCCTGTGGCACCTTTAAGACTAACAGAAGTATTGGAGCATAAGCTTTCATGGGTGAATGCCCACTTCATCAGACGCAAGTTTACTTGGACTTTCAGAAAGCTTTTGACAAGCTCCCATACCAAAGGCTCTTAAACAAAGTAAGCTGTCATGGGATAAGAAGGAAGGTCCTCTCATGGATCACTAACTGGTTAAAAGATAGGAAACAAAGGGTAGGAATAAATGGTCAGTTTTCAGAACGGAGAGGGGTAAATAGTGGTGTCCCCCAGGGGTCTGTACTGAGACGAGTGCTGTCCAACACATTGGAGACACTGTATGGAATTTTTTTTGTGGGGGAGCACTTTAGGATATTATAAAGTTCCAAAGCTACCTGTTGCTGCCTGCCCTTCAGCCCTATCCCTGAGTCACCCCAACAGCCCAGCTGAGTTCTCTGCCATGGCACAGAACATCTGCAAATGGAAACAGCTGGCAGCCTTTCCCCTTCACTTTACATTTTAAACATAGTGAAACCTGCCAACGTACCCAATTCCTGCTAGGTTTAGTTTGCATTTTTGTTTATTTACTAGGTAATCTGCTTTGATCTGGTTGCTATCCCTTATAATCACTTAAAATCCATTTTTGTAGTTAATAAACTTGAATTATGCTCTATCTTTACCAGCATGTTTTGTGTAATGTGTCTGGTGAAGATCTTTTTTTTGTGTGTGTGGAGATATCCTATTTCCTAGAACTGGAAGGGACCTTGAAAGGTCATTCAGTCCAGCCCCTTGCCTTCACTAGCAGGACCAAGTACTGATTTTTGCCCCAGTTCCCTAAGGAGCCCCCTCAAGGATTAAACTCACCACCCTGGGTTTAGCAGGCCAATGTTCAAACCACTGAGCTATCCCTCCCCCCCTCAGCTTTGTGTACAAATGCTGTTGCATATCTTTCCCACAACAATGGGCAAATGACCTATATTAATGACCTAGATTAATAATTATGCTGTGCAGATACTTGTGCAGTGAAAGATGGTATAATTCTGGGGTTATACTCCAGGAAGTATTTAAGGCGGAGGAGCTGGGAAATTGGCTGTTGTTGCCTGCCTGTCTTTGAATGGCTTAGGTAAAGCACTTAGGCAGCTCAGTTGGGTGTGTGACACCATCATCTGTTGTCCTACGGGGTGATAATAGGACTTGCAGAGGCTGTCTGTGTTCACCAACAAAGCAGTGTAAGACTGGAAAGCCCAGCTGGAGGGCTAAGGGGCACAGAGGTTCCAACGACTCCCAGACTGCACCCAAGGGGTGACAACCTGTCACAGCGGTCTGTTACACTCAGCTTCCTGGATTCATCACCATGGAGTCCAGGGAGATTACTGATGAACCCAGGAAGCTGAGTAACACATACTACCACACTGGAACCTGCATGGTGTATAATAATAAGCAAAAACTTCCCTGGGCAAACCCCACAACTGGCGGTCAGCAGCCACAGCTCTGCCAGGGGAGGTTTAACCTGTCCTGGCCTTTATATCCACCACCTACTGTTCCCAGCATTCTGTTAGCTTCATTGACTGCCTCTGCCCATTAAGCAGATGTTTTCAGAGAATGATACACAACTCTAAGATCTCTTTCTTGAGTGGTAATGGCTGATTTGTAACCATCATTTTGTAGGTATAGTTGGGAGTATGTTTTCTAATGTGCATTAATTTGCATTTATTTACACTGAATTTCATTTGCCGTTTTGTTGCCCAACCACTGAATTTTGTGAGATCCGTTTGAAACTCTTCACAGTCTCCTTTGGACTTAAATATATTGAATAATTTTGTCTTGTCTGCAACTGTTGCCACCTCACAGCTTACCCCTTTTCCAGATCATTTATTAATATGTGAAACAGCACTGGTCCCAGTACAGACCCCTGTGGGGCACCATGAGTTACCTCTCTCCATTTTGAAAACTGACCATTTATTCCTACCCTTTGTTTCCAGTCTTTTAACTAGTTATGACCCAGGAGAGAATCTTCCTTCTTATCCCATGACTATTTAATTTTCTTAAGAGTATTTGGTAAGGGATCTTGTCAAAGGCTTTCTGAAAGTTCAAGTACACTATATCCTCTGGATCAACCTTGCCCACATTTTTGTTGACCATCTCAAAAAATTCTTATAAATTCGTGAGGAATGATTTCCCTTCGCAAAAGCAGTGTTGACTCTTCCCCAACAAATCTTGTTCCTGTATTTGTCTCATAATTCTGTTCTTTATTATAATTTCAACAAGTTTACCTGGTACTGAAGTTTGGATTACTAGCCTGTAATTTCTGGGATCACCTCTGGAGCCTTTTTGAAAAAATAGGAACACATTAGCTATTAGCAAATCATCTGGTAAAGTCTGATTCAAGTGATAGGTTACATTTAATAGTTCTGCAACTTGATATTTGAGTTCCTTCAGAACTCCTGGATGAATATCTTCTGGTCCTGGTGATTTTCCTGTTTAAATTATCAGTTTGTTCTAAAACCTCTTTGATGGGTTGTCACCCCCGGAGTGCAGATTGGGATCCCATGGAACCCCTAACCATTCAGCTGGGCTGGTGTCTCTCACACTGCTCTGCTTGGGACACAGCCAGCCACTCCAGGTCCTGTGTCACCCAACACATCAGCAGGTGGCACCACACACCCGACTGAGTTACCTGAGTGCTTTACCTAAGCCACTCAAGGACAAAGAGGAGACAACAACCAATTTCCCAGCTACCCAGCCTTGGACTCTTGCAGGAGTATAAATCCAGAATTATACCGTCTTGCATCTGTACAATGCAAACTCATTTATATAAGTCAGCTTCCCCTTGATTTGGGATAGATATGCAACAGCCTTTGTTTATAGAGGTAAAATTTTGGATCCTCAAAAGAAATTGGAGGCTTTTCATCTGCCTCTCCCTTGGAACAAAAACAAAGGTTGCACTGACTAAGTCTATGGCTGCACTTTGGGAATGGAAAGGTCGAAAACTCCCGACCAGTCTATGGCTTGGCCAATGTCTCCATCAGTTACTCTAACCAACCTTCCCATCTCTGTGCAGCCCCCTCCACCCTGTACAATGCCCCTTCAGCAGATCCTGAGGGCAGTGGCTACTGTGACAGGCCCTGGTAGAACATTTCTGATTAACTTGTGCTAGCAGCGACCTAGAGCAGTTGCAGAGGCAGAGGTTGTGGGTGGGACGAGCTACAAGTGGCTCGTTGAGATCTGTGCATTACTGTGGGGATCCATGGGTCCTGGGTCCCCTTTTTATTCCTGCAGGAGAAGGGAAGGAAACTCTGGTACTGGAATGATCCGAGGCAAATTTCCCTTTACGGAGCCTTGTGGAATCTCTCTTCCCTGGCTTGCACACTGGGTTTACAATGCAGAGAAAGGGTCTGGTGGGGAGAAATCAGGTCCTATATTATTATCATTATTATTTATTATTTATTTTATTTCAGCAAGATCACAGCTGTGACAGCATCATTTTTTCCACTTGGCTGCACCCAAGGCAACAATGTGATTAATTGGAATCATATGAACAGTGATGAGAAGCCCAGATTCCAGGAATAGAGCCTGCAGCAGGACTGGCGCTGCAGTAAGATTGGCTACCATCACCTCACATCCCCTGTGATTTGGCCTCCTGCAGTTTGCCATTGGCCATGACGGGAGTTAAAGCTGGTGCACACTAAGCCAAGCAGCTGAAGTTCCCTGATGGCCAAGTGGCCCCCAAGGGAATGTGCAGACATGCTTCATAAAGGCAGTTGACTTCCTAACTGAACAGATATTTCCTTCTGCCTGTGCAACCTCTCCGATGACTCCTTGTCCTTTTGGGTGAAGATCTCTGGTGTCAGCGGTTTCCCTTCTAGCAGGAGTTGGGTACGTTGGCAGGTTTCACTGTCTTTAAAATGTAAAGTGAAGGGGAAAGGCTATGTTGTTCCCAGATGCCACGGAGAGAGAGGAAGTTCCATTTCCATGAATACTCATGTATTTGACTTTGAAATCTGCTTCCTGCAAACCCTCATCGTGCCTGAATAACAAGTGGTGGGCTTACTATGTACGAGAGAGTGACAGCTCAGGGAATGAATATTTTCTATTCTGGTCCCAACGCCTGTTATCACTCCGGATACAGGCTGGAGACTGACAGAACAGATCCTGAGGGGAACCAGTCAGCTATTAACCCAGGGACAGAGGAGCTACTAGACTTTTGTTTGCCAACAAGCGACTGCATGAGGGCTGAGACACATATACAAATATTACAAACCAAACTTTCATGAGGTATATCAAAAGCCAGCAGCAGAGTTGTTGGAATCTCTATAGGAAGGAGCAGTGGTAACTTTACTGTATAATGGTTTTGCCTTTAGATAGCATGTCAAAAGTATTCCTCATACTGTTTGCAAAGGATTTCTGCTATTAACTCTTTGTACAGTGAAAAGTTGTATGATTCTATCTCCTGGTAACTGACCAGAAGTGGTTTCTAACACTTACAATCAAGGTCATGAACACAAACCCTCGGCAATCCATGTAAAAGACTTTCCAAAAGGTCATGAGAGATCAGAACCGCTGGTCTGTGTTTCAGCAGTGTAGAGCTCAGGTGCAGGAAATGGGAGTGCAATAGTGGTTTATGTAATTTACGCCAATCATCTCTTATATGAGCATGGCTGAAGTAACTTGCACACACACCTGGACATTAGTGCAACACCAGTGTTTGAAGTATTCACCCATTTCTGATGCCAACACCTCCTCCACCCAGCTGAAGTAACTGTCTGTGTTAGCTTGTAACTTGCCTGATATTTAGAGATGCTTGCATGGGGAAAAGATGCCGGTCCTGGGAGGACAAAGAGAAGCCAGTTGGATGATTGAACTCTTTGGATTCTATCACGACTGGCTAGTTAAAGCACTCAGCTTCTCTTGGAGGAATTCTTGGGGGTCAGAGTGTATCACTGGGGGCATTTGGTAGTGGAAAGTTAATGGAACCTTTTTCTGATTGAATTTGTGCATGTGAATCTGGAGTTACACTGTTGAAGTCAATGTTATTGAATTAAGCACCTGGCCCTAAGAATTTATCCCAAAAAACTGCAAAGGGGCAGAATTTAAACACTAACGAGTGGAGGAAATAAAAATATGTTTAATGAAACAATGAAACACATTAATAAATAGCTTGAATGCAGGACACACAAATACCATTTTCACCATGCACTTGCCATGCGTTTACCCACATGTCGTGATACAAAAGGCCACACTTGGAAAGTGGAAGGCCAGAAATCGCGTCTGTCTGAAGGTCACAATTGTAAAATCACACAGTGCTCAAGTAGTCTGTGGAACTCACAGTCAAATCTAATTACAGCAGCGAGGATTTTTTTTTAAATAAGTCTTGGAAGGGCTCTAAACCTTCCTGACTTACACCACAAATAATGTCTAAATATTGTGTCTCGCGGGAGGGGGGTAAGGGAACTTTCCCTTAGAGCAGGTTATCTCATAGCTCCCAATTGCAGGTCTTTTTCCACCTTCATCTGAAGCATCTGGAATTGGCCACTGGATACTGGGCTAGATGAATGACAGGTCTGATACAGTCTGGCAGTGCCTATCTTCCTATCAATGCTGTTCTTGCTGACATTCCTTGAGCTCCTTTAGACTTGCACAGAGAGCAGAAAGATGTCTCATTAAACATCATCTAGTCTCCTTTTCTTTTTCCTTTCAGGAAAGAAAGTTGAAAACTCCTCGGACCTGCCCAGCACATTATGTCAGCTGTCAATGACACCAAATTAAATTCTGCCGTGTTCCTCCTCACTGGGATACCTGGGCACGAAGACATCCATCTCTGGATCTCTATCTCCTTCTGCTTAATGTATGTTATTTCGATAGTAGGAAATTCAGTCATTCTGCTCATTATAAAAACAGATCCAAGCCTCCATGAGCCCATGTTCATTTTCCTTTCAATGTTGGCTGTCACAGACATTGGTATATCGATAGCCACCATGCCGACGATACTGGGCATATACTTGTTTAACTCTAGGGAGATCAGCCTTGATGGCTGTTTAACCCAGCTCTTCTTCATCCCCTTGCTTCAGTGCACTGAATCCTCCATCCTCTTGTTGATGGCCTTTGACCGCTTCATTGCAATCTGTAACCCACTGAGTTATGCTTCCATCTTAACCCTGCCGAGAACAGCAAAGATGGGACTGATGTGTGTGCTAAGAGGGGTGGCCGTAATATTCCCACTCCCATTTCTCCTGAAACGGTACCAATACTGTCGAGCCAATGTTCTCTCCCATACCTACTGCCTGTACCAGGAGGTCATGAAGATGGCTTGTTCAAACATCACAGTCAACAGCATCTATGGCTTGTTTGCTAAACTCTTAACGATGGGGTTGGACTCGCTGCTCATCTTCCTCTCTTATGTGATGATCCTCAAAACAGTGCTTAGTGTCGTGTCCCACACGGAGTGCCTCAGGGCCCTGAACACCTGCGTCTCCCACCTCTGTGCTGTCCTGCTCTTCTACACACCAGACATCAGCCTGTCTGTGATACACAGATTTGCGAATACCTCTTCCCCCTTGCTTCGTATTATCCTGAGCTACATCTCCCTGCTGGTCCCACCCCTGATGAACCCTATTGTGTACAGTGTGAAAAACAAACACCTTCGTGCGAGGATCATCAGGGTGTTCATCAAGTAAAAGTTCAGTTCATCACCTAGCTCCAGTGCTGGTGACATGGGGGACAAAAAACATGGGCCTCCTATTCCATCCTGCACCCTTACATCTGAGACGACATGAGCTACTGATCTGCTCACTGTAGAGAGAGGTTTTCACATGGTCCAAGGCCTGGAGCAATGGGAGAGGGGCTGGTGAGGGAGGACAGTGAACTGGGGGAAGGAGACCAAGGCAGGCAGCAGCATTTACAATGTGACTGTGTTCATGGAGAGCCAGGGGACTGGTGAGATATTGGCCTATAAGGAGCTGTGTCGGTGGCTGCTCCAACCTCAGAATTTCTCTTGAGACAGTCAATAAAGAGAAGGGATTTGGATGTTATTTTCCATTACATCTGGCCTGTCCCTGTCCCGTCTCTGGCTAAACAGCCACAGGCCATAAAAAAAGCTGCAGAGCTGTTCTGCTGTTGCTGTCCTGGCCCTTCCTGTGTGCTCTGGGTGCTGCGTGACCCATGGGTGGGGCCAGTGCTGCCATTAAGGCAAACTAGGCGGTTGTTTAGGGTGCCAAGATTTGGGGGTGCCAAAAAGTGGTGCCCCCAATTTTTTTTACAGCGTTGCTGGACTGCCAGCAGCACGCTGACACGTGCGTCTCAGAGTTCCTCTGCCCGAGTGTGAGGTCGCCGCTCCACTTCTCCCACCTCCCAGGCTGGCAGCGCCAATCAGCTGTTTGGCACCGCAAGCCTGGGAGAGGAGGAGAATTAGAGCAGGGATGGCATGCTCGGGGAGGAGGCGGAGCAGAGGTGAGCTGGGGTGGGGAACTGCCTCATGGTTCCCCGGGTCGGTGGGTAGGGAGCTGCTGCGGGGGCTGTGGGGTGGCCGCAGGGCTCCCCACCCAAGCTCACCTCTGCTACGCCTCCTCCCCGAGCACGCCATCGCTGCTCCACTTCTCCCGCCTCCCAGTCTTGCGGCACCAATCAGCTGTTTGGCGCCACAAGCCTGGGAGGGGAGGAGAATTACAGCAGGGGCGGCGTGATCAGGGAGGAGGTGGAGCAGAGTTGAGCTGGGGTGGGAAGCTGCTGCATGGCTGCGGGGGGGAGCTGCCGCGGAGAGGGGCACCTCAGGGCAGAGGCGGGGAGGTGCCACGGAGTGGGCGCCTCACAGCGGAGGGGGGGGGCGGAAAGCTGCCTCAGGTCGGGGGGGCGCAAGGTGGAAGTTTTGCCTAGGGCGCGAAACTTCCTTGCACCGGCCCTGTCCATGGGGGCTGCACCAGCTGTGGACAGGGGCTATTCAAACAACACAGCTTATGCTCCCAGTACTTCTGTTAGTCTCAAAGGTGCCACAGGACCCTCTGTTGCTTCAAACAACACAGACACCCACCCTTCCCCTACGCTCTCAACCAGATAATTTTGACTGTGTCTTGTCAGAAACGTGATTAACGCCAGAGCGCCAGGAGAAGCCATTTAGGCAGCTCCCCACCCCCGTTGATGGCTCTGCACACAGCACACCTGCTCATCCCACTCCCCACTGCGGCAGGGCACGGCTGTGTGTATGAGTTAAGGTCTGACACACAGGAGTCCTGGCAAGAGACTCAGGCCCAGGTTCCTGCCCCGGCCCCTCTGTCTGTGCTTCCCGAGCTGCTTGCAAAGGGGTGGAAACAATCCTCAGCTCCCCCACAGAGGCACAGCGAGCTCCCAATCCAGCCCATTCATTATAGGTGACCATCTTTTCAAAAGGCAAAAGTGGGACATATGCAGGAGCTCCATCCCCTGGGTGACCCTGCCACTACCCCTCTTGTTCCTATTTGTTGCCCCAGCCACTCCTCCTCCTCTTCCCCCGAGGCTCCACCCTGCTCTCCATGGTAGAAGCCAGAGCCGGGTCATGGTAAGAGCTGCCCAGGGACCCAGCGCCACTGTGAGGAGCCCCAGATCCTCCAAGTGACCTGGCCAGGGGCTGGGGTCCCAAGAGAAGCCCCCAACCTATATCCCCGCCCCCCTGAATGTAGAACCCAAAGAATCTGGTGAGTCTGGGGTTCCCCACATCAGCCTGGGCTCCTGCCTAGGGGATGGAGCCTCAGGGGAAGAGAAGCAGTAGGGGTTCAATCAAGCCTGAACCAAGTCCTCTCATGGATCACTAACTGGTTAAAAGACAGGAAACAAACGTAGGAATAAATGGTCAGTTTTCAGACTGGAGAGGGGTAAATAGTGGTGTCCCCCAGGGGTCTGTACTGAGACCAGTGCTGTTCAACATATTGGAGACACTGTATGGATTTTTTTGGGGGGGGCACTTTAGGATATTATGAATACTAGTATTTTAAAATTGCAATGAATTCTGACAGATCTGCCGTGTAAGATATCTGCAGAAATGTTATAATTAGCCCGATACGATCATCTCATATATGTGTTCATATCACCTCTGCATTGTAAGTTATAGGTTTGGTATGTCTCTGCTGTGCATCTGGGTGACACTCCCAGAGAGATTGGCATTAGCACTGCTTAGACTGCTTGATGACCCGTCAAGAGACATTGTCTATACAATTGACCCATTGAGAGAAGGCAAGGGATACACCTTATTACTCGGCAGCTCATGCAGGGGCAAACCTATGGACAGAACTCTAAGGCTTCCAGGCCATGTGCTGGGCAGTTTGTGTTGGGAACAAAGGAAACACAGGCTGCATGGCAAAAGACTATAAAAGGCAGCTGCATCTTCTCCATTTTGTCTTCACTCCTGCTTCTTGTCTTCATTCCTGCTTCTTACCTCTGGATTCACCTTTCTACAAACGAAGTTCTCAACAAAGGACTGAGTGACCCATCCAAGCTGTGGATGTGTTCCAGTGGGACTTTCAAGCCAGCAAACTCACCAGTACTGCTAGGAACCTGACTGACTTTGAAGACTTTGAATGTATGTGGCTGCTTCAGCATTTCAGCATTTCAACATCTCTCTTCTTGTACTTTTTTTTTCTTTAAAATAAACCTTTAGTTTTACACACCAAAGGATTGGCTGGCAGCGTGGTATTTTGGGTAAGATCCAAACCTATAATGACCTGGTGACATGGCTGACCTTTTGGGGTCAGACGAACATTTTTGTATATGTGCATAGTTTTTAAATAACTTATTACTGTTCTGGACCTAAGTGCTGATTGGGAGCCAGAGACTGGAATGCAATAAAGGGGGCTGTGTGATTTCTTGTTTGCATCTTGATAACCAGTGTGAGGGATCAGAAGCACAGTTTGTGACTGGTTGGGGAGTTTAACTTTAGTGTTACCTGCTGCTCTTGGGAGCATCTGCTCTCCCTTTTGCAGCGTGCCCTGACCTTGGCATTTCCAGTGAGGGTTCCCCGACACACCAGGTCACGATATTCATAAATGATCTGGAAAAAGGGGAAACAGTGAGGTGGCAACATTTGCAGATGATACAAAACTGCTCAATATACATAAGTTCAAATCAGATTAAAAAGAGTTAGAAAGGGATCTCCCAAAACTGGGTGACTGGGCAACAAAATGGCAGATGAAATTCAGATTTGATAAATTCATAGATTTATAGATTCTAGGACTGGAAGGGACCTCGAGAGGTCATCGAGTCCGGTCCCCTGCCCTCGTGGCAGGACCAAATATTGTCTAGACCATCCCTGATAGACATTTATCTAACCTACTCTTAAATATCTCCAGAGATGGAGGTTCCACAACCTCCCTAGGCAATTTATTCCAGTGTTTAACCACCCTGACAGTTAGGAACTTTTTCCTAATGTCCAACCTAGACCTCCCTTGCTGCAGTTAAAACCCATTGCTTCTTGTTCTATCCTTAGAGGCTAAGGTGAACAAGTTTTCTCCCTCCTCCTTATGACACCCTTTTAAATACCTGAAAACTGCTATCATGTCCCCTCTCAGTCTTCTCTTTTCCAAACTAAACAAACCCAATTCTTTCAGCTTTCCTTCATAGGTCATGTTCTCAAGACCTTTAATCATTCTTGTTCCTCTTCTCTGGACCCTCTCCAATTTCTCCACATCTTTCTTGAAATGCGGTGTCCAGAATTGGACACAGTACTCCAGTTGAGGCCTAACCAGCCTAGAGTAGAGCGGAAGAATGACTTCTCGTGTCTTGCTCACAGCACACCTGTTAATGCATCCCAGAATCATGTTTGCTTATAATCCCTAGATCCCTTTCTGCCGTACTCCTTCCTAGACAGTCTCTTCCCATTCTGTATGTGTGAAACTGATTTTTCCTTCCTAAGTGGAGCACTTTGCATATGTCTTTATTAAACTTCATCCTGTTTAGCTCAGACCATTTCTCCAATTTGTCCAGATCATTTTGAATTATGACCCTGTCCTCCAAAGCAGTTGCAATCCCTCCCAGTTTGGTGTCATCCGCAGACTTAATAAGCGTACTTTCTATGCCAATATCTAAGTCATTAATGAAGATATTGAACAGAGACGGTCCCAAAACAGACCCCTGCGGAACCCCACTTTTTATGCCTTTCCAGCAGGATTGGGAACCATTAATAACAACTCACTGAGTATGGTTATCCGGCCAGTTATGCACCCACCTTATAGTAGCCCCATCTAAATGTATTTTCCTAGTTTATCGATAAGAATATTATGCGAGATCGTATCAAATGCCTTACTAAAGTCTAGGTATACCACATCCACAGCTTCACCCTTATCCACAAGGCTCGTTATCCTATCAAAGAAAGTTATCAGATTGGTTTGACACGATTTGTTCTTCACAAATCGATGCTGGCTGTTCCCTATCACCTTACCACCTTCCAAGTGTTTGCAGATGATTTCCTTAATTACTTGCTCCATTATCTTCCCTGGCACAGAAGTTAAACTAACTGGTCTGTATTTTCCTGGGTTGTTTTTATTTCCCTTTTTGTAGATGGGCACTATATTTGCCCTTTTCCAGTCTTCTGGAATCTCTCCCGTCTCCCATGATTTTCCAGAGATAATAGCTAGAGGCTCAGATACCTCCTCTATTAACTCCTTGAGTATTGTAGGACGCATTTCATCAGGCCCTGGTGACTTGCAGGCAGGGCCGGCTCCAGGCACCAGCCCACCAAGCTTGTGCTTGGGGCGGCACCTGGAGGGGGGCGGCGCGGCGCTCCGTCTCTGGCTGCTGGGGAGAGCAGAGCTGCAGCGGGCTCGATGCCGGGGAGAGCGGAGCCGCGGCGGGCTCGCCACCCTCCCTCCGGCGCTCTGGCCGGTCAGGGAGAGCGGGCCGGAGGCCGGCTCGGCGCCCTCCCCTGCCGCACTGGGGGGGGGAGGCGG
Source organism: Chrysemys picta bellii (assembly GCF_011386835.1). Classification (NCBI taxonomy): domain Eukaryota; kingdom Metazoa; phylum Chordata; order Testudines; family Emydidae; genus Chrysemys; species Chrysemys picta. Next base: position 351,299,077 of record NC_088791.1, read on the forward strand.
GGTCGGCGGGAGGCTTTTTTGCCTGGGGCGGCAAAAAAGCCAGAGCCGGCCCTGCTTGCAGGCATCTAACTTTTCTAAGTGATTTTTAACTTGTTCTTTTTTTATTTTATCTGCTAAACCTACCCCCTTCCCATTAGCATTCACTATGTTAGGCATCCCTTCAGACTTCTTGGGGAACACTGAAACAAAGAAGTCATTAAGCATCTCTGCCATTTCCAAGTTTCCTGTTACTGTTTCTCCCTCTTCACTAAGCAGTGGGCCTACCCTGTCTTTGGTCTTCCTCTTGCTTCTAATGTATTGATAAAAAGTCTTCTTGTTTCCCTTTATTCCTCTAGCTAGTTTGAGCTCATTTTGTGCCTTTGCCTTTCTAATCTTACCCCTGCATTCCTGTGTTGTTTGCCTATATTCATCCTTTGTAATCTGTCTTAGTTTCCATTTTTTATGGCCTTGGCTACACTTGCAGATGTACAGCGCTGTGAGTTAAACCTGACTTCATGCAGCTGAGTAGGGAAAGCGCTGCAGTCTGTCCACACTGACAGCTGCCCAGCGCACTGTTGTGGCCACATTTGCGGCAATTTCAGCGCTATTGGGAGCGGTGCATTATGGGCAGCTATCCCACAGAGCACCTCTTCCCATTGTGGCACTGTGGATTGTGGGAAGGGGGCGTGGGTGTGGGGCATTCTGGGTCCTGTCCCAATGCCCCGTGATGCGTTGCTTTGCATCCCAGAAATCCCTCTGTTTCCATCCACCTTTGTTGCCATCTTTCAATGGTTTCTGTGCAGTGCGATCTGTCTGCGGGAAATGGAGCCTGAACTGCTGAGGTGTATGCTCACTTATCTCACCAGCACGTCACGTTTGGCTGTGGAACTATTCCTTAAGATCCAAAGTGACAGTGAGAGTGAGGAGTCCGACGATGCTATCAAGCCGCGTAACGCGTATGACACGAAATTGCTTGTGGCATTCACGGACATGCTCAACACCGTGGAATGCCACTTTTGGGCTCTGGAAACAAGCACCGAGTGGTGGGATCACATCGTCATGGAAGTCTGGGATGACGAGCAGTGGCTGCAGAACTTTCGGATGAGAAAAGCCACTTTCATGGCACTCTGTGAGGAGCTCACCCACACCCTGCAGCGCAAGGACACGAGATTGAGAGCTGCCCTGTGAGTGGAGAAGCGGGTGGCTATTGCAATCTGGAAGCTGGCAACTCCAGACAGCTACTGGTCGGTCGCAAACCAGTTTGGAGTGGGAAAATCGACCGCTGGAATCGTGTTGATGCAAGTTTGCAAGGCCATTAATTGCATCCTACTCAGAAGAACCGTGACTCTAGGTAACGTGCAGGAAATAGTGGATGGCTTTGCACAAATGGGGTTCCCTAACTGTGGAGGGGCGAGAGATGGGACGCATATTCCTATTCTGGCACCACCCCACCTAGGATCCGAGTATGTTAATCGGAAGGGGTATTTCTCTATGGTTCTGCAGGCACTTGTGGATCACTGTGGGCATTTCATTGACATTCACACAGGTTGGCCCAGAAAGGTGCATGACACCCGCATCTTTCGGAAAACTTGGCTGTTCAGGAAGATGCAGGCTGGGACTTTTTTCCCAGAGCGGAAGATCACGTTAGGGGAAGTTGAAATGCCCATTGTGATCCTTGGAGATCCCGCGTACCCATTAATGCCGTGGCTCATGAAACCCTACACAGGGAGCCTTGACAGCAGCAAGGAACTGTTCAACTACAGGCTGAGCTGGTGCCGAATGACTGTGGAGTGTGCCTTTGGCCGTTTAAAGTCCCACTGGTGATCTCTGTATGGGAAGCTTGTGACAGTGTACCCCATAAGGCTTTATGGGGAGGGGGTGCTTATAAATGTATGTATGACATAATATGTTTTGTGCTGCCTGTGCCATGTAACATATCTCCGTAAGGGTTGTGATCTACTATATCTATTCATCCTATTTGTACATATATATCATTTTCTACTCGAGCTTAAGAATATGGGCTGTATGCTTGCCTGATTTCTAAGTAAGCTTTGTGAGGCATTTGGTCAGCTTCTTTAGGAAGGAATTTGCCAGGTTAAGTACCTGATCAGGAGACACTTAGGGAACAATGCATCTTGGAATGCTCCAATCCACATGAGAAGTCTTCCTGGAGACATGCAAGATGCCATGTGGACAATGCAAAGACTGAGTCATGCAGGGGCATGTGACTTGCCCAGGTGACTTCAAAACTCCATCTTGGAGCTGGGCTTTGCAGAGGAGGGAGGTCTCCACCCACAAGAGAGAGTCTACTTAAACCTGTGGGAGACCCCTCCATTTTGTCTTCAGCTGGCTAAAGAAGGAGCCTCTCCACCCCCCCCCCCCAGGATACTTGAAGGAGACTGAAACAAAGGACAGTAACTACAGGGGGTGTGAGTGATTGCTGGACCCAGGCTAAAAGGAGCTTAGCCTGTAAAAGGGAGCACTCTGGAACTGGTGAGGAAATTATCTGTATTCAGTTTGATTAGGCATAGATCTGCGCATTTTATTTTATTTTGCTTGGTGACTTACTTTGTCCTGTCTGTTACTACTTTGAACCACTTAAATCCTACTGTCTGTATTTAATAAAATCACTTTTTATTTAGTAATTTACTCAGAGTATGTATTAATACCTGGGGGAGCAAACGACTGTGCATATCTCTCTGTCAGTGTTATAGAGGGCAAACAATTTATGAGTTTGCCCTGCATAAGCTTTATGCAGGGTAAAACGGATTTATTTGGGTTTAGACTCCATTGGGAGTTGAGCATCTGAGCGCTAAAGACAAGCGCACTTCTGTAAGCTGTTTTCAGGTAAACTTGCAGCTTTGGGACAAGTGATTCAGACCCTGGATCTGTGTCTGGAGCCAGACGGGAGTGTCTGGCTCAGCAAGACAGGGTGCTGGAGTCCTGAGCTGGCAGGGAAAACAGGAGCAGGGGTAGTCTTTGCACATCGGGTGGCAGCTCCCAAGGGGGTTTCTGTGATCCAACCCGTCACAAAGCTAGACTTGGCCGAAAACAGCATCCCCGCAGTTATATCTGTGTGCTGTGCCCTCCATAATATTTGTGAAGGGAAGAGTGAAAGCTTCACTCAGGCATGGACCTCTGAGGTTCAACACCTGGAGGCTGAATTTGCACAGCCAGAGAGCAGGGCTATTACAGGAGCCCAGCGTGGGGCTGCAAGGATTAGGGATGCCTTGAGGGAGCAATTTGAGGCTGAAAACCAGCAGTGATATCTGGTGCCCTGCACCGGAGTGAACTGCAGTAGTTCCAGTCTTTAGGAATCAGTGTTTGCTAAGCAGACAAGGAGATTTGCAGTGCCTGTTTATTTCCTGGGCTAAGGAGTCTTTTACTTTATGCAATAATAAAGAATGTTTTCAAAGCCAAAAAATCCATTTATTGAAAAGAAAAAAATATTTATTGAAAAGAAACAAGGGGGTGGAGTGGGGAACAGTACAATCACAGATTCGCGTATGTCCTGTCTGGTGTGCTGTGCAGTGAGTGCTGCACTTCAGGATAGCTATACTGCATGGTGATGGGGGTTGAGTGCAGAAGGTAAGGGTTGTGGTTTTCAGGGCTGGGTGGTGAAGATACTGGTGTTGGAGGCAGTGGGTGGCGTGAAGAACACGGAAGTTGGGGAAAGTGGGTTGGAGGTGACAGTGGGGCACAACAGAAAAAGTTTTGGGACAAGGGCTGTGGCGGGGGGTGGCATTTGCGTTTGCGGTACTGCTCCTTCTGCATGGCTACGAGCTCCTGGATAGCATCTGCTTGGCACTCCAGGATGCTTATGAGCTGAGCTGATCTGTGCTTTGCTGCCGGTGCTCCGTGCTTTGCTGCCGGTGCACTGCGTTTTCCTGGCGGATCCTGCTTTCTCTCTCCCTCCAGTTCTGTGCTTTCTCATTCTCTTTACTAGATTGCCACATCACTTCTTGCAGCATGTCTTCTTTGCTTTTTCACGGTCTCTTCCTGAGTCTTTGCAGTCTCTGAGCAGGCGATAAGAGGGACGGCTGAGGTCTCAAGGTTGATGCAGCTGTATAGGCAAAATGCAACATTTAACAGAGGCAGCATTGTTTATAGCAGACAGAGTAATGATTTCCCCCGCACTTAAGGAGTAGAAAACACACAAGGTCTGCACAATTGCATAATTTTCCCATCCGAAACAGAGCACACATATCCCATGGGATCCTCAAAATGGTGAGTAAGGGGGACTGATTGTTTCAGACCTGCACTGTCCTCTGGGTTTCTGTGCCTTGGGAAATCCAACAGCTTTAGGGGGCACCTACACTGAACACTGTCCCAACATTCTCCACAGGACCTCGTCCTGGACGCTATCTCGCTGCTGAGGGGGACCTGGGAAGCAAGGGAGGGTCTTCTACTGCAATGCGGCTTCCGCCCTGGCCCATATGCAGCTTGCCTGTGTGCAGCAATGGTCCCCCCGCCCCTTGCGGCACAGTGGCACGGACACGTTAGCCTGGTTGGGACAAGGACCACGGTGGCTCTCCCGATAAACCTGTGCAAGCGCATTGTACACGTTCTGGATGAGACATTCAAAGAGTTTACCGAGGCCAATTACCGCGATGTAATAAACCACATCAATTCACTATTCCACATCTAGGCATGCATGCCTAACCCTCCTCTCCCAAAGAGCCCGCACCGAAAAAATTTCTTCCTGAAAAAAACCCGCTTACCGGGAACCTGCTCTTCTGTTTGTCCTCCACCAAGTACCGGCCGCTGGGACTGGCAACCTTCCTCCTGGCTTGAGAAGAGCTCCTGGCTGCATGGCTCCAGGGATTCCGGCCATCTCCATCTCCATCCAGCCCACCACCATCACTCCCGTTTTCCTCCTCCTCCTCCTCCTCCTCCTCCTCCTCCTCCCCCCCCCCGACACTGGCTCTGAAGTGTCCATGGTGGTGCTCGAAATAGAGGTGGGGTTAACCTCAAGTATCGCATCCAGCTCTTTGTAGAATCGGCAGGTCGCGGGGGGAGCACCCAAGTGGCTGTTTGCGTCACGGGCTTTGCGGTAGGCACTCCGCAGCTCCTTCACTTTGATCCTGCACTGCAGGGCGTCCCGGTCATGGCCCCTTTCCATCATGTCCTTTGATACCTTCCTGAAGGTATCGTAATTCCTACGGCTGGATTGCAGCTGGGACTGTACAGCTTCCTCCCCCCAAACACTGATGAGGTCCAGCAACTCGCCATTGCTCCATGATGGGGCTCACTTGGCGCGTGGAGGCATGGTCACCTGGAAGATTCGCTGATAGCACTCCACGCCATGCCGGGCTGAGCAAACAGGAAGGGGATTTTTAAAATTCCCAGGGAATGTAAAGGGTCAGTCACAGGATTGGTTACCTGAGGCCAGGGCAGTAGAGTTTGAACTGATGACCAGAGAGGCTAGAACAGGCATTGTGGGATACTGCCGAATAATTCTGGAGGCCATTCTCAGCGCATTGGGCGGCCACACTGACGCCGCAGTGCTGCAGCGGCAGCGCAATACTCGCTATTCCTCTTGGGGACGTGGAGTACATGCAGCGCTGCGACCACGGAGATACAGCGCTGCAAATGCCTTGCCAGTGTGGACGGGGAGTGAGTTACAGCGCTGGGGGCGGCTTTACAGCGCTGTAACTCGCAAGTGTAACCAAGACCTTAATGACTCCTTTTTATTTTTTAGATCATGCAAGATATCATGGTTAAGCCAAGGTGGTCTTTTGCCACATTTTCTATCTTTTCTAACCAGTGGAATAGCTTGCTTTTGGGCCCTTAATAGTGTCCCTTTGAAAAACTGCCAACTCTCAGTTGTTTTTCCCCTCAGTCTTGATTCCCATGGGACCTTACCTATCAGCTATCTGAGCTTACCAAAATCCGCCTTCCTGAAATCCATTGTCTCTATTTTGCTGTACTCCCTTCTACCTTCCTTAGAATTGCAAACTCTATGATTTCATGATCACTTTCACCCAAGCTGCCTTCTACTTTCAAATTCTCAACGAGTTCCTCCCTATTTGAAGTCTAGAACAGCTTCCCCCCTTGTAGCTTTTTCAACCTTCTGAAATAAAAAAGTTGTCTACAATGCAGTCCAAGAATTTGTTGGATAGTCTGTGCCCCGCTGTGTTACTTTCCCAACATATATTTGGATAGTTGAAGTCCCCCATCACCACCAAATCTTGGGCTTTGGATGATTTTGTTAGTTGTTGAAAAAAAGCCTCATCCACCTCTTCCACCTAGTTAGGTGGCCTGTAGTAGACCCCTATCATGACATCACCCTTGTTTTTTCCCCTTTTAGCCTAACCCAGAGACTCTCAACACTTCCGTCTCCTATGTCCATCTCCACCTCAGTCCAAGTGTGTACATTTTTAATATATAAGGCAACACCTTCTCCCTTTTTCCCCTGTCTATCCTTCCTGAGCAAGCTGTACCCATCCACACCAACATTCCAATCATGTGTATTATCCCACCGAGTGATGCCAACAATGTCATAGTTGTATTTATTTATTAGCACTTCCAGTTCTTCCTGCTTATTACCCATACTTCTCACATTTGTATATAGACATCTAAGATACTGGTTCGATCTTGCCTCCCAGTTTTGCCCTGACCCTCCTTTCTCTCTGCCATTATAGCCCACACTCCCTCTTGTTTCAGACCCATCTCCCAGGTCTCCATGTTCCCCACTTACCTGTGGGCTAAGTAGTGCACACTGGAAAACATAATCCCAACGATACATACAAAATTATAGGATCAAAATTAGCTGTTACCACTGAAGAAAGGGATCTTGGAGTCATAGTGGATAGTTCTCTGACAACAGGCACTCAATGTGCAACGGCTGTCAAAAAGCGAACAGAATGTTGGGAAGCATTAGGAAAGTGATAGATAATAGGACAGAAAATATCAACTTCAATACTGTGTGCACTTCTGGTTTCCCCATATTAAAAAAAGATATATTTGAATTGGAAAAAGGACAGAGAAGGGAAATAAAAATGTTTAGGGGTATGAACAGCTTCAATATGAAGACAGGTTAAGAAGACTTGGATGTTCATCTTGAAAAAGAGACGACTAAGGGAGGATATGACAGAGGTCTATGAAATCAACAGTAGTGGAAAAAGTGAATAAGGAAGTGATATTTACCCCTTTATAAGAGCCAGGGGCCACCTAATGAAGTTAATAGGCAGCAGGTTTAAAATAAACAAAAGAAAGTACTTTTTCACACAGCGCACAGCCAAGCTGTGGAACACATTGCCAAGGGAGGTTGTGAAGGCCAAAAGTATAACTGGGTCCAAAAAAGAATCAGATAGGTTCATGGAGGATAGGTCCATAAATAGCTATCAGCTGAGATGGTCAGGGACGCAGCCCCATGCTCTGGATGTCTCTAAACCTTTGACTGCCAGAAGCAGGGTGCAGACGACAGGGAAAGGATCACTTATTTCTGCAAGATCACAGCTCTGAGAGCATCATCGTTACCACTCGGCCGCCCACAAGGTAGCCATGTCACTAATCAGAACCACATGAACAGTGATGACAAGCCCGGATTCCAGAAATAGAGCCTGCAGCAGGTTTTGTGCTGCAGTCCATTTGGGAAGCATCACTACACATCCCTTGTGATTTGGCCTCCTGCAGTTTGCCATTGGCTGTGACGAGGTTACAGCTGATGCACACTAAGCCAAGCCTTTGAGATTCCCTGATGGCCAAGTGGCCTCCAAGGGAATGTGCAGGGATACTTCATAAAGGCAGTTCCCTCGCTAGCTGAACAGATACTGCCTGCTGCCCATGCAACCTCTCCAATGACTCCTTGTCCTTTATGGTGAAGACCTCTGGTATCAGCAGCTCCGTGTCTAGCAGGAATTGGGTACGTTGGCAGGTTTCACTATCTTTAAAATGTGAAGTGAAGGGGAAAGGCTGCAAGCTGTGTCCATTTGCATACGTTCTGTGCAGCAATAGCAAACTCAGCTGGGCTGTCGGGGTGACTCAGTGAAGGGGCTGGAGGGCAGGCAGCACTAAGTAGCTAGGTAGCTCCCCTGCATCTGCCCATGCTCCACGGTGGGTCATTCAATCTACACAGAAACCTGATAGTCAAAGCGAGCACAGAGTGTTAAAACCCCAATGGCCTGTGTGAGGATTTCTCAAGGGGTACCATTTCTAGAGTTTCCGTGTGCTCTGGGTCCGATCCTGCCAGGGGCTGAGCGAGAGGAGACCCCATGGAATATCAGTGACTAGTTCCCAAATCACCTCCAGGTTTATTTGCTTCTAGAAATTTTTTCAGCAAATACATTTTCAAAGGTCTTTTTATCTGGCTTAATTGTTTACACAGGAATTGAAAGCTGCGTTGCTCTGTGGTAATAGGGCCGATGAGGCATATTTCTGTTTCCTGACTGTCTGGGGGCTCCAGCCTTTCTGCCCTATAGAGACCGCTCAGAGTTTCAGGGCTACCGACATCTCTGCACCCTCTCTGGTGTCCAAGTGCCAGGTGTCAGGCCTCATAGCCTTCCCTCTCATGGGGTGGAATTCTGCGATCCACCCACCCTCAGACTGGGCCCTGGGGTACCGCACACTGCAGGTCAGCTGTGCTTGCTGAGTTGGTCCAAGTGGGTCCAGCACCTGTGTTTCTTCTCTCTGGGATTCTGTGAGTAGTGGTGAGACGAGTGACCAGCCACCCTTCTTAAACCAGAATGTTGTTTAATCTGAACAGCAGGAATAAAGTGTAATATGGGAGAATAAGAGGGTTTTCAAACAACAGTCTGTACATGTCTCTGACCCCAAGCCTTCCCACTCTGATGGGGACCCAGGCAGGCCGAAGGCCTTATGACTTCCCCAGCATTGTCTGTGCCTGTCAGTCTGAAGAGATTCTCACAACAGCTGCCCCAGCTCTGGACAGACTCCCAGCGCTGTCAAAACAAGCTGTGTGATGTGGCTAGAGGCCAGAAATAGGCTCTTCCCAGTTTGTAGCTCCGGTGTCATCTCTCAATCTCCCTGGGGTGCTGACTGAGCGATGGCTTTTCTTGAGCTGTTACTTCCCTTCCTGCTTGTTTTCCAGCAGCCTCCTGTTAAACTAAGAAGAGCCAAACTGGTTTCACCCAATACAGCCATAACATAAACATGCTAATAGTTAACCCGAACTAGCCATAACATAAACATTCAAAGAGCTGGGTTTAACATACACATTCATTATGGCAGCTGAGCTCCATGTCTGTCCCAATGCCGTTCCCGTTTGCTATGGATTTTATGAATACAGGTCAGAGGCAGTCAGAGAGCAATACACTACTTTCATATGGGAAATGAAGTTCCACTTGCATTTGACTTTTAAATGCACTTCCTGAAAACCTGCATCATGCCTGAAAAACAGGTGCTGGGTTTACTATGTACTAGAGAGTTAGAGCCCAGGTAATTAATGTTTTCTACACTGATCCCAATGCCTGTTACCACTCCAAATAGAGGCTACAGAGTGATAGAACCTGAGGAGAACCAGTCAGCTATTAATTCAGGGACAGAGGAGCTACTAGACTTTTGTTTGCTGACAAGCGATTGACTGAAGGGTGAGATGTTTTGATCTTTTCAGGTTCGGGAGAAATCCAGACGACATACATGTAACCCTTCTGCCAGACATAGCCGGCAGCTACCAGAGCCAGTTTCAATATCTAGGGGTTCCTTTTCAATAATACAACAAAGAAGAGGCCCGAGCTCTCACCCAGTAACCAGGAAAAATTACACACCATCCTGGGCACCTCTGAGAGGCAATACTTCCCTCTCGCAATCACAGAGTCCGAGTGTAGAAAAGAAACTTTTAATAAAAGGAGAGAAGTCTCCCGACATTAATTAGGGAAAGTGCCACAAGCAGGATTCATAATCCTAAAACTGTGAGCAGGACACGTCTTCTGCTTCGTGCTCTTGAGTTCTACAACCTAAAGTTCCTTTACTGTGCCCACACCCCACTCATTGTGGTTGTCGTTGTTCAGTGAGGGCCTGGGGCTCAGAGGTGCATCATTCACCTCCCACCTGCCATCTGATCACTTGTTCTGGCTGGCCGCCCCGCCAGCCATGGCTCCTCTCTGCTGGCTGCCCCATCAGCCACTTGCTCCACTCTAGTCAATTGACTGTCAGATACCTTCTGCTGCCACCTGCCTCTGCTGTGACCTCTGCACGTCTATCTATTAATGACTGATAGCTCTTTGTGACTGTAAGTTTGTAGAAGGCTGGGCAGAAATGCTTTTCCACCACCAGTGATTGCAGCTCTCATTTCAGCACTTACAATAAAAAAGGCTCCCAATAGAGTCTATTCAGCTCTATCTTTGAATGGTGCATAGGAACAGATTAAACCATACCGGGGACCCTGAAAGAGAGCCCACAACTCCTGCCTGGGATACCTGTCCCCAGTCCTCTTACCTTCACAGGGCTCTGGCATTCGAGCCACTGGCTTAATGAGATACTTTCAGCTGAAGGTGACCACCTCATTTGGGACAGGTTGAGCACACTTTTGCTCCCCTTTATTCATACAATAAAGACAACAATATTAATAACATCGGAAGAAGTGGGTATTCACCCACGAAAGCTCATGCTCCAATACGTCTGTTAGTCTATAAGGTGCCACAGAACTCTTTGCTGCTTTTACAGATCCAGACTAACACGGCTACTCCTTTGATACTTAACATTAATAATAGTATTTCACTACCCCTGGATTCAGTACTAAGGGATTTGTACACCAGCCAAAGTTGAACACTTTGAGCAACACCTCTCTATCTACTGATATCTAGGGAGAGTATGGTTGTTTATGTAAATACAGTTTGCTCCTCAAGTCTCTCCCCCTTCCCGGTAGCTGTCAGAGGAGAGTTCATTCAGATTCTGTTTACATATGCTACTTTTTAAGTCCCACTCTAACCTGAGAAATCTTCTCTGAAAGAAGATTCGTTAGGCCAAAATGTTTCATTGTAATACAATTACAAACCAAACGTTCATGAGATGCTTGTATATTGAAAGCCAGCAGCAGAGTTGTTGGAATCTCTACAGGAAGGAGCAGGGGTAACTTTACTGCTTAATGGCTTAAGCTTTAGAAAGTATATCAGAAATACTCCACAAACTGTTTGGAATGGGTTTGTGCTATTAACTCTTTTTTCTTTGAACAGTTGTATGATTCTATCCCCAGAAACTGTTTCTAAAACTTTTATTCAGAGTCATGAACACAATCCCACTGCAATACCAGTGCAAGACACGCCAAAAAGTCAGGAGAGACCAGAACTACTAGTCTGTGTTTCAGCAAATAGAGCTGAGGTGCAGGAAAGGGCCCTGTAATATTGATTGTATGTAATTTATTCTCATCACCTCTTACACAAGAATGGCTGAAGTAACTTGCACATTCAGTTGGATATTAGTGCAAATCTAGCATTTCCACTATTCACTCATTTGTGACACCAACCCCTCCCACGCTTAGCTGAAGTAACTGTCTATGTTAGCTTGTAACTTGCCAGATATCTACAGACCATTGCACTGGGAGAGGATTTAGGTCCTGTGAGGATGAAAAGAAGCGTGTGGATTATAAAACTTGCTGAATTCAGTCAATGCTGGGCAGGCAAAACATTTCAGTTTCTCTTGAAAGGATTCTTGGGGGTCAGAGTGTATCACCTGGGACATTTGGTAAAGGGAAAGTTAATAGAGCCTTGTTCTGATTGAATGTACACATGTAAATCTAAAGTAATGCTGTTGAAGTCACTGTTATTGAATTAAACACCCGGCCCTAAGAATTTATCCCCCAAAATGACAAAGGGGCAGTGGCATCATTTAAACTCTCAGGAGAGGAGAAAATTATATTTTATGTGTGTGTGTGTGTGTGTGTGTGTGTGTGTGTGTGTAATGAGGCAATGAAACACATTTATAAATAGCTTGAATGTAGGACACATAAATACCATTTTCACCATGCAGTTGCCATGCTTTTACCCACATGCCATGATACAAAGGGCCAGACACAGAAGTGGAGGGCCAGAAAGGGTGTGTGTATGAGGGTCTCAATTGTAAAATCACACAGTGCTCAAATAGGCTGTGGAACTCACAGTCAAAAGATATCACAGGGGTCACGAGCTTAACAGAATTCAAAGAGTGACGGGCTAATTATATGGAAATTCCAATCACAGTAGTGAGACTTTTTTAAAAAAAAAGTCTTGTTAGGGCTCTAAACCTTCCTGGTTTATGTCAAAAATATGTCTAACTAGTGGGTGCCAGTGGAAAATTTTCCCTTAGAGCTGCCTATTGCAGGGTTTCTTCCACCGTCCACTGAAACATCTGGAGTTGGCCACTGGATACTGGGCTCGATGGACTGCAGGTCTGATCCAGTCTGGCAATGCCTATCTTTCTGTTGTTGCTGCAAATCCAAGACTATGTATTTGCTGATCTTCCTTGAACTCCTGGGAGTCTCCAGATTTCCACTGAAAGCAGAAAAATGTCTCCTTAAATATCAACTAGTCTCCTGTTCTTTTTCCTTTTAGGAAGGAGAGTTCAAAATTCCTGGGACCTGCCCAGTACATTATGTCAGCTGTCAATGACACCAACTTCAACTCTGCAGTGTTCCTACTGACCGGGCTACCTGGGCAGGAAGACGTCCATCTCTGGATCTCTATCCCCTTCTGCTTAGTGTATATTATTTCAATAATAGGAAATTCAGTCATTCTGTTCATTATAAAAACAGATCCAACCCTCCATGAGCCCATGTACATTTTCCTTTCCATGTTGGCTATCACAGACCTTGGCATATCGATAACCACCATACCGACGATACTGGGCATATATTTGTTTAACTCTAGGGAGATCAGCCTGGATGCCTGTTTTGCCCAGCTGTTCTTCATCCACTCCCTGTCATTCATTGAATCCTCCATTCTCTTGTTGATGGCCTTTGACCGCTTTGTCGCGATCTCTAACCCACTGAGATATGCTTCCATCTTAACTCTTCCAAGAATAGCCAAGATGGGACTGGTGTTTGGGTTAAGAGGGTTTGTCCTAACATTCCCACTCCCCTTTCTCTTGAAGCGGTTCCGATACTGTCGAGCCAATGTCCTCTCCCATTCCTACTGCCTGAACCAGGAGGTCATGAAGCTGGCTTGTTCAGATATCACAATCAACAGCATCTATGGCTTGTTTATTACGCTCTTAATGGTGGGGTTGGACTCGCTGCTCATCTTCCTCTCTTATGTGATGATCCTCAAAACAGTGCTGAAAGTCGCATCCCCGACAGAGTGCCTGAGGGCCCTGAACACCTGTGTCTCCCACCTCTGTGCTGTTGTGCTCTTTTACACACCAGAGATCGGTTTGTCTGTGTTACACAGATTCGGGAAGGGCTCTCCTCCATTGCTTCAGATTCTCCTGGGCTACATCTACCTGCTGGTCCCGCCTCTGATGAATCCAATTGTGTACAGCGTGAAAAGCAAACACCTTCGTGCGAGGATAATCAGGGTGTTTGTCAAGTGATGGGTCAGTTCATCACCCGGGGCCAGCACTGGTTACATGGCAGATGAAAACCAGGGGCCACCTATTCCGTCCTGGACCCTTACATCCGAGATGACATAAGCAATTGATCTCCACTCTGCAGAGAGAGGCTCAGGCAGGATCTAAGGCCTGGAATAATGGGATAGGGGCTGTTCCTGCTTCCTGGTGAGGGAGGACAGTGCACTGGGGGAAGGTGACCAAGGCAGACAGCAGCATTTACAAAATTACTGTGTTCCTGGAGTGACTGGAAATGGTGGGGTGTTGGCCCATAAAGAGCTGTGTCGGCGGTTGGAGCAGTCTCGATACAGTCAATAAGGAGACGGGATGTGGATGTTGTTTCGCATTATAACTGGCCCATCACTGGCCTGTCTCTGGTTAAATATCCAGGGGCCACGAAAAAAGGTGCCGAGCTTCTTTGGCAGTTTCAGTCCTGGCCCTTCCTGAGCGCTCTGGATGCTGCGTGATCCATGGGGCTGCATCAGCTGTGGACAGGGGCTATTCAAGGGGCACAGACACCCACCCTCCCCTTACCCCCTTAGCCAACTCCTAATGACTGAGTCATGTCAGAGACATGATTAACACCAGCAGCCCAGGAGAAGCCATTCACACCGCCGCCCCTCCCCCCCACACACACTCTGTTTGTGGCTCTGCACGCAGCACACCTGCTGAACCCACTACTCATGTAGGCAGAGCTGAGCATGTGAGTGAGGGTCTGACACACAGGAGTCCTGGTAAGAGACTAAGGCCCAGATTCCCTCCTTCTCCTCCCCTCCGTTTGCCCTGCTGCAGGGTTGAAATGGTCCTCAACTCCCCCACAGCGGCCCAGCTAGCTCCTATCCCAGCCCAGCCCATTCAGTGTAGGGTGACCACCTTTTCAAAAGCAAAAGCAGATCATATGCAGGATCCACATCCCCGCATTGACCCCATTCCTGCTCCTCCTCTTCCCTTGAGGCCCCTCCCTCTGCCCCATCCTTTCCCCCAAGCCCCACCTCCTGCTCCTCCTCTTTATCTGAGCTCCGCCCCCTCTGCAGGCCCAAGGCCAGAGACTAGCTGCCCTAAGAGTTGCCCAGGGAGCCACAGCCACTGTATGGAGCCCCAGACCCTCCTCCTGTCATGGGCAAGTGGCTCGGGGCCCCGAGAGCAGCCCCCAGCCTGTGACTCTGCCCCCCAGGATGCATCCCCTTAGGGAAGTTGTAGAGTTCGAGGCTCCCCACAGAGGCCTGGGCTTCCAGGGCAGCTCTTATCACAGCACAGCTCTTGCCTGGCCGGGGAGGAGACCCTCAGGGTTAGTGGAGGAGCAGGCGGAAGGGCCTAGTAGGAAGTGATGGGGACAGGCGTCAGGGTGTCAGGGGAAGAGATTGGGCAGGGGATGTGGCAAGCCTGAACCCACGCTGACCCCAGCCAGCAGGATGGTGGGTGTCTCTTGAGTAAAGGAGGAGGGTGGGACTGGGGGTTAGGAGACCTTGTGTTTTGGAATAGACTGAATAAATGTGACCCCACAAAGGGGGCTCTTGTTTTAAGTATCCCAGGCTGAGAGTCAGTTATTGCAAGGACCTTAGAGGGAAGGGCAGGACACCTGCAGGGCTACCTCAGACCACAAGAAGTCACACTGGGGTGGCCCCTGTGTGCAGGGACTTGGCCAGAGTGTGCCAGGCTCTTGGAAGCTGTTACCGCTGGGTGGAGTTCCACCCAACTCCCAGACTGCTCTAAACTCTGCTGAGGCAGGGGGAGAACAGGCCAGTGAATCAAACCTCTGTAACTAGCTCCTTGCTTTCCCTGCTCGCTGAGTCCATCCAGGCCTGTCACCGCTCAGATGGCTGGAATGCTGCCTGTGGTCTGTGCATTGCGCTGTGACTCAACAGAGCTTGGTTTGATTCCTTTCCCCTCTGTGACCATGCACCATTGGCTGTCTCTGAGCCTCTGCACAGGTGGGTAATAACCCTGTCCTCTCTCACAGCAGTGGTGGGAAGATATATACATTCAATGTGCTATGATTGTCTCACTAGGGAGCCACATGAGACCCTAAAATTAGAGTGTGACTACCTCCCATAGAAATATTGTTATAAGATGATTATAACATATCTAGGATGTATTTTATGCAAGATGAATCATATAAGCTATCATTGGAAAGATTATGATTTACTGACTATGATTATCCTATTTGTATGTACGTATCATTTCTGTCTCTGAAGTTAGGAATATTGACTAGGTAACAATTAAAACTGTGTTTACACCTGGAGAACACCCACCAGATATTATGCAATCAGCCTGGATGGGCCATTAGGGAGAACAATAGGAGTTTGAACATGCTAATCTCCCACCTTCCTGAGAAGCTTCCTGGGGTGCTGTTTTGATACTGCAGCTTCATGTGATCATATCACCTGGTACTGGACCCCATCTTGGCCTGCTAGTATTTTTCCAAAAATAGGGCGTGGAGCTCAAACTGGGAAACAGAGCATTCCTGCCCTGTGTAAATCCTATATAAGGCATAGAATTGAGCTGGGCTCTGAGGTGGGAGCTGATGGGAGGTTAAAGGGGGCAGGGAGAATCAATGGGTTTGGAGCAGGTGGGAGGAGGCTGACGTGAGCAGCAATGTCTTGAATAAGCTGGGTGCCTCCCCGGCCATGTCTGACCACAGATAACACCACCCGCAGACTCTGATGAGATGTCTAGCCACACAAAGGCAAGGCAAGGTTTTGTTCTCTGATGTTCCCAACAGTTTTGTTTGAATATTAGAACCAGTCGATGTTCACGTTCTTTTTTAATAGTCAATACATGTCATAAAGGCAACATCAGAAATATGAGTAAATAACGCGTGTGCCGCTGGGCTTCAGCATTTGCACATGCACAGCCTTGGAAGCCTAGCCTTTGATCCTACACACCATTTAAGGGGCAACTCACTGTGAATTTTTCCTTTTTTGCCACATGACAACACAAGGGAAAAAGAAGGGGGAAGATTTTATTAAGCCAAACATAGGAATTACCAACATGAACGAGACCAATGGCCCATCTAAACCCGCATCAAGTCACTTATAGTGACCAGTATCCAGTGACCCCCAAAAGGACAATGACGGAAAGCAGGCCCACCTGGAGATTTCCCAACTGAGGCCTTTCCCAGCCCCCATCACCGTGCTCCCTGCCGGCAAGCAAAAAGAGATTAAATGATCATCCAAGGCCATGCAGGTACTCTGTGCCAGAGCTGGGAATTAAACATGGGTTGCCTAAATGCTGAGACTTTGCCTTACCCACAAGACCATCCTTCCTCGTCCCAGCTGCTGGACAGTAGCAGAAAGTTATGACACGGAACTTAAAGAGATCAGAAATTTTCTACTTTTGGTGCTGTCACATGTAAAAACATCCCATCCCTTTGCAGGTGGCTGGGATTTCCATGCAGTAATTCTGCAGAGTTGAAATGAAATAATAAAAGATCGAGCTCACTCGACTGTTCTGGGTTCAGATCAGGAGTTATTATTATTTTTCAGTCTTTGCCAGCGTACCTGGGATGTGAAGGACACAAAGCAGGACATGATGTGCTTACAGGCTAAAATAGGCCCTTGAAGGTATCTGGTGCATTTGGCCACATTGAAGCCGTGCCCCAGCAGTATGGGCCTGGAGTGGGATGGGACACAGCAACTGGCTATACAGGGATCACTCACTCAGCGCTTAATAATACCTAGCACTTGTCATCAGTACATCTCAAAGTGCTTTAAAAGGCAGTCAGTGTCAGCAGCCCCGTTTTACGTATGGGGAAACTGAGGTACAGGGTGATGAAGATACTTGGCCAAGGTCACCCAACAGACCAGGGGCAGAGCCAGGATTAGAACCCAAGTCTTATCCGATGCTCTGTCTGCTAGGTCACACTGCCTCTCCACATGCACCACTGGGTGGGATGCCTGTGGCAGCTGTTTAACCACACTTAGAAATTCTGCACATGAGTTTGAGGCAAGAAGTGAAGCAACTGTCAGGCCGGTGTCGTAGCAAGTATCTCAGAATAACTTTACTGAAGTTAGGGGAGTTGGATGGTGAGTGGGGAGCATAGCAGCTGTTCTCTACCTAGGGCTACCAGTAGCCATCCAGTGGCTAACCTCTGGGAAATCTTTACATTGTTTTCCCCATTTGCCTTTGATGGAGAATCCCATTGGACGATGGGCCTGACTGCCGCAGCCTCGCACCTCATGATGCCTTAAAAACCTGTGCAAAGTGGGTGCAAATGCTACCAGATCTAAAGGGATGCATTTGACACAGGTGTGAATGATGGCACAGATGCAGAGCCAGTGTGACCAAGCCCCCTCAGTCTTTATTTGGGATCGTCTTCCTCTGGAACCTCTGGGCTATCCTCCTGCGGATCTGCTTGGTCTTCATGCTGTACACGATGGGGTTCATCACTGGTGGGACCAGCACATAGACATCGGCCATGAGGACGGGGACGAGTGGAGAGGCACGTTCCTCAAAACGGTGGATCATGGAGATGCCAATCATGGGGATGTAGAAGATCAAGACGGCACAGATGTGGGAGACGCAGGTGTTCAGAGCCTTGAGGCGCTCCTCCTTGGACACAATGCTCAACACAGTCGTAATGATCATGACATAGGATAGGACAATGAGCAGCGCATCTAAGCCCATCGTGGTGATGACCACAAACAAGCCATAGATGCTGTTGATCGTCCTGTTGGAGCAGGCCAGTTTCATGACATCCTGGTGCAGGCAGAAGGAGTGGGAGAGGACATTGGGAAGACAATACCGCAGTCTCCAGAGGAGAACAGGGATTGGCATTACCATGAGCACGCTCCTCGCCATGAAAGCCAGCCCTATTCTGGCAACAGTGGCGTTGGTTAAGATTGAGGCGTACCTCAGGGGCTTGTGAATGGCCACAAAGCGGTCAAAGGCCATGGCCAGCAACACGGCTGACTCCATGACAGAGAAGGTGTGGATGAAGTACAGCTAGGCGAAGCAAGCACCGGCATTAACCTTCCTGGAATTAAGCAGGAAGACGCTTAGCATTGTGGGCAGCGTGGAAGCTGACAGGCCCAGGTCGCTGAGGGCCAGCATGCTCAGAAAATAGTACATGGGCTGGTGGAGGCTTGGATCCGCCCGTATAATGAACAGGATGGTGCAGTTCCCCAGGACTGCCACAATATACAAGGAGCACAAAGGGATGGCGAGCCAGCCGTGTGCTTGTTCCAGCCCTGGGATGCCCACCAGGAGGAATACTGCAGGGCTGGCTGAGGTATGATTGAAAGCTGCCATGCTGCCGAGCTCGGGTCACCGACACTGTTCCCTAGAACAAGAAGCAGTTTTGTTATTAAAGCCATGATTGGGTGCCACAGAACCTATTCACAACACAGTACAAGTCCTTGAGCCAAGCTCTTCCCAGGTGTACCTCCACTGATTCCCAAGCAGTTGCTGCAGCGGTGAATTCGGGATTCCCTGTTACTGGAGAGAGAGAGAAAAAAAACACACCTGTTCCCTCTTAGAAAGGCATCGTGTTTAGCTTTGACTAGCTGCAAGGACCTTGCAATCTCTCTTTGTTGTATGAAGTTGTGCATTCTGTGCATCACTTATGATTTCTCCTGAGGCAGCAAAACCCTGCCCTGTCATTGGCTAACTGACTTCATCACTGCTTCTTGGGAATAAGATATCAGAGATGTGTACTTCTAACATACTGCAGCTTCAATCAAGTTAATACATCTCTATCGTCTCATTCCGGAGCTCACATACCTTTCACCAGGGGCCGACTCCTGAGGTCCCTGCTCAGGAAAAACTCCCACTGCAATCCATGGGAGTAAGGACTCAATGACCACTGAGAGAGGGTTTTGGAGCTGGCCCAGTGACACAGATGAGCCTCATCCTTACCCCTGAAAGACTGTTCAGCATTGGTGGATGGGTGCTGAGTGCGTACAGAACATACACTGGGGGTTCAAAGGAGGGATGCCTGAAGCTAGGCACCCAAATCTGCATTTAGACACCCAATTAAATTGGCCCTATTGCCAGAGGTGCGGAGCACTCACAGCTTCCAGTCAGTTCCTGGAGTGAACGTGGCGGGGTTCTTTGTATTATTTGTCTGTGGAGAGCAGTTACTTCCTTCCCTCCCTGCCCCACTGCCTCCAGCACACACCTATCCACCCCCCCACCCTCACACTTTCACTGTCCATGTGCACAATTGACTCTTTTCAAACAAAACCAATTTGCATGGAGAATCTGAAACAGCAAGTTTGGCCTCCATTGCAAACTCTTGGTTTCAGTGAGAGCTGCAGATGGGGTCATCCTTGGTGGGCCCAATTCTCCTCTCACATGCTCCGAGCGATCCCACTGAAGTCAAAGGAGCTGCACCAATGGACAGGCCCTGCATCAGGGTTCCAAGACCTTGCTTGGGACTTTTGGAGACTACCCTCCCAGCAGTAGCAGCTTACACCATTTTTCACACACGGTAACATCCTCATTGGCACCAACGTAAGGGAATGGAGTTTCAGAACCTCTGAACGGAAACTGACAGCCCCCTGTAGCCCAGTGGGTCAGCTTACCTCTGTTCTATTCACTGCTTTGCATTATACAGTACACGCTTTGTTATCCGGCATTTAATATCCAGAAAACTCTGTTAACTGGCATCTGGGGCTGGAGCACTCGTGGGGAAAAGCTGGGGGCCCCGCACTCAGTAACTCCTCCCCCATCCTCCCACAGCTTCTGGAGCACCAGAAATAAGCTCAGGAAGGGAGGGGGAGGAGCTGGGGCGGAGTGTTCGGGGGAAGAGGCACGGCGGCTGCAGAGCACCATGGCTGGGGGCTGGGAGCACAGCCCTGCAGCTGGCAGCGGGACCAGGAGTGCAGCCCCATGGCTGTAGGGGGAATTTTATCCATAGCGACATCAGGCAACCATAGAACATGAACTGACACCAGCTTCTGGAAGGTTTCGGTCGGACCATCTGACCGCAAGGGTGCCATGATAATGAATTAATGTATATGATAATGGGGTAAAATCATAAATACACTAACCTATAGAAGAAGGACACCTTAACATTGGTAGGGGAACGATATACGTGTAAGGAAGAGGGGAGAAACCCCTATGAAATTTGCATTAGACATGGTAACATCAGCATAACACGAGTCATTACAAAACCTAATTTTACCATACTAATTTCCCCCTACTGTTACTCACACCTTCTTCTCAACTGTTTGAAATGGGCAACCCTCATTACCATTTTCCCTCCCTTGGTATTCTACTGTTAATTGAATTGTCTCATTAGACTGACTCCCCACCTGGTAAGGCAACTCCCATCTTTTCGTGTACTATGTATAATGTATAAATATACCTGCTACTGTATTTTCCACTCCATGCATCTGTTGAAGTAGGTTCTAGCCCATGAAAGCTTATGCCCAAATAAATTTGTTAGTGTCTAAGATGCCACAAATACTCCTCATTGCATCCCAGGGCAGCAGGGGAGAGAGAAGTAGACCTTGGGAGGGGCAGAGTGATGGCCACTGGTAAAGATGAGAACGGTGACGGTGATGAGGAAGATAATGGCTAACATTTCAGGTTGTTCTGCAAGGGACCGTGTCAGTATGGATATTCAGATGTGCTCTCTGTATTATCTCTATCTACCTTACTGTGCGTGTGACTTTGCTAAATGTATTTGTAAATATAATAGAGTTGCTATAGTGTGAGTGTTGCACCTGTGCACATCAGGGTGCCCAATCATATAATAACTTTAATAATAATCTGACTGGGCCTGATCTTGGGACAAGAACCTGTCAACCCTCAAAGTGATCACTTGGAATTTAATTCATAATCTTTAGACCAGGTTACACCCCAAAATAATAAATCCAGGGTCCCACTTTACTTTGACCCATTGTGAATAAAAGACTGCATTAGCTTTTTGCCCTCTTTTCCTCTCCCTTTCACTGGCTACGGTGCCAAGCATCTTCACTTCCTCTCTCCTTAGATTTACTCCTGCACAGCCTTCAGATTCATCTTCCTAACTGGAGTTTCTCCTTCTGACTTATCGTCTGAATTCGCTGTTGGAGACCGAGCGAGCAGCGCGGTCTGCTGAATGGTTTTCTGTGTTCTTAGTGTACGTGATTGGCAGTTGTATCAACGCTCTTCAATGATGCGCACAAATCTGGAGTCAAGCCAGTCTGCAAATCTGGTGTCAAACCAGGAAAGACAATGGCATTGTTCCAGATTTACACCAGTGTAGGTGAGATCAGAATCTGACCTCTATTTTTATATCAGTGTAAAATCACTGCTGGTAACATCTGTGGGTGACACAAAGATTGGTGGGGCCAGGGCCAGCTCCAGGCACCAGCACAGGAAGCAGGTGTTCGGGGCGGTCAATGGAGAGGGGCGGCACATCCGGGTCTTCGATGGCAATTCGGCGGCGGGTCTCTCAATCCCTCTCGGAGGGAAGGACCGGCCGCCGAATTGCTGCCGAAGAATGAAGCGGCACGGTAGAGCTGCCGCCAAACTGCCGCCAATCTTTTTTTTTTTCTGTTTGCCGCTTGGGGCGGCGAAGAAGCTGGAGCCAGCCCTGGATGGGGCAGTAAATAATGAGGACAGGGCACCATCCCACAGAGACATCCAGGCAATCTGGGCCCATTCGAACAACATGCATTTGAATACCGCCAAAGGCAAAGACAGACATCTCGGACCAAGGAATGCAGGCAGACCTACTGAACGGGGGACTATATCCTGGGAGGCAGTGACTCTGAAAGGGATTATGGGGTCATAGTGGACGAGCGACTGAGCATGAGGTCCAGGGTGATGCTAGGGATGATGCGATCATTGGATATATGAACAGGGGGTAGTGACCAGGGTGCAGGGAGGGGATTTTACCTCTATTGGGCATTGGTGAGACCGACACTTGGATGTTGCATCCAGCTCTGGTGCCCTCATTTTAAAAAGGATGTTGACAAATTACAGAGGGTGCCAAAAAGAGCCACCTAAATGATTTGAGGGACAGAAAATGCCTCACGTGAGAGACTTAAAGAACTCAGTCTGTTCATCGTATTGAAAAGGAGAGAAGTGTAAGGACCTTTCTGGGGAGAACATGAAGGCTACTAATTAGCTCTTTAATCTAGCGGAGAAACACAGAAGCTGAATTCAGACAAGTTGAAATCAGAAATTATTCACGATTTTTAAACAGGGATGGAGATGAACCATTGGAACAAACTCACAAAGGAAGTGATGAATTGTCCATCTCTCAATGTCTTCAGACCAAGATCGGACACCTTTCTGGAAGGTGTTTTAGCCAAGCAAATGTTTTGGTTTAGTCAAATGCAAGTTATTGGACTCATTAAAAGGGTAACTGGATGAA
Organism: Chrysemys picta bellii; assembly: GCF_011386835.1. Lineage (NCBI taxonomy): Eukaryota > Metazoa > Chordata > Testudines > Emydidae > Chrysemys > Chrysemys picta. Next base: position 351,321,845 of record NC_088791.1, read on the forward strand.
CTAACTGGATGCTAGACAGACGGACACACTGGATGATCTAAAGGTTCCTTGTGGCCTTAACACTATGAATCAAGTCATAACCTGCCGGATATTAGATCCTGTGTGTTCCCATCCACAGCTGTAAACTCTCCCATATAAACTCTCCTAGGAGAGTTTGCAGCTGTGGATGGGAACACACAGGATCTAATATTACCATGTGAAATTCTACAGTTTGGGATAGGCAGGAGGTCAAACCAGATTATTGTTTATAAGAAATGTTGATCTCACTCTGTTCGATATTAGACCAGATATTAGACCAGACTAGATGCGAATGATCACGACCTTATTTCATTTGCTATGTGAACACAGAATATATTCCTGACCAGTGAGATGTGCACACTTGGTATCTTGTGGACATAGTGCTCTTCTGCAGTGGGATCATGGGACGCACATGGGGGAACCCTGATTTCAGACATTCAGGTGAAACTCTAAGTAGCAAGCTTGAGAATTGACACTGCATAAAGAATTTCCTCGCAGTCCCTTTTCAAGCTTTCCGAGTGCTTGACCTTCCCTTAAGCATCTTAATACATTAATTAAGCCTCACGATACACCTGTGAGGCTGGTGAGTCAGTAGCATTAGTCCCACTTTTAGAACTCTACAAGATTCAAGGTATTCTGGGGCAGCTTCTCCCTTCCATCAAACTAGTATAAATCTGGAGTCAAACCAGCAAAGACAATGTTAGATGTACCCCAGCGTAACTGAGCTCAGAATCCAACCAATGTATTGCACAGACCCATGTATTGCACCAGAGGAACCGACATACTCACCAAATTCAGGCGTGAACAGAGAGGAGGAAATGGGGATGGTCTTCACCAGACAGGGATGAGATGTACTGTAGGGTTTTCATGCAGTGCCTGTCAGGCTCTCCCTGTGGCACTGTTATATGGGTTCCCTCAAAAACTCTCCAGGGGTTGCTGATCATCTGGGAACAAAACATTTCTGTGTGTTCTTTAACCCTATAAGTGCTGCACACCAAGCACCAGATTCTTAGCTAGTGTTAATCAGCATAGTTCCATTGACCTCCATGGAGCTGCACTGAATTACATGAGTTCAGGACCTGGCCCACTGACATGAGTGGTGCTACACGTGTTGACACCAGCTGATGATCTGATCCCTTGATATCACTGGAGCTAGGCCGATTTCCACCAGTTGAGTATCTGGTCCATTGACATCAGTGATGCTACACCCGTTTACACCAGCTGAGGATCTGGACCCAAACTATTAAACCATCATAATGGCATCTATGTCCTTTAATGTGCTATGTTCTTAGTTGTCAGTTCTCAGTGTTCTTCTCCAATCTCCACTCCTGCAACCTTCTCTATTTGATAAACTGGTTTTGAAACATTTAAGCTCCCACATAAACATCTGTCCACTTCTAAAGCTTCTGGAGAGCTCTGGCCTGTGCATTTAGCTCCCACAAGCCAATGTGTTCTTTTCCATTTCATTTAACTTTTTTCACCTCACTTCCCATGGTTCAGCTAGGATTGGGACTGGAAGTGCAGAGACCATTTGGCCTGGGGACATCCACAGTTAAAAGCAAGGCCCAGTGAGCTTGAGCTAAAATAACAGAGGCTTTAGCTGAGATCTGTAATTGACCTATATCATCAGGATCAGACACAGAGGGAAATGTAACACACACTGTCCCCTGTGTTATACAGGCTCTCCCCTTCTTGGGGCTTAGTTTTCCTAATGCAGAAATTAGCAATAATAAAACAAAGTTCAGCTCAAACCTCCTCTATTGGTTGGTATGTTCATATGGATCCTCCCTCCTGGCTGCTCAGCCCACACCCTATATCCTCTCTTCCCACAGAACCCCTCCCTGCTCTGAAACAAAGGAAGACATTTGCTCCTGGTTCAAATGTAGTCCCAAATTTCTAGGGCAATTACCTTTCAACAGCACTGGTACATTCATAGATTTTAATACCAGAAGTGGCCAGAGGGACAGGGGAGGAAGGAGCAGAGAGAGACAATGAGAGTGGAAAGGGAGGAGAAATACTGGGGCGAGTGGAGGAGCAGGGAGAGAGAAAGCAAGAGGGGCAGGCGATTAAGTGGGGGCAGTAAGGGTGATAAGGAAGGAAGGGAGAAGGCTAGAAGGACAGGGAGAGACAGAACAGCAGTAGAGATTCACTGGAGCTCCTGCCAAGCAGACACAGGAAGACCCGCATGTCTGTTGGCGCGTTTAAGGTTGGGATTGAAACCTGAAATGCTCACATATGAATTGGAGATGGCAACTGTCCTCTAAATGTTCAAAAAACAGAATATTGCCTTGTCTCTCTAATATCCTGTAGCCAACACGGCTACAAGGACACTGCACACACAAAACAGAAGGCAGTTGAAAAGTCCCGCGATAGTAAAAATAATAAATTAATAATTACTGCTAGGATCACATTGTTTTTCTGTCAATCTCATGAGCTTTGTGGGGGTGGGAGTGTGGGGGGGAATCTGTCCCATGGATTTTGAATGTTTTGGGTTGACAATAATGAGAGACAAGTTCACTGACGAATTCCAATCCATGACTGTTCCTATACACAGGGGCTGTGAGCAGGTGAGGCATGGGTGGGCTGGGGGAAGGATTAGGCCAAGGGATCAAAGTCTATTAATCATCCCATCCTGCCCCAGAAGGAGGCTGCACCACCTGGCGAGCTATGGGGTTGCAGCAGCCTCTGAGAAACAAATGTCAGCTTCCTCCATGGCCAGGGCCGGCTCCAGGTTTTCTGCCGCCCCAAGCGGTGAAAAAAAAAAAAAAAGCCGGTCGGCGGCATTTCGGCAGCAGCTTAATCGCACCGCTCCATTCTTTGGTGGCAGTTCAGTGGCGGATCCTTCACTCCTTCTTCCTCTTCGGCAGCACTTCAGTGGGAGCGCAAAGAGGAAGAGAGGGACTGAGGGACCCGCTGCTGAATTCCTGCCGAAGACCCGGACGTGCCGCCCCTTTTGATTGGCTGCTCCAAGCACCTCCTTCCTTGGTTGGTGCCTGGAGCCGTCCCTGTCCATGGCCTGTCCTCTGCTCACCTGCCCAGGATCCAGATCAGGTATGAAGTCTGTGGTATGCTTGAAAACTGTGGTGGAATTGTGGACTGTCACTTTAATTTCAAAGGGGTTTACTAGTCCTGCTTGTGGGAAAGGAGTTCTGTAGGGAAGCGAGAGATCTGAGTAACTAGAGTAAGGTGAGGTAAGTTGGGCATGTCTGCCTTAGGGAGCAGCCTGTTTTGTCTCTCTCTGCTTTGGGGTTCTTCTGTGTGAGGACTCTGAATTCTAAGAAACAAAGCAGGGATACACTGCAATCTTCCAGTAAGAGGATCTTTTGTTGTCAGACAAAAATGATGGTTGTAGTCCATTAAGGTTGCAGCAGAACTTATCCTCTCCACCCTTGTACAAACAGAAAGAAAAAGTTCCAGGGTGTGTCGGTCAATTACAGAATGACTATGAGCCGCCAATGTGATGCAGCTCTGAGACAGGCTATTGCAATCCTGGGATGCATCAGGCGAGGTATTTCCAATAGAGACAGGGAAGTGTTATTGCCATTGTAGAAGGCATTGGTGAGACCTCATCTGGTGCAGTTCTGGTATCTAATATATAAGAAAGTTGAATTCAAACTGGAACAGGTGCAGAGAAGGGCTATGAGGATGATCAGAGGAGTGCAATACCTACCTATACTTGGATTTTTCTAGCATGGAATTTCTATCCATACAGATTCTATGGTACAGTTTAGATTTTTACTTTAGTTGATTCAACACATTCTTTCACATATAGTACCACTTCCACAGCAGCACAATCTATTCTGTCATTCCTATATATCTTGTACCGTAGTATTACTGTGTCCCATTGATTATTATTTTTCTGCCAAGTTTCTGTGATGCTTATTATAGCAATATCCTCATTTAATACTAGGCGCTCTAGTTCACCCATCTTAGCATTTAGAATTTTAGCTCTTGTATATAAGCATTTGTACATTTTGTCAATATGCAGTTGCTTGCATGTCTGTCTTATACTTTAATGGGACTCATTCATGTTTGACTGTTGCTTGCTAACTCCTATATATAGAATCTTAGAAGTGTGGGACTGGAAGGGACCTCAACAGATCATCTAGTCCAGCCTCCTGCAATCAAGGCAGGACTAAGCTATAACTAGACCATTCCTGGCAGGCTATCTATACTATCCCTGATTTAATCTGTTCTTAAAAATCTCCAGTTACAGAGATTCCACCACCTCCCTAGCTATTTGTTCCAGTGCTTAACTACCCTGACAGTTGGAAAGTTTTTCCTAATGTCCAACCTAAGCCTCTGTTGCTGCAATTTAAGTCTATTGCTTATTGTCCTATCCTCAGAGGTTAAAGAGAGAAAAAAATCACCCTCCTTGTAACAGCCTTTTATGTACTTGAAAACTGATATCATGTCTGGGACTTTTCAGCTTGGAAAAGAGATAGCTAAGGGGGGATATAATAGAGGGCTATAAAATCATGACTAGTGTGGATAAAGTAAATAAGGAAGTGTTATTTACTCCATCTTGTAACACTTGAACTAGGGATAACCAAATGAAACTAATAGGCAGGAGGTTTAAAACAAATAAAAGGAAGTATTTTTTCACACAACACACAGTCAACCTGTGGAACTCCTTGCCAGAGGATATTCTGAAGGTCAAGACTGTAACAGGGTTCAAAAAAGAACTAGATAAATTCATGGAGGATGTGTCCATCAATGTGGATAGTGACATCATCACTTGGCCCTCACTCCCCTCACAACTCAACACCTGGAAACATGTCGCAAGAAAAAAGACTGAATTGGGGAGTTGGTCCCAGCCTGAGCATGGAAGATCTGTGATCTGCTTATATTATTTAAGAGGGTTAGACATTGCTTGATTCAAATCCTGTCTAGTTTATAGAACTCAGATTATGTTTTTAACTTTTATTTCTTAGATAATCAACTTTGATCTGTACAGTTACTACTTATAATCACTTAAAATCTATCTTTTTCTAGTTAATAAATCTGTTTTATATTTTATCTAAGCCAGTGTATTTTGCAGGTTGGGGAAATCTGCTCAGAAACAAGAGCTGGTGCATGCCCTCTCCATATTGAGAGAGGGGCAGACTAGATAATAAATTTACAATGGTCAGGCTTCTGACCAGGGCAAGATGTACAGCTCTGAGGTCCTAGGTTGGGGAACTGGGGGAATTGGCTGGAGTCTCTCTAATGTTGGTTCATGAGTAGGTGACAAAAGCATTCATGTAACTCAGCTGGGTGTGTCCCTGCCTGTGGATGGCTGTGTAAGTGCAGGACCTGGAGAGGTTTAAAGCTTGTCACAGCATCACAATGTGAGAGGGATTGATAAGACAGAGGGCTCAACGGTACCCTAATTTGAGTTTGCACCCCAGGGAACCCATCACAACAATGCAGTGACCTGTTTGATAAGCAGCATATATGGTGTTGAGCAACTAACATCAGTGATCTGAGATCTGCTCTAGCTGCCCATCATCTTTTGGGTACTTGTGGCACCTTAGAGACTAACAAATTTATTAGAGCATAAGCTTTCGTGGACTACAGCCCACTTCTTCAGATGCACTTCTGAAGAAGTGGGCTGTAGTCCACGAAAGCTTATGCTCTAATAAATTTGTTAGTCTCTAAGGTGCCACAAGTACTCCTGTTCTTCTTTTTGCGGATACAGACTAACACGGCTGCTACTCTGAAACCTGTCATCTTTTGGGTGGAATTTAAGATATTCGTATTGACCTACGTAGGACCTGGTATCTACGAGATCATCTATCTTTCTCTTTCTCCCCAGGCGATACTCTCCTTGTGACTGGCAGAAGCGCGTCAGCTGGAGCCCCCTCTGTTTAAAAGTTGGAAGATTTCCAATTCAACTTTAGAACCCAAATGCCCCCTCTGCTGCAAAGGAACTGGAACAAGGCTGGGTACTTGACCCACTGCCTCCAAACCTTGGAGATAGGTCTCGTTCCTAGACAGGCACCCAAACTGCAAAATACATGGGCACTAATCAGCACTCTCAGGAGAGAGTGGGGGGCATTATTAGTCATTTTGATAGACAACCAATCAATGATCAGAAGGTGTGCCATGTGGGCTTATTTGACCAATCATTCACCAAATCCTTTTGGCTAACAAATGCACTTGTAGGTTGGTTTCCAAACAAATAAAAGGGTTCACTCTGCCTGAGAAGTGTTTGGAACTAGGTACTCACTTCGCCTGGCAGGAATGGGCTGTCAGTGGAAAGACAAAACAATACAGATCTAAAATTCTCTGGGTGACTGGGAAAGGCTAGAAAAGACCACTGCAATGGACATATACAACAGTGGTGTCTTGAATGGGTCTTTCCAACAAATGTATTATATTTCAACCAAAGGTTATTGGGCTTGAGGCAGGAATTGCTAGGTGTAATTCAATAATCTATTATACAGAAAGTTAGATTAGATCATTATGTCCCTTCTAGGTTTATAATCTATAAAGATGAGTATGGCAGATGGTGGGAAGCAGTTTAACAGAAGGCTTCATGGTTTGCAAATTTTATTAAAGAATGGCATATTAAGGAAGGATTTCAACAAATAAGTAAATATTAATAACAATTATTTACAATAAAGAGCAAGGTAACAATGCTGAAAAATTACATTTTATTACGGAGGCATCAGTAGCAAAGCCATAGTTAAAGATGAGTCCAGTTTTGACATTAGAGCAGCGATACAACTTCTGTATGTATGAAAATCACAGTGTAGCCTCAGTCAACACTTATTCTCTGAGTGCAGAATGAGTTTCCAGAGAATTTACAAGTCAACCTGCTAGTTAGTTTAGGAATGAATGCATGTAATCTTTCTCCCTTAAAACTCTGTCTTCCTTATATGAACACCCCCCCCCCATGTCCCTGTACGAAACGGGATACCATATTCATGAAGGAGAAGCTCTAAGGGCATAAGTTTTACTGACTGGAATTTTGTGGGGTGAACACTAAAATCTTTTGGAAGGAGTTCAGGGTAGCATAAAATCCCTCCTGAGCAGCTGTGCTGAATCCTTACCTGTAAGGGGTTAAGAAGCTCAAATAACCTGGATGGCACCTGACCAAAAGGACCAATAAGGAAAGAAGATACTTTCAAATCTTGGCAGGGAGGTTTTGTTTGTGCTCTCTTTGTTGTTCCCTCTCTGGACCGAGAGCAAGACCAGGCAGTAAAAACATCTCCTGGAAACATATCTGAAACGAGCATCTAAGATTACAAAAATTGTAAGTAAGGGCAAGGAAATGTGTTAGATTATCTTTTGTTTTAGCTTGTGAATTTTCCCTATGCTAAAAAGGAGTTTTATTCCTGTTTTTTGTAACTTTGAAGCTGAGCCTAGAGGGGAATCCTCTGAGTTTTCAATCTTTTTATTACTCTGTAAAGTTACCTTCCATCCTGATTTTGCAGGTGTGATTCTTTTACTTTTTCTTTAAGTAAAGTCCTTCTTTTAAGAGCCTGATTGATTTTCAGTGTCCTAGAGACAAAGGTCTGGTCGGTACTCACATTATTCTCAGGCGTCCCTCCGCAGGAAAGGGGGTGAAGGGGCTTGGGGGAATATTTTGTGGGAACAGGGACTCCAAGTGACCGTTTTCCTGAAATTTTGTCTATATCACTTGGTGGTGGCAGCAATACCATCCAAGGACAAGGAAATTAATTGTACCTTCGGGAAGTTTTATCCTAAGCTAGTGGAATATAAACTTAGGGGGGTATTTCATGCGGGTCCCCACATCTATACCCCACAGTTCAGAGTGGGGAGGGAACCCTGACAGGGAGTCTGTAACCAGAGTTGCTAGAGGGGCTATACTGAGAATACTCAATCAGGGATAACTGCAAGGAATAGGGTAGACAATCTCCAAAACTGGTGGCTTATTCTTATAATTAGATTCACTGAACCAGTAAAAAAAACCAGCTTCTATAATACTTGACAGGTTTCCAAGAAGCCAAAATACAGTTTCCTTTAAGCAATCCAGCCTTTGGCTCCCACCCAGACAACCAAGTCAATATATTGATGGTTATTTAAAATCTTATTCACCATCTATACAGTTCTACCGCTCCCAAGAGAAGTTCTACTGCTACCAAGAGATTGGACACATTACACACCAGGTAAATGAATATTTCAGATCTTACCCAAATATACACTTACAGTCAATTCTTATTAACTAATGTATTTATTTAAAAGAAAAAGAAAGAGAGTTATTGTGGTAAAAAATCATTATACATACAGATATGAATCAAGTTCTTAGGTCAGTTTCATAGCAGATATGGTGAGGCGGCTGATTTGTAGAAATCCTTCTGGAATTCATGGAAAAAGTCATAGTACAGTAGGTAGTCCATGTGCAGCATTAGTTCAAATTCTCCCATAAGAATTTCAGGGATAATCCAGAAGTCCTCAGTCTTGTGACTTGAACTTCCCCTGACAAAGTTTAAGCAGATCTGAGATAGTAAGGATGAGGCCCCAAAATCCCGTTATAACTGAAGTTCAGCTGTTTAGCTCCAGGTCTGCAAATAATCACTACAGGCATTCCTTGAACAAAGAATGGGTAATGTCCATGGTTGCTCTGAAGTAAATCTCTATTTCCTAGGCATACACCAATAACTAGATGCATTGATTAGCATAAGGCAATTAACCATTCAAACATTTCCTTGGTAATTTACTACAAACCTCAAAAAGAAATAAAGACAATGATATTACTACACTACAAGTTTCATCTAAATGTTAATATCTCCTTTTCAGCTATGAATCAATGGAATATAGTAATGAAACATTAAAGACAGGAACTGAAATTTAGCATCTGCAAGCTAATTAAATCACATCGTTGAACTTCTAATAAGATATAGGTAAACCCAGATGAATACGAATAGTATCTACTTCTGATTCTCTAACATTACAGGGATACATTTCAAGATCTCTAGTCTATTTACCATGGCTTTGCTAAATATCTACAAGGAATGTCCCTGTTTACCAATTCAATACTTTCCTAATATGTCCGTAAAGGTTGCTTTTAGTTCAACCAGCCTGCTGGTTGCTTAATCCTTTTTGGCTCAGTGTGACAGAACCAACTCAGTGCTCCCATTGGAGCCTGTTAGTTGAATAGTTTTGAAAGATCTTCATGATCCGTTTACGAAGCTCCTTAGTTTTTATGCTGTACACAATGGGATTGAGCACTGGGGGGAGGAGGAGGTGGAGATACGACAGAAGAATTTGACTCTGAGGAAGAGCCTTTTTCTCGAACCTGTGAATCATAGACAAACTGATCAGCGGGGTGTAGAAAAGCAGGGTGACACAGATGTGGGAGACACAGGTGTTCAGAGCCTTGAGACGCTCTTGCCAGGATGTGATACTCTGCACAGTCTTAAAGATCATGATGTAAGACAAAACTATGAGCACTGAGTCTAATCCGAGAGAAGAAAGGACAACAAACAAACCAAAGAAGCTGCTGGGTGTAGTATCTGCACAGGCCATCTTCATCACATCTGGATGCAAACAATATGAATAAGAGAGAGGTTGAATCTTGCTGTATGGCAACCTCTTGAGAAGAATGACAGCTGGGATATGCAGACCACTACCTCTGATTATTATCACCAGCCCTATGTTTCCTATCCTACCACTGGTTAAAGTCGAAGCGTATCTCAGCGGGTGGCGTATTGCAACAAAGCGGTCAAATGCCATGGCTAATAGTACAGAGGATTCCATAATGGAAAAAGTGTGAATAAAGAAAAGTTGGGTCAGACAGACATCAATGCCAATTTCTCTGGTGTTAAATATGAAGACGCTGAGCATTGTTGGCAAGGTGGAAACAGATAAGCCAAGGTCAGTGACAGATAACATAGAAAGGAACAAGTACATGGGCTGATGGAGATTCTGCTGTGTCTTGATCACAAACAGAATCAGACCGTTTCCTAAAATTGCAATGAGGTACATGGAACAGAAAGGGATGGAGATCCAAGGGCCACCAGCTTCCAGCCCTGGGACGCCTGCCAGGAGGAACATTGCAGGACTGATGTTGGTTTTGTTGCAGGTTGGCATGATGTGCAGGGGTAGGGGGTGGTTCTGGTCAGTTTACCATACCACATTCCCTACAATTAAAAAGAACATTATTAAAAATATGTGAGACCATGACAGAAAATATGGCTCTTCCTGCCACCGCTCTACAGACAGTTTGGAGTCAGTACTTTGATTAAAAACCCTTGTGGTACTCACAGATCCCCAGATCAGTTATAAAACTCCATTACTAATAATATCCTGTGCTTGCATAGAGCTTTGCATTCATAAATCTCAAAGTTCTTTACAAAAGATCCCAAGTGTCCATGGGTCTGATTCAAAGCCCGTTGACACTCATGGGGAGGATGAAATAGATCCTCATTTAACTGAGGGGGAAACTAAAGCGTAGAACAGGTAAGCAACTTGTGCAAGGCCATGCAGGAGATCCGTGACAGAACTCAGGTCTCCAGGTTCTCAGCTGAATGCCCCTTCACTAGATGGAACTTAGAATATGAAGAGTTGTATGAACTCAAATTGTTAAATGGAACATAAGAAAAGCAGAGTTGACCTGAACCAAAACACTGGATCAGAATACCCCTGCACTCTGGAACAAGGTTTCAGTCTGAATCTGGATCTCAACTCTTGAGCTTGGATCCATCTTAAAAAAGTAAATGGTTTAGCTATTTTAAAATCTTCTGAGAGGAAAACAATGATGTGGATTGTGAATGGTGCATGGGCTGAGAAGCATTTGTACAAACTACTCAGTTATGACTGAGAGTGACCCAAGGGAGGCTGTGGCAGAACAGGGAACAAAACCCAGCTCTGCTGTGTTTTAGCTATAAACACCAGCCTTCAGCTTCTGTTGTACATGATGTTATTGTTGGAGGGGGAGGGAGCCACTGAAAACTGCGAATGTCGGCAATGTGCTGTCTTCATTCAAGATGCCTCCTTTGTTCACACTTGGTGAAATCCACCCCTGTGGAGAGAGTCAACACATGGCCCATGCACCACTTACATTCCTCAACCTGGAATTTTGCCATGTGCACCAGTTTACTGTGCAAAAACCCCTATCCTCAGGTGTGTGCCTACTCCTAGGGTCATCAACTGGCCAAACTGGCCCTTACTCATGCAAAACCCTCATTGAGATTAAGTTCTGTTGGAACAAAGATAAAGAGCTTGATTATCCCACTTAGGGTATCCCACCAGACACTCCGGGAGGTGTTATATGCCAAGCAAGCCCCATGCCTCTGGAAGCTGTAGGAAGCACAGGGAGTGTATGTTTCTCTTTCAGAGGTTACAGCACAGTCTCCCATTGGCTACAAACTATGATCAGATTATTCAGTATTTGCCAATCCGTGGTTACTTGCACCCCTTCCTGTTAAGTGTCTGGTGCTAGTCACTGTCAGTCAGGTTATGAGTTTAGCTAGACCACTGTTGGATGTGGTATGGCCATTCCTAGGTTCCTTGTCACCATACACAGCTGCACGCAGGCCAATGGCACTCACGCAAAAGTGCCACACGGAGTTAAAAACACAAGCTCACTTTCACTGGGATTTGGATTCCTCGCTCCTGAAAATTCCACCCTACACGGGTAATGTTTGCACTACTGTTTGCAACCTTAGATTGCAGGTGCCAGAAGGCAGGGACCTGTCTTCCTAGGGGTTTGGGTTCTGAATAAAATAACAAAAAATGACGCTGATAATAAAAATGTGCAGTTCTCATTGGTTACAGATTAAACGTTTCAAGCAGTTGAGACCAGTTGAGACTGCTATTAATAGAAGTGAAATCAATGCAATATGAACAGCGCACTTACCAAGCCACTAAAATAGAAGCTGGAAGAGTGTCAATCATCTACTCCTGAGGAAGCAGAGCTTGAACGCTCTGCGCAGAAACATTCCCTCTTTCTGTCAGACACGCAGTGTGGAAGTATTTATAGAGCACCTGGTAAAAGCTCTTGAGGATCAGTTAATCAACTGGGAATCACCATGGATCGCACTGTTGCATGTTTTATCTCTACCAGCACAAATGGAAAATACTTCAAAGGTAAACGATTTGAAGTATTTCTACACTGACTCAGTTTTTCACTGGTGCAGCTTCCAGGATTAAGGGGTAACTCAATTCACAAAATGTTTTGGAATATTCAGCAATCGTCCATCTCAGAGCTGGTGTAAATGATGTAACTATGTGAGTCAGGGGATTGGCACTTACCTGCTCTCGGTCAGGATTTGAGGCTGCATTTTTTTTTTCTCAAAGAGAAGTTAGTTCTTGTGAAAGGTGCCAGACTGACAGACCTGGAGATGTCTGTGCTTTATTGAGCCAAAATATCATGCGTACTGTTATGGAATCAAAAAACTAGAAGGCACCTTGAGAGGTCATCTAGTCCAGTTCCCTGCACTCAATGCAAAACTATGTATTATCTAGACTATCCCTGACTGGTATGTGTCCAACCTACTCTGAAAAATCTGAAATGATGGAGAATCTACAACCTCCCAAGGCAATTTATTCCAGTGCCTAACTACCTTGACAGTTAGGAAGTTTTTCCTAATGTCCAACCTAAATCTCCCTTGCTGCAATTTAAGCCCATTGTTTCTTGTCCTATCCTGAGAGGTTAAGGAGAATATTTTTCTCCCTCCTCCTTGTAACAAGCTTTTATGTACTTGAAAACTGTTATTATGTCCCCTCTCAGTATTAAGAACATAAAAATGGCCATAGTAGGTCAGACCAAAGGTCCATCTACCCCAGTATCCTGTTTTCCAACAGTGGCCAATGCCAGGTGCCCCAGAGCAAATGAACATAACAGGTAATCATCAAGTGATCCATCCCCTGTTACCCATTCCCAGATTCTGGCAAATAGAGGCTAGGGACAACATCCCTGCCTATCCTGGCTAATAGCCACTGATGGACCTATCCTCCATAAATTTATCAAGACTGTTATAGTCTTGGCCTTCACAATATCCTCTGGCAAGGAATTCCACAGGTTGACAATGTGTTGTGTGAAAAAATACTTCCTTTTATTTGTTTTAAACCTACTGCTTATTAATTTTATTTGTTGGCCTCTAGTTCTTGTATTATGAGAAGGAGTAAATAACACTCCTTATTTACTTTCTCCACACCAGTCATGGTTTTATAGACCTCTATTATATCCCCCCTTAGTCATCTCTTTTCCAAGCTGAAAAGTCCCAGTCTTATCAATGTCTCCTCATACAGTGTGTGTCGCATGCCCTTAATATTTTTTCTTGCCCTTTTCTGAGCCTTTTCCAATTCCAATATATATTTTTTGAGATGGGGCAACCACATCTGGACGCAGTATTCAAGATGCGGGAGTACCAGAGATTTATACGAAGGCAATATGATATTTTCTGTCTTATTATCTGTCCCTTTCTTAATGATTCCCAACATTTTGTTCACTTTTTTGACTGCCGCTGCACATTGGGTGGATTTTTTTCAGAGAACTGTCCACAATGACTCCAAGATCTCTTTCTTGAGTGGTAACAACTAATTTCGATTCCATCATTTTATATATATATAGTTGGAATTATGTTTTCCAATGTGCATTACTTTGCATTTATCAACATTGAAATTCATCTGCCATTTTGCTGCCCAGTCACCCAGTTTTGAGAGCTCCTTTCGTAGCTCTTCCAGTCTGCCTGGGGCTTACCTAACTTGAATAGTTTTGTGTCTTCTGCAAATTTTGCCACCTCACTGTTTCCAGATCATTTATGAATATGTTAAATAGGACTGGGCCCAGTAAAGACCCCTGGTGGACACCACAATTTACCTCTTTCCATTCTGAAAACTGACCATTTATTCCTACCCTTTGTTTCCTACCTTTAAACCAGTTACCAATCCATCAGAGAACCTTCCCTCTTATCCTATGAGTGCTTACTTTGCTTAAGAGCCTTTGGTAAGCAACCTTGTCAAAGGCTTTCTGAAACTCTAAGTGTGCAAAATCCTCTGGATCCCCCTTGTCCACATGCTTGTTGACCCCATCAAAGAATTCTAGTAAATTGGTGAGGCATGATTTCCCTTTACAAAAAACATGTTGACTCTTCCCCAACAAATTATGTTCATCTATGTGTCTGACAATTTTTTTCTTTACTTTAGTTTCAACAAGTTTGCCCATGACTGAAGTCAGGCTTACTGGACTGTAATTGCTGGGATCACCTCTGGAGCCCTTTTTAAAAATTGGTGTGACCTGAGCTGTCCTCAAGTCATTTGGTACAGAAGCCGATTTAAATTATAGGTTACAGATGGCAGTTAGTAGTCCTGAAATTTCACAGTCCTGCAGGATTCCTTAGAACCATAGAATCATAAGACTAGAAGTGACCTCGAGAGGCCATCAAGTCCAGTTCCTTGTACTCATGGCAGGACCAGTACTATCTAGAACAGTAGTTCTCAAATTAGGGCTGCCACTTGTTCAGGTAAAGCCCCTGGTGGGCCAGGCCAGTTTGTTTATCTGACACGTCAAGCATTTGCAACCCCTCTCAGGTTGATATTGTCCGCAATCTTTATAAATGTATTCTCTATGCCATTACCTAAATCACTGATGAAGATATTGAACAGAACTGGGCCCAGAAATTTGTTCTTTCCCTATTTTAGCATCTGATCCATAAGAACATAAGAACATAAGAATGGCCGTACTGGGTCAGACCAAAAGTCCATCTAGCCCAGTATCCTGTCTACCGACACTGGCCGAAGCCAGGTGCCCCAGAGGGAATGGACCAACAGGCAATGATCAAGTGATCTCTCCTGCCATCCATCTCCATCCTCTGACAAACAGAGGCTAGAGACACCATTCCTTACCCATCCTGGCTAAAAGCCATTAATGGACTTAACCACCATGAATTTATCCAGTTCTCTTTTAAATGCTGTTATAGTCCTAGCCTTCACAACCTCCTCAGGCAAGGAGTTCCACAAGTTGACTGTGCGCTGCGTGAAGAAGAACTTCCTTGTATTTGTTTTAAACCTGCTGCCTATTAATTTCATTTGGTGACCCCTAGTTCTTGTATTTTGGGAATAAGTAAATAACTTTTCCTTATCCACTTTATCCACATCACTCATGATTTTATATACCTCTATCATATCCCCCCTTAGTCTCCTCTTTTCCAAGCTGAAGAGTCCTAGCCTCTTTAATCTCTCCTCATATGGGACCTGTTCCAAACCCTTAATCATTTTACTTGCCCTTTTCTGAACCATTTCTAGTGCCAGTATATCTTTTTTTAGATGAGGAGACCACATCTGTACACAGTATTCGAGATGTGGGCGTACCATCGATTTATATAAAGGCAATAATATATTCTCAGTCTTATTCTCTATCCCCTTTTTAATGATCCCTAACATCCTGTTTGCTTTTTTGACCGCCTCTGCACACTGCGAGGACATCTTCAGAGAACTACCCATGATGACTCCAAGGTCTTTTTCCTGACTCGTTTTAGCTAAATTAGCCCCCAACATATTGTATGTATAGTTGGGATTATTTTTTCCAATGTGCATTACTTTACATTTATTCACATTAAATTTCATTTGCCATTTTGTTGCCCAATCACTTAGTTTTGTGAGATCTTTTTGAAGTTCATCACAGTCTGCTTTGGTCTTAACTGTCTTGAGCAGTTTAGTATCATCTGCAAACTTTGCCAGCTCACTGTTTACCCCTTTCTCCAGATCACTTATAAATAAGTTGAATAGGATTGGTCTGAGGACTGACCCTTGGAGAACACCACTAGTTACCCCTCTCCATTCTGAGAATTTACCGTTAATTCCTACCCTTTGTTCCCGGTCTTTTAACCAGTTCTCAATCCATGAAAAGACATTCCCTTTTATCCCTTGACAACTTAATTTACGTAAGAGCCTTTGGTGAGGGACCTTGTCAAAGGCTTTCTGGAAATCAAAGTACACTATGTCCACTGGATCCCCCTTGTCCACAAGTTTGTTGACCCCTTCAATGAACTCTAATAGATTAGCAAAACACGATTTCCCTTTACAGAAACCATGTTGATTATTGCTCAACAGTTAATGTTTTTCTATGTGTCGGACAATTTTATTCTTAACTATTGTTTCCACTAATTTGCCTGGTACCGACGTTAGACTTACCGATCTGTAATTGCCGGGATCACCTCTAGAGCCCTTTTTAAATATTGGCCTTACATTAGCTAACTTCCAGTCATTGGGTACAGAAGCCGATTTAAAGGACAGGTTACAAACCTTAGTTAATAGTTCCGCAACTTCACATTTGAGTTCTTTCAGAGCTTTTGGGTGAATGCCATCTGGTCCCGGTGACTTGTTACTGTTATGTTTATCAATTAAATCCAAAACCTCCTCTAGTGAGACTTCAATCTGTGACAGTTCCTCAGATTTGTCACCTACAAAAGCTGGCTCAGGTTTGGGAATCTCCCTAACATCCTCAGCCATGAAGACTGAAGCAAAGAATTCATTTAGTTTCTCCGCAATGACTTTATCGTCTTTAAGCGCTCCTTTTGTATCTCGATCATCCAGGGGCCCCAATGGTTGTTTAGCAGGCTTCCTGCTTCTGATATACTTAAAAAACATTTTCATATTACCTTTGGAATTTTTGGCTAGCCGTTCTTCAAACTCCTCTTTGGCTTTTCTTATTACATTCTTGCACTTAATCTGGCAGCGTTTATGCTTCTTTCTATTTGCCTCACTAGGATTTGACTTCCACTTTTTAAAGGAAGTCTTTTTATCTCTCACTGCTTCTTTAACATGGTTGTAAAGCCACGGTGGCTCTTTTCTAGTTCTTTTAGTGTGTTTCTTAATTTGGGGTATACATTGAAGTTCAGCCTCTATTATGGTGTCTTTAAAAGCGCCCATGCAGCTTGCAGGGTTTTCACTTTAGTCACTGTACTTTTTAACTTCTGTTTAACTAACCCCCACATTTTTGCATAGTTCCCCCTTTTGAAATTAAATGCCACAGTGTTGGGCTGTTGAGATGTTTTTCCCACCACAGGGATGTTGAATGCTATTGTATTATGGTCACTATTTCCAAGCGGTCCTGTTATAGTTACATCTTGGACCAGCTCCTTCCCCATTTTCCACTGGAATTCACTATGTTAGACATCCAATCACCACCAACCTTTTTGGTGAAAACTGAAACAAAGAAGTCAGTAAGCATCTCTGCAATTTCCACATTTTCTCTTAATGTTTTCCCTCCTCGTTGAGTAACGGGTCTACCATGTCCTTGGTCTTCCTTTTGCTTCTAACGTATTTGTAGAATGGTTTCTTGTTACCCTTTATGTCTCTAGCTTGTTTGATCTCATTTTGTGCCCTGGCATTTCTAATTTTGTCCATATATATTTGTGTTATTTGTTTATATTCATCCTTTGTAATTTGACCTATTTCCACTTTTCAGAGGACTCTTTTTTGATTTTTAGAACATTAAAGATCTCCTGGTTAAGCCAGGGTGGTCTCTTCCAATACTTCCTATCTTTCCTGTGCAGTGGAATAGTTTGCTCTTGTGCCCATAGTAATGTCTCTGGAAAACTGCCAACTGTCTTCAATTGTTTTTCCCCTGAGCCTTGCTTCCCATGGGATCTTGCCTACCAACTCGCAGAATTTGTTGAAGTCTGCCTTCTTGAAATCCATTGTCTTTATTTTGCTATTCTCCCTCCTACCATTCCTTCGAGTCATGAACTTTACCATTTCATGATCATTTTCACCCAAGCTTCCTTCCACTTTCAAATTCTCAACCAATTCCTTCCTATTTTTCAAAATCAAATCTAAAATAGCCTCTCCCCAGTAGCTTTCTCCATCTTATAATATATATTTATATTAGGGTGACCAGACAGCAAATGTGAAAAATCGGGACAGGGGGTGGGGGGTAATAGGAGCCTATATAAGAAAAAGACCCAAAAATCGGGACTGTCCCTATAAAATCGGGACATCTGGTCACCCTAATTTATATGTTTTCTCCAATACATTCCAAGAACTTGTTGGATAATCTGTGCCCTGCTGTGGTTATTTTCCCAACAGATGTCTAAGTAGTTGAAGTCCCGCATCACCACCAAGTCCTGTGCTTTGGATGATTTTGTTAGTTGTTTAAAAAAAGCCTCACCCACTCTTCTTCCTGGTTAGGTGGCCTGTTGTAAACCCCTCCATGACATCACCCTTGTTTATTACCCCTTTTTTCCTTACCCAGAGACTTTCAACAAGTCTGTCCCCCATTTCCATCTCAACCTCAGTCCAAGTGTATAAATTTTTAATATATAAGCAACACCTTTTTCCCTGTCTGTCCTTCCTGAGCAAGCTGTTCCTTTTTATACCAGTATTCCAGTCATACGTATTATCCCAGCAAGTCTCTGTGATGCCAACTGTCATAGTTGTGTTTATTTACTAGCATTTTGAGTTCTTCCTTCTAATTCCCCATACTTCTCACATTAGGATACAGACATCTAAGATATTGATTTGATTCTCCCCTGCAGTTCTGTGTTGCCTCTCCTTTATCCCTGCTATAACAGTCATGCTCTCCCCAAATTCTGACCCTTCTATCAGGTCTCCATGTTTTTGACTAACCTGTGGGCTTTGGTCACTTCCCAAAGATATACATTTCAACTTTTACCATTTATATGAAGATTTCACAAGTTACACATCTTTTCACCCGTGACTAATATCCTTAGGCATGGGAAGTAGGAGTGTGGGAGATACTGCAGAATCCCCAGGTTTTTCACCTGGTGTTCCCATGCCCAGGGCTGGCCCCAGGTCCCCGCCGGCTCTGCCAGTGCCAGTCCAGCTGATGGACCCAGCAGGTTCTGCTGATCCCGGTGTCCCACCAGCCCCACAGGCTCTACCAAGCCCCAGAGGCCCATCACCCCCAGGGTCCTGCCACCTGCTGAACCTGTGGGCTCTGCTGCCCAGGGTCCCACCATGGCCTGGGTCTTCACAGCTGCCCCGAGGTCTGGCTGCAGCCTGGAGCAATGAGGGGCACTGCGTGGACACGGGGAAGGGGGGAGGTGCAGCTAAGCACCCCCTGTGATGGTTTGGATCACAGAAAACCCCTTGGGACTGCCACCTGATGTGCTAAGACTACCTCTGAGCCTGTTTCCCCTGGCAGGTTGAGACTTCAGTGCCCTCCCTGGTTTGAGCCAGATACGCTAATCTGCTTCAAAGTCAGACCCAGGTCTGAACCATGTCCCCCAACAGCTGCAGGCTTAACTGAAAACATCTTAAGAAGTGTTCCTGTTTCTAACACTCAGATGCCCAACTCCCAATGGGGTCCAACCTCCAAATAAATCCGTTTTACCCTCATAAATTTTAAACTCATAAATTGTTCTCCCTGTGTAACACTGATAGAGAAATATGCACAGTTGTTTGCCTCCCCCAACTCCCGGGGATTAATACATATTCTGGGTTAATTAATAAGTAAAAAGTGATTTTATTAAATACAACAAGTAGGATTTAAGTGGTTCCAAGTAGTAACAGACAGAACAAGTGAATTACCAAGCAACATAAAATAAAACATACAAGTCTATGCCTAATACAGTAAGAAAACTGAATACAGATAAAATATCACCCTCAGAGATGTTTCAATAAGCTTCTATCACAGACTGGATGCCTTCCTTGTCTGGGCACGATTCTTTCCCCTGGTACAGCCCTTGTTCCAGCTCAGGTGGTAGCGAGGGGATTTCTCATGATTGCAGCCCTTTTATTCTATTCCACCACCTTATATAGCTTTGGCACAAGGCAGGAAACTTTTATCTCTCTGGGTCCCCACCCCCTCTTCTAAATGGAGAGGTACCAGGTTTCAGATGGATTCCAGTACCAGGTGACATGGTCACATGTCCTGTGAGACCCCAAGCCTTCATTCCTCCCAGCTTGACTCACAGGAAGGCCTGCAAGCAAACAGAGACATCCACAGTCAATGGTCCTGTTTGATGGGAGCCATCAAGATTCCAAACCACCATTAATGGCCCACACTTTGCATAACTACAATACGATATTAGAGTTATATTTCATATTTCTAGTTTCAGATATAAGAGTGATACATTTATACAAATAGGCTGACCACACTCCGTAGATTATAAGCTTTGTGATGATGCCTTACAAGAGACATTTTGCATGAAGCATATTTTAGTTACATTATATTCACACTCATCAGCATATTTTCATAAAATCGTATAGAGTGCAACATCACACCCCCACCCTAAAAATCATTCCAGAGCCACTACTAATATCCAACCCTCAGTTTGTTCCAGTTCCCTACTTTCATGTTGGGAACTTTCCTGGCTTCTGCATTACCCCAGGGGAATTGGCTAGCGAAAGGATCTGAGTCCCCACTCCAACTTCCTTTACCTAAAGACCTGCCTCATCTCAAGGATTCCCCTTCCACTTTCCTGTGTCAAAATGGTGACATAGCTGAGGATACCTGGCAGGCTGAAGAACCAGTCTCATCATAGTCACTTAGGATAAGGGGTAGGGTGTCCCCACCCTGGGGCACTCTCTTCACACTGGACGCTTCCCTGACCCACTGATCACTACACTAAATTCAATCCAAATATAAATTATTAAACAGCAATTGTAAAAAAAAAAAAAAAGAAAAAATGAGAAATGTTCAAGGAAACATGGAACCACACTCTATGAGCATGGGAAACACCACAAACAGCTGACTTTGGGATGTGAAAAATGATTCCAGTTTGTTCCTCACACAGCCCAGGCCTCCTGCCCAGGTCCTGGCTATGCTGTGGTAATACCGCGGGTCCGACACTTGCTCTGGCAATGGCCACACACCCTCGGGCTGCAGGTGGCAGGACCCTTCTCCCTAACCTCTGTCCTTCCATCAGATTCACATACTCACTTCTGAATCCATCCTTTGAGGCCCGCTTGTCTGGTGACTTCTCCTTGTGCTGGGCCCTCTGCCCGAGGCCCCACCATCTCTCCCCAGCTGTTCATTCTTCTCAGCTGCCAGGTTACTTGTGGCGAGGCCGACGTCCACTATCCTGGCTCTGGCCCCACAGCTCTCCCCTGCAGCTCAGCTCTGGCTCCCCGCCGGCGCAGCTGGTCTGTGCCGACCCAGCTCCCAGCTCTGGTCTGATCCAGCTGCAGCTCCCCAGCTCTGCCTCAGCACCGCTGCTCCGCCTCCAGCCCAGCCCTGGGTCCTCGGGCTCAGTGTTTCTAGCGGCTGCTGCCCTGCCTCCAGCTCAGTTTTCCCAGATTTCTACTGCATTAATAGACCAAAGTGACTTAAAACTAATCTAAAAGTAACCTCGTCTATTGCTTGAAATGAAGGTGTTTTTTTTTTAATTAACACATTGGCCTATACATCAAGAAAGAAATGGAAGATTTCATTAGATACCTTGTATGGGTGAGATTTTAAAAAAAAATCTACAATCCCCAGCAGGAATTGGTCCACATTAACAACAAAGCTGTGAGATGACAGTGAAATTCAAAATCAACCCCCCAGTACGGGTACTTGTATCCCTAGTGAGGGTTGGTAGCTAGTAGCAAATGTCCATATTTTGACTTGAATTTGTTTGTTACTGTTAGTCTCTAAAAGGCAACATTTCCTCCTCACTGTGTTTGTTGGGAATAGAATACTACTGCTGCTGGTCCTACATATCAGCAGTGACCAGTGAAATCATTCCTTTTGTTGGTGCAAACTGTTCACAACAGATTTTTGTGTTGTTGCACACACTCCTTAATAAGAATATTTTCTAAAGGTTCCTCTAGAATCTTCTTGCGCAATTTTGTTTTTATCAAATTGATCTGAGAAAACAATCATTCAACTGCAGTATTGCTAAAAGGTAGCGACAGTAATGAAAGAGCAAACAATCCAAGTTCACTAAAGTCTTTGTCCTCAGAAGAATCCATGTGTTCGAGAACTTAAACTCCAAACTGCTCATCTTGGTTTTTCTGAGCATGAGGTCAGTGAATCATAGGGAAAAATCTACATTGCTTCTTCAACTGTCCAAAGTATCCACAAACCAATGGCAAAAATGAGATATCAGCCAATCTAGGTCATGCCAAGCTGAAGGACGTAGTACTGCAATCGACACAATCACCTCAATATTTGGTGGCTATCTCTGTTTCATCTGTTTCAAAAACTCCAACATAAAATCTTGACACCTTTTTTGACATCTTCGACAATGCGAACAGTGAGTGTCTGTTTTGAAAGTTCCAGCTGGAAAGCGACTGTGCAATCTGGTGAGTAATTTGACTCAACGGTTATGGTCATACTTTAATACAGCAGTCTTGTTCTCAAAAATACATGGTTTCACAACTCTCACCAACAAGCTCTAGGGGAATGTTCTCAGTTCCTGCTGCAGCTTGCCTGTATAATTGCTTTCCAACTGAAACTTTTGGTTTATCCTCCAGGCTTTCTGAATTACTGGACATAGCAAAATCAGATAAATTTTACTCACTGGATCACTGCACATATGAAAAAGAAGTTCACCATTGCAGTTTTCTTCTTTGTCTTTGGCTATCTGAAAGTGTAGCTTTAGTTTCTCAAACTGATCAAGAACCCTGTTCACAAAGGGCTAATGCAAAGCCCCTTGCTTCAAAAAGCTGCAGAATCTTCTGGTAGTCTGAAATTCATGGAAAGGCAGAGTGACAGGGTGTGTGGGGTTGGGGACTGATGGGTGATGCTGAAAGACATCAGGTGATGATCAGAGAGAGGGAACTCCTCAATGGAGAGAACAGTGCTTGGTGATGGGATGATAAGACATTTGGTGTGAGGAAGTTCTGAGACTGTGAAATTGTAGAATGTTGCGCTCAGCCAAATTGGGACGAGTACTCTTGATTAATGAGGAGAAATCCCTTCCCCCTCTTGTCACAGAGGATTAAAGTTAGTGGCCCCAAGAGATCACTTTCTGCAGGTGTATTTGACCACTTTGTCATGAAGCTCTTTGATTTTGATGCCATAAATGATTGGTTTGAGTATGGGGGGGATGAGGAAGAAGAGGTTGGCCAAGATGATGTGAACATGGAGACTGATGTGCTGACCGAACCGGTGTGTCAGAGTAGAGAAAAGGAAGAGAATAAAAGATGTCAGTATCACACAGAGGTGGGCTGAACAGGTGTTCAGGGCTTTCTCATAGGCTTTCTTGGAGGAGATTCTGAGGACGGCCCTGATGATCAGACTGTAGGACAGGACAACAAGTGTCAGATCTAACCCAGAGACTACAAATGCAACCACCAAGCTGTATGTCCTGTTGACAGTGGTGTCCCCACACGACATCTTCACCACAACTATATGCTCACAGTACGTGTGGGGGATAATGTGGTTGCCACAGAATGGCTGCCTACTCAGAAGCAGGGGCAGGGGGAGCATGAGGAGAACAGCTCTTATCAAACCCACTAGACCTAGCTTAGCTATTCGTGTGTTGGTGATGATGGTGGCATATCTCAAAGGGTTACATATGGCAATGTAGCGATCGAAGGCCATTGCCACTTGGATGGCTGACTGCATAACAGAAATCATGTGAAGGAAGAACATCTGCGTAAAACAGCCACCCACAGTAATGCCTTTCAAATTGAACCAAAATATACACAGTGCCATCGGCATGACGGAGGTAGACACGGCGATGTCTGTGAGTGCCAGCATGCAGAGCAGCAGGTACATCGGCTTGTGCAGGGTCTGCTCTTTGCCTACAACAAACAGAACAATGAAATTTCCCAACAGGCCGATTAGGTACAGCATAGAGAAAGGGATGGAAATCCAAATGTGAGCAGCTTCTAGGCCAGGGATGCCAATTAGGATGAATGTTGATGGGTCAGAGAGGGTGAGGTTGAAATCTGCCATGAGGTGGTTAATCCGTTGATCAGGCTCAGAAATGCTCAAGGTGCCTGTGAAGGGAGAGAAGCACAGCGAGGGGGTTACACACTTTATGGCAACTAATACGGTAAATACTTTATAGCTATTAACAATTTAGAAAGGGGTTGAGCAGTGAGGTGGCAACATTTGCATATGGCACCAAATTATTTCAGTAATGATCAAGTCCAGAGAAGTTCTCAGAGGGAGCTAACCAAGCCAGGTGAATGGCACATGACCTTCAATGTCAAGAAATGCAACATGTATGCCAATTTGAGGGTATGGCTGGAACACCTCAAACAGCTAACAAGGTTGTAAATTAACTGTATGAACTCAGAAACGGGAGCTGGGCATCACAGTACAGAGCTCAGGGAAACCCTGCTCACAGTGTATGCAGGGACAGAAACTAAGCAAAACATTGGAACCCAGGAGGAGTGGGATGGGAAATCATACAGAAGATACAATGCTATGAAGTCAGTCAGTCAATGTTTCACCTTCCTCTGGACTCCTCTGTGTAGTACTGGGCACCCTTCTCACACAGGATATTGGAGAACTAGAGGGGTTCAGGGAATGATCAACGAGAGAGTTTGAAAAAACTGGGATTGTTACCTGACAAAGGAGATAAATAAGAGGGTATATGAGAAAAGTCTTTAAAATACTGACTAGTAGAAAAGAGGGAGAACACATGCTCGATCTTCTCTCTAACATAAGATCAAGAGGACAGTCAATAAAACAGACAAAAAGAATTCCTTCTTCATAGAATCATAGAATCATAGAATATCAGAGTTGGAAGGGACCTCAAGGGGTCATCTAGTCCAACCCCCTGCTCAAAGCAGGATCAATTCCCAGCTAAATCATCCCAGCCAGGGCTTTGTCAAGCCGGGCCTTAAAAACCTCCAAGGAAGGAGACTCCACCACCTCCCTAGGTAACGCATTCCAGTGTTTCACCACCCTCCTAGTGAAATAGTTTTTCCTGATATCCAACCTGGACCTCCCCCACTGCAACTTGAGACCATTGCTCCTTGTTCTGTCATCTGCCACCACTGAGAACAGCCGAGCTCCATCCTCTTTGGAACCCCCCTTCAGGTAGTTGAAGGCTGCTATCAAATCCCCCCTCATTCTTCTCTTCTGGAGACTAAACAATCCCAGTTCTCTCAGCCTCTCCTCATAAGTCTTGTGCTCCAGACCCCTAATCATTTTTGTTGCCCTCCGCTGGACTCTTTCCAATTTTTCCACATCCTTCTTGTAGTGTGGGGCCCAAAACTGGACACAGTATTCCAGATGAGGCCTCACCAATGTCGAATAAAGGGGAACGATCACGTTCCTCGATCTGCTGGCAATGCCCCTACTTATACAGCCCAAAATGCCGTTAGCCTTCTTGGCAACAAGAGCACACTGTTGACTCATATCCAGCTTCTCGTCCACTGTGACCCCTAGGTCCTTTTCAGCAGAACTGCTACCTAGACATTCGGTCCCTAGTCTGTAGCAGTGCATGGGATTCTTCCATCCTAAGTGCAGGACTCTGCACTTGTCCTTGTTGAACCTCATCAGGTTTTTTTCTGCCCAATCCTCTAATTTGTCTAATTAAACTGCGGAACTCATTGCCACAAAAGGTAGCTGAGGCCAAGAGCTAAGCAAGAATCAGGAAGGGTTTGGACATTTTCATGGATCATGAGACTGACCAGTTACAATAGTAACAGCTAAATAAATATTTTGGAAAGTCTATGCGCCCACCCGTTTCAGGGCACAAGCCAATCTCTAGCTGTTAGGCATTAGGGTGACACTCTCATGATGGTCAGGTCATCTCCCTGAATCAATCCACTGCTGTATATCTTACACCTTGTACTGCAGCACCTGGGGCTGTCACTGTCGGAGAGAGGACGCTGGGCTAGATGGACCATACAGCTAATCCACAACGCAGTTCCTATGTTGGAAAGGAGCCACATTTCCCTTATAGAAACAGACATTCTCATGCAGGTCTATGACTTTGTATTCAAGACAATACGCACTGGGGGCACAAATCTTATGGTATTTTGGGCTACAGGATGGCACAGGAGTTACTTCCCTTGTTTCTTTTTGTGAGACACTTTCTTGCAGGCACTTGGCGCTGTCTGAAACATAAGTGACAGGTGCTACCTGACAGGTGTAAGGAGAGATGTGTCAGAAGCACACATGCTAACCTATCTCTTGACTGAATGTCGATGAAGTTTACAGATGACACAAAAATTGGGGGATGGTAAATAATGAAGAGGATGGGTCACTGATTCAGAGCAATCTGGATTGATTGGCAAACTGGGTTGAAGCAACCAACATGTTTTCTAATATAGCCATTTAAATACCTACATCTGGAAACAAAGAGTGTAGGCAATGCTTACACGATGGTGGGAGATTGTGGGAAGCACAATGACTCTGAACTAGATTTGGGGTCATGAAGGGGTAATTAGCTAAACATGAGCTCTCGGTGCGACCCTGTGGCCAAAAGAGCCTGCAATGATAACCAGGGAAATCTGAAGGAGAGGTAGAGACGTTATTTTACCTGTATATGTGGCACTGGTGTGACTGCTGCTGGAATCCTCTGTCCAGTTCTGGTGTCCATGATTAAAGATGGATGTTGATACACTGAAGAGGGTTCAGAGAAGTAGAACAAGAATTAGTAAAAGATTAGAAAACCTGATAGACTCAAAGATCTCAACCTGTGTAGTTTAGCAAAGATGGTGAAGGGATGACTTGATAGCAGTCTATAAGTACCTACACAAGGAAACAATATTTAATAATAGGCTTTTCAGGCTAGCATAGAGAGCTATAACAGGATACAAAGGCTAGAAGTTGAAGTTATAGAAATACTGTCTGGAAATAAGGCATACATTTTTAAAGGGTGAGAATAATTAAACATTGCAACAATTTAACAAGGGTCTTGGCAGATTCTTCCTCATTGAGAATTTTTAAATCAAGGTTGGATGTTTCTCTAAAAGATCTGCTCTAGGAATTATTTTGGGGAAATTCTGAGGCATGTGTTATACAAGCCTGGGTTATACAGACTAAATGATCACTATGATCTGGCCTTGGAATGCACTGGTCTGGTCTCGAGTCAGATGGAGGCGTTTTCCCTGCAAGTTCATGCCTGAGCTTACTGAAGGCATTTTTTCTGTTCATGACACTATTGAATTTAGCCCTATGTAGCACCGTGGAAATGTTACACTAGGTGTCTATTTCACAAGTCTGATTGGTCCCATCAGGCACTGCATAGATGAACATTTTAGGTGAAAAAAATAATGACTTGACCCATAAAATCTCCGCACTGAGGAATGACTGTATAACCCTCACCATTGACTAACAGAGTTGGCAATCTAATTGTCCCAGAGCATCCTGGGTTTACCACCCGTGTCCCAGTGGCCCACTGTTTCAGGCATGTCCCAGAGTTCCTGCTCTCATTATGTCGTGTGCATACTTCTCAGCTTACAAGTTGTTCCTTTACAGCAGTCGTTGAAGCATCCTGCGATGTGTATGGGTGTAACAAGAGAAGCCGCAGAGGTGCCTGCTTGGAAATTTGCCACTTGAGTGTGAAATTTCTCATGATTGAGACACAGTCTAGGACCCCAGAGCTGGACCATCCTGCCCTGGTCCAAACTCTGACCAGTATGAATTAGTTTCCCTGTTCGTCCCTCCCTGAACATGGGGAGGACAATGCACACTTGTAGTAAGCAAGCTGAGATTCCCCGCCCCTCACCCGGCACTTCAGTTCAAGGCATACTGGGTTTAGATTAAAACATAAAAACAAGTTTTTTAACTACAACAAATAGATTTAAAGTGATTATAAGAGATAGCAACCAGATCAAAACAGATTAACTAGCAAATAAACAAAAACACAAACTAAGCTTAGCACACTAGTTAGATTGACTATGATTTAGCAGTTTCTCACCCTGATTGATGATACAAGCAGTGTGGAAGAATCTCAAGGCACAAGCTGCATTTGCTTTACAGCTTGAGTTTCTCAAATTTCCATACAGAGGCTAGAAGTACTTTTAGTCTGGGTCCAGCACTTCTTCCAGTTCACTCTTTTTCCTCAGTTGTTCCCAGGAATCCTCTTCTGTGGGAAGTTAAGAACTACTATGTTCCCTTATGGAACCAACTAGGGGCAAAGCTTTTCTTGACCTGCTACTCACAAACAGAGAAGAACTAGTAGGGGAAGCAAAAGTGGATGGGAATCTGGGAGGCAGTGACCATGAGATGGTCGAGTTCAGGATCCTGACACAAGGAAGAAAGGAGAGCAGCAGAATACGGACCCTGGACTTCAGAAAAGCAGACTTTGACTCCCTCAGGGAACAGATGGGCAGGATCCCCTGGGAGAATAACATGAAGGGCAAAGGGGTCCAGGAGAGCTGGCTGTATTTTAAAGAATCCTTATTGAGGTTGCAGGAACAAACCATCCCGATGTGTAGAAAGAATAGTAAATATGGCAGGCAACCAGCTTGGCTAAACAGCGAAATCCTTGCTGATCTTAAACGCAAAAAAGAAGCTTACAAGAAGTGGAAGATTGGACAAATGACCAGGGAGGAGTATAAAAATATTGCTCAGGCGTGCAGGAGTGAAATCAGGAAGGCCAAATCACACTTGGAATTGCAGTTAGCAAGAGATGTTAAGAGTAACAAGAAGGGTTTCTTCAGGTATGTTAGCAACAAGAAGAAAATCAAGGAAAGTGTCCGCCCCTTACTGAATGAGGGAGGCAACCTAGTGACCGAGGATGTGGAAAAAGCTAATGTACTCAATGATTTTTTTGCCTCTGTCTTCACGAACAAGGTCAGCTCCCAGACTGCTGCACTGGGCAGTACAGCATGGGGAGAAGGTGACCAACCCTCTGTGGAGAAAGAAGTGGTTCAGGACTATTTAGAAAAACTGGACGTGCACAAGTCCATGGGGCCGGATGCGCTGCATCCGAGGGTGCTAAAGGAGTTGGCGGGTGAGATTGCAGAGCCATTAGCCATTATTTTTGAAAACTCATGGCGATCGGGGGAGGTCCCAGATGACTGGAAAAAGGCTAATGTAGTGCCCATCTTTAAAAAAGGGAAGAAGGAGGATCCGGGGAACTACAGGCCAGTCAGCCTCACCTCAGTCCCTGGAAAAATCATGGAGCAGGTCCTCAAGGAATCAATTATGAAACATTTAGAGGAGAGGAAAGTGATCAGGAACAGTCAGCATGGATTCACGAAGGGGAAGTCGTGCCTGACTAACCTAATTGCCTTCTATGATGAGATAACTGGCTCTGTGGATGAGGGGAAAGCAGTGTTATTCCTTGACTTTAGCAAAGCTTTTGATACGTTCTCCCACAGTATTCTTGCCGCCAAGTTAAAGAAGTATGGGCTGGATGAATGGACTGTAAGGTGGATAGAAAGCTGGCTAGATCGTCGGGCTCAACGGGTAGTGATCAATGGCTCCATGTCTAGTTGGCAGCCGGTTTCAAGCGGAGTGCCCCAAGGGTCGGTCCTGGGGCCGGTTTTGTTTAATATCTTTATTAATGATCTGGAGTATGGTGTGGACTGCACTCTCAGCAAGTTTGCAGATGACACTAAACTAGGAGGCGTGGTAGATACACTAGAGGGTAGGGATCGGATACAGAGGGACCTAGACAAATTAGAAGATTGGGCCGAAAAAAACCTGATGAGGTTCAACAAGGACAAGTGCAGAGTCCTGCACTTAGGACGGAAGAATCCCATGCACTGCTACAGACTAGGGACCGAATGGCTAGGTAGCAGTTCTGCAGAAAAGGACCTAGGGGTCACAGTGGACGAGAGGCTGGATATGAGTCAACAGTGTGCTCTTGTTGCCAAGAAGGCTAACGGCATTTTGGGCTGTATAAGTAGGGGCATTGCCAGCAGATCGAGGGACGTGATCGTTCCCCTTTATTCGACATTGGTGAGGCCTCATCTGGAATACTGTGTCCAGTTTTGGGCCCCACACTACAAGAAGGATGTGGAAAAATTGGAAAGAGTCCAGCGGAGGGCAACAAAAATGATTAGGGGTCTGGAGCACATGACTTATGAGGAGAGGCTGAGGGAACTGGGATTGTTTAGTCTCCAGAAGAGAAGAATGAGGGGGGATTTGATAGCAGCCTTCAACTACCTGAAGGGGGGTTCCAAAGAGGATGGAGCTCGGCTGTTCTCAGTGGTGGCAGATGACAGAACAAGGAGCAATGGTCTCAAGTTGCAGTGGGGGAGGTCCAGGTTGGATATCAGGAAAAACTATTTCACTAGGAGGGTGGTGAAACACTGGAATGCGTTACCTAGGGAGGTGGTGGAGTCTCCTTCCTTGGAGGTTTTTAAGGCCCGGCTTGACAAAGCCCTGGCTGGGATGATTTAGCTGGGAATTGGTCCTGCTTTGAGCAGGGGGTTGGACTAGATGACCTCTTGAGGTCCCTTCCAACTCTGATATTCTATGATTCTATGATTCTATGATTCTATGGCTCATTGCAGTGACTAGGCCCTTCCCAACCAGCTATCTAGACCAAAAGCGGAACCTCCACAGACCCCAAGATCATATCATAATATCACTATGAAGACTATGGGGTGCCATGTCACACAAAGAACAATGGTTCATTCCACTGGTGAAATGTCTGAAGTTACATAACAGTTGGATTGAAAACTGAGTAAAGGTCGTGCAGTTCTATTGCTTGGCAGGGCAGGTCTCCACCCCGCACAACTTCCATGCCTGCCACACAGTGATACCCCTCACTCAGGCGCCAGACCCCACAGCGACAGCTCACAGAAATACCTCCTCAGACGAGGTTAAACTCAGTGTCTGCCTGCACTGGGGAAAAGGGGAGATCAGCCTGAATTGCCTTTCCAGGGATGAAGGAAACCCCAGCAACAGCTCAGCCTGTGCAGGGAAGGAGAGAGCGAAAGGCCAGTGGGGAGGGAGACAGGACATGGAGATTAAAAGTAGCCAGCGTCAGAAAGTCTTCCTCAAAATGATACAAAGCTTTGATGTATTGCAGCCCGTTGGAAACCCAGACACCCCTTCCTGAGGCTGCTTTTCTGGGTTGGCAATTGCTGATGTTGCCAAGAGCCTGTATCTGGAGGAGGGATGGTCCGGATGGCAGACGGTGTCACAGACAATCTGCTAAAGTGTGGTCCACATTCCATTCTGGTCTGAGACGCACCCCTACCCCTCCCCCAGCAGGCCTCCTTACGCCTCTTTGGTCTGTGCATTAGGCAGGATGTGCATTCCCTATTTCACCCAGTTTCAGCACTCTGTGCCACTGTGATCTGGATACAATATTCCCCCTCGCCCCCACCCCAACATACATACACTGTGTGTTCCTGCACCTCCCCCACTCAGATTTCCAACCCTGAGTGGTTTCCTCTATGCCAGAAGCATGCTTTTATTTTTACTGCCTTTTAGTGCTTCTCAACCACTCCAGAACCCGAGATCCTGGGGGACAGAGAGAGCAGACTCCTCTCCCTCCTTGAAAAAAAATTACCCTAAGAGTTCTGAACCTCTAAGCCTGTGAGTTTGAGATTTCACAAACTTTCCTGTCAGTTCAATTTGTTTCAAATCAGCTCACCCGTCCTTAAATGCCAGACGACGACTTCAGTTGAAGTCACTGGGGGCTCATGGCCAGTATAAATTAGGTTATTTATTTCAGTCCCTACATGTGGATTTAGGGTGAACTCCAGGCTGTTTTCAGAGCTTTGCCATTGATCTCAATGGGACAAGATTCACCCTGAGGTTTTAACCTTTAGCTACAAGCTGCAAAAATCAAGGATTGGGTCCCGCTACAGAAAGCACGTTTCTGTAACAGCACTGAAAGAGTCTGAAGTAAACCCCCAGTTTATGTGGTGTTCCGAGACTGGGTATGAAAGACAGGGATTCCAAAACACATGGGCCCTGATTTTGCTATCAAAGAGGCCAGTTTCCATCTGGAGTGACCTACTGAAGGCAGAATGTGCAAGTAAAATCTCGCCAGAGTGCAACCCATTCTGGTTGTGAACCCTCTTGAAACACAGAAACCCATTGCAGAGACTTTGGCTGCACTTCCTAATAGGGCAGTGAAGTCGCTGAATTGGAAAAATGGAGGGACCCAGAGGGAAAAACCACACTGCCCAAAAAAGGAAGCTATTGAGACAGATAGAAGGACACAGTAAGAGACAAGGAACTGATTTTAAAAACAAATATTTGGCTAAACTATTTCCAGAACATTTGTAGTTTCAGTTTTACCAGGAAAATCCCTTGGTATTATTGACAACACTAAACAGTTCAAGTCACCGTGCTGCGGAATTTCTCCCCAGACGGTGCTTGACTTTGACCTTTGAATCCTTCTTGAACCCTTGCCACTAACTTCAGTGCAGAAACAGGCAACTCACCAAAATCCTGCTCAGCAGAGAGAAGAAATCTCCTCACGGCGACAGGAAAGCAGAGCCCTAAGAGTCAAGGTATGAATCTCACATGTCTGACACTCACCGTGCTGGGCAGCGACCTTTATGAATCCCCTGTACAGTCCCTGCAGACTCTCAGATTGGCCAGAACTTTCAGACAATTCCCTTGGCACTGTGAGCAGTGGGCTGAGCAGAAAATAGACCCTGGAGAACTACAGCTTCAGAGCCTCCCCCGGGAGTGAAGAAATAATTTGTTTATACCAGGGGCTCAGGATTGTCTGGGCAAACTGGGCCTTGCACACTGTTCTTCCACCTAACAATTGAAAATGTTGTGTTTTTTCCTGTGTGTAAAGTACTGCCAGCTGCACTACATGTGGGTACACTGGCACAAGAGAAAGGACCAAAAACCATTTTCATTTGATTGTAGCAGTGTACCACATGGGCATATTGCCCATGCAGATGTAATATACAGTGCGTTAGCCTCTGCAAAGTCAATGCCACTCTGTGAAGGCCAGATTAAGTGATCCTTAAATGATGTAAGCTGTAGGGTGTGGAAAATGCATTCTTCTCCCAGGATTCTGGTATTAAAGGTATTTGCCAGTATCCCTTTGTGAGGTCGAAAATGGCTATATATCTGGAAGCTCAAAATGTTCTAATATTTCATCTCCTCTCTGCATCGGGTAACCATCAAATTTCCATATTATGTTGATCTTTCAGAAGTTGATGCAGAAAGGGGTTGTGCTATCCACTGTGAGAACTAGTACAATGGGACTTCTCCACTCACTGTGGTGTTTTCCATAGTTATGCCCTGCTGGGGTGAGAACACAGGGGTAAAGGAATCAAACAACTGCTATATCTGCATCTTTTGGACTGGATACAGTCCATTCCCCATGCTTGCATCACAGGTGGCTGGAGGCCTAATTGTGGATCCTGAACGTATGAGTGTGATAGGTTATCAGCTCTGCGGTTGAGTCTGGGATCTGTAAAAACTGCCTCAACCCTCTAACCACCCAGCTGGGCTGGCCTTTTCCATATTGCTTTGCTAGTGATTTAGCCTCTCCAAGCCCAACATGACAGCAGATGGTGCCACACACCCAAACTGAGGGCTTGCTTAAGCCACCAAATTTCAAAGAGCAGCCACTGGGTGTTAGAGGGATTTCCTTTCACCCTCCACCTTTTTCTGACTGAATCTACCAAGATAAACACAACTTGACGTCGCTGAGGATGTGCGTGGCTGTAATAATCAAGTGTGTGGCACTTGATGGACTCTGGTGCAGGCACGCAGCTTACAGGGAACACTGACCCCATCCTGGTGGCCATGGCCCCATTTAATAGCCTTGGTGGCACAGTTTGTATCTGTGTCGTTTGATTGTGGAACGCTGTGTGTGGATTGCTCTCTCAGACACAAATCCCTGAAGTCTTCAAATTCACCTGCTGTGAGGATGGTTAGTAGCCACATTTCCAGGCTTTGTCACACATCAGCCAACTCCATGGCTTCACATATTCAGAGGCTTTTTGTATCAAGTTGGGCAGTGTCCATAAAGGAACCTCTGCATCCAGAAACTTCTCTTCAGGGGATTGTCTGGGCCATTTGAAATCCTAGTATGTTGGGCACAGCCCTCCGGGTGTTAACGGCCCAGGTCTGGGAATCTACTATTTGGGACAAAACAGGGATAAACAGAAACAGGCATGTGCGTGAAAGGTTTAAGCTTGGGAGCAAGATGGGGCCACTCCTGGACCGTGCCAGCTCTACCGGAAACGGAGTCCAAGAAATCAGTGAGGCTGCCCAGAGGAATGCTGCCCAGGTGTGTAAGACAGCTAAGGAACAGATACAGACCCCCTCTCTTGCAGGGAACCTCCTTGTGGATCCTCCTGGATCGATTAATGGCTGTTTTGGCCAGTGCCAGGGAAAGTCTGATGAGGTCTTGTGACTTCATGGTGTTACCCTGCTGGTAAGGGTGAGGTTCTGCGCCGAGGGGTTTTGGTTAAGAGACTAGGAGACCCGCTCCATAAAACAGATGTCCTTTACTAAGTGATACTGTAGCATACGTACACAATAGTAAAAACTTGCTCTATATGGTTTACCTTAATCCCAGCTCTTTTCCTGCTACTGGCGGCCCTCCGGATCACAAGGCTAGGGGTCGCTTGCTTGCTGACATTCAGTGTCTGAATAACAAACCAACTCACCTCTCTGTCCTACCCTCTACACTCCGAGGCAAACAACCCCCTGTGCATGTACAAACTTCAAAATAAACCCATTTGTAGGCAAACTTTTCTCATTTTCCCACTCATAAACAATGGTAACCACCTACTAATCATAACCATTGTCTATGAACTCTGTGCATGACAGGGCTGAACTGTCTCACTAGTTATGGTCTCTGCCCATGGTTCAAGGGCACAGTTATCTTACTCTACAAAGGGGCCACAGATGTGGGAGAAGCACTGTTGTGCTCCCAGTCCTGGTACCCGTGTCCAGCAGACTGACACCAGCTATGACCAACCTCTGGTGGGGGGCCTTCTGCTGCCAGGGCATGGAATGGGGTTGGGGCAGTAAGGCCTGGAAGAGAAGGTCTCCACTATTGGCAGCTTCCAGGTCCAGGTGGCAGATCAGCAGCTCCAAGGTCAGTTTTAATCAGGATGGTTTAACCCCATTCACTTCACACACCTGGTCTGAGAGACCCAGATATCCCAGACACACGGCCCTCAGTGACACAATCAGACCAAATACGGCTCACCCAGGTCCCTTCACCTAAAAGTGCAGGACCTACGGTTACTTCTCACGCTTCGCAAGTGGAGAACCAGTGTTGACAGGGCCAATTCAATCAGGGTGGATGTAGACCACTCCCAATAATAGATGAGGAGGTGTCAATTCCAGGAGAGGAAAAGCTGCTTCTGTAATGAGCCAGCCACTCCCAGTCCCTATTCAAGCCCAGATTAATGGTGTTAAATTTGCAAATGCATTTTAGTTCTGCTGTTTCTCTTTGAAGTCTGTTTCTGAAGTTTTTTTGTTCAATGATAGTGACTTTTAAATCTGTAATAGAATGACCAGGGAGATTGAAGTGTTCACTTACTGGCTTATGTATGTTACCATTCCTCATGTCTGATTTGTGTCCATTTATTCTTTTGCGGAGGGACTGTCCGGTCTGGCCAATGTACATGGCAGAGGGGCATTGCTGGCACATGATGACATATATAACATTAGTGGATGTGCAGGTGAATGAGCCCTTGATGGTGTGGCTGATGTGGTTGGGTCCTCTGATGGTGTCGCCAGAGTAGATATGAGGACAGAGTAGGTAACGAGGTTTGCTACAGAGATTGGTTCCTGGGTTGGTGTTTCTGTGGTGTGGTGTGTAGTTTCTGGTGAGTATTTGCTTCAGGTTGGGGGGTTGTCTGTAAGCGAGGGCTGGCCTGCCTCCCAAGGTCTGTGAGAGTGAGGGATCATTTTCCAGGATAGGTTGTAGATCGTGGATAATGCGCTGGAGAGGTTTTAGCTGGGGGCTGCATGTGATGGCCAGTGGTGTTCTGTTATTGTCCTTGTTGGGCCTGTCCTGTAGTAGGTGATTTCTGGGTACCCCTGGGAGTGGACTACATCCACCCTGATTGAATTGGCCCTGTCAACACTGGTTCTCCACTTGTGAAGTAACTCCCTGCTCTCCATGTGTCAGTATATAATGCCTGCATCTGTAACTTTCACTCTATGCATCCGAAGAAGTGAGGTTTTTACCCACGAAAGCTTATGCCCAAATAAATCTGTCAGTCTTTAAGGTGCCACCAGACTCCTTGTTGTTTTTGTAGATACAGACTAACACAGCTACCCCCTGATAGTGATCTTTGAGTGTCCCTTTTTTGGCATTTGGTATATTGCCCGTCCTTCACAGAAATGGTTATCGAGAGACTTCTGCCGGACACAAATGTGTGGGGTTGATTCTGAGCCGAGCGCCTCTTGGCAGCTTTCCTAGTTTGGAATCATGGGATGACTTTTCCTTATACAGCAACAATTTACCTGCGACTCTGACTAAGAAGGGCCCAGGATTGCAGTGATTTTTTTTTCATTCTGCCCCAGGAGATAAAAGTGTGGGCAACAACAACAACAAAATCTCTACTTCAGCCCAACCTGGTAGAGAACATGGAAAAGCAAAGAACCAGTCAATCCCTCTGTGCACAATGGCTCTCAACCCAGAAACCACCCCAAGTACAAACCTTGAATGCTTCAGTGCTGGTGGTGGGGACCTACCTCATTCATTGCTTTCCCAGAGTAGTCAGCATGACCCAACTAATCCCTCCCACCTCTGCCCATCTCTTTAGGGGGCTGGTGAGCTTACCAGACTGTGTGCTCTCCTTCAGTATCTCTAGGGGTGTCTTATTTTAAGTGGGGTGAGAAGACAGGTCACTCCCAGTTTGGTGCTCTACATCGGCATGGTAGACTGTGCCATGGTGATGTACCGCCATGCCACAGATGTGTGGTGTTCACACGAACCGTCCCTGAGTTAACCCCACCATGGCCCATGCTGGCCACCACCTCAGGGACTTAACAGTGGGATTCCAGGTACCCTGAGGTGAGTGTCTCTTCACTACTGACAGAGTCACAGGCTTATATTCCTTGGGATATGGCTGGCACCAGAGTCCTGGGCTGTTCATTCCATCCCCTCCCTTAAAGGCTGCATCTCTGCCTTGACAGAGTTCAGATCTAACCAGGCTGTGATCAGAAAGCACCCCAGCTGGTTCCAGAGAAGCTGTGGCTGACTTTGCCCTGACATGCTTTCCCAAGCCAGCTGCTACCTTCAAGGGTCAGGTTTCATTTCATTGTTGGATGATGAGAGGGAGAAACAGCACTTGGTCAGTGACAAAAAAGCAGCGAGTTCTGGGGCTGTGGCAAATTACAACTGAGCCTGTCTGCTATCAGGTTTTGTGCCCCAGAAGGTCAGTCATCGATGGTATGATGTTGTGGACAATGCTGCAGTTTCATAACTTTAGTGCTTCTTTCCCCCTGTTGTTTTATGTAATATGTATGTGGTGTGTTGTCTGTTAGGACTCTCATGTGAGTTCCCTTGATCAGTGGGTTGAAA
This sequence comes from Chrysemys picta bellii, assembly GCF_011386835.1. Lineage (NCBI taxonomy): Eukaryota > Metazoa > Chordata > Testudines > Emydidae > Chrysemys > Chrysemys picta. Next base: position 351,359,053 of record NC_088791.1, read on the forward strand.
CGGGTGCAGGTATTCCTGATTGTCCTGAGTTCAAGGAGTCCGATGTGGAGAGAGACCACCATGGATGACCCTTTGCCTGTGTTGTAAGATTGTTTAGATGTGCGCCTCATACTATCAGGGATGCATCGGTGGTGAGAAGTAATGTCATTGAAGTTTGCAAAAAATGGATCCCCTTGCTGGGTTTGCTGGGTTTTACCACAGGCTCAGGGAGTTATTGACTTTGGATAACAGAGCCAGAGTTTTCAATAGTCTGTCTCTGCATATGGCAGGAAGCCTTTGTCTCCCAGTTTGATTCCCACACCTGGTCAATAGAAAAACACGAATATTATTATGGAGTCCAGTATCAGGAGACTTGATCACATGCCTCTGTAGCACCACAGCAGCCAGGACTCAGAGACTGTTCTCAGCATGCTCAGGAAAGCTTTCCAGGAAGGCTCTTCTAAGACCTATTGTTCCCCAAATGGACCTTCCTAACCAGCTATCTAGCCTGATTGCATTCTGTCTATTGGGCATTCCCCATGTGTAAACACATTTGTAACCGATGCACAGACAATGTGCCTAACTTCAGAGACAGAAATGATACATTCATATAAATAGGCTAATCATATTCAGTAAATCATAACCTTTCCAATGATATCTCACATGACATATCTTGTACGAAATATATTATAGTTATGCCATAATCATACATAACAATATCTCCATGAAGAATATGAGGGCGTAGTGTGACAGTCGCCCCCTATGAACTCTAAGCTATGTACAGGGGTGAAGGTTCATTTTTGGATGTAGAGCTACAGAACCAGTTCCATGAACATGTCTATCAGCGTAACCCAGCAGGGCACATTGCAGGAGTTGGCTCTGATGATAAAATTATCCAGGTACAGATAGATCGTGATCCCCTGGGAACATAAGTGAGCGGCCACTACTTCCTCTGAAAAAACTCTCCAGGTTTTGCTACTAAGGTAGGATGTCTAATTCTGAGATGCTGGCATAGCTTGCAGGGTCATGTACTGTCGTTTGCCAGTACTTCACTGCATACAACACAATGAATCCTCAGTGCATCGCTGGACCCACTTCATCTAAAGCCCAGTTTGAAATCAGCTTCATCATATTTTCAGCTTCTGCATTTTGCTGGAAACTTCGCTGCTGCCCTCACTTCGGCTTGTGTTGTACACTTCTTTCCCTTTGTCACAAAACAATCCATTTCTCATGTGAGCTGTTTCTCGCTGTAAGCGTGCTGCTGATAATGGTTTTAAGTTTCTTTTTAAATACCTGGAGGAAAAGCCACACCATGGACGTGTGACGTGTCACAGTTGCTAAGAGGGCCCTTCCCAGGACTAGTGTAAACCCCTGCAGAGCCCCATGTGGCTGTGGCTTCCACTGTCACCCAGGTTTCCTGCTGCCCCCCCCCCCCCCCGTCTTGGCTGGGGCTCTGGCTGTCCCTTTGTCCCTTTACACCCTCTGGGTGTGCGCAGCCCTTCTGCATGATCTCCAGCTGCCAGGTGCTGACAGCCGGAGCTCATAAAAAAAAGGCAAATGGTTTCACCTCCCTTTACACATTCACACCTCTCCCATAGTTTGAGAATTGCTGCTCTAAACAGATCTAATTGAAAGCAACTGTCCATAGAAAACACGAGAAATGTCCATTAGAATGATTGGACAGTTTTTCAGCTCCTTCATACAGATCATTGTCACTTGGAGAACTAAGCTGAATGACAGGTGAATGACTAGGCTGAATGACACGGAATTGATCACCTGTATGCTTTGAAAGTGATTGGAAAGCTTTATATTTATTATATCGAGACAACTGTAAAACACATTCACTTTGAAAAAACTTTCTGAGTCGGCAAGTCTTTCACTTTGTGACAGCCATTTCTCAGGGCTGGTTGGCAGGGGAGTGATGCCTAGCAGTCAGGGCTCAGGCCTGTGATGTGCAGGGCATTGTTGGTAGGGGAGCCCGGGCCCTCCCACTCCACTGGACTTTGATCTAGGGACCTTTGAGGACTATCTGTCCTCTAACAGCCAAGTTGGTTTGACAACCTGGACCACCCCATCCGGTATGCCACCTGATGTACTGAGGTTTCACAAAGCCATTCCTGCTGCACCAGCCTGGATTCTCTCTTCCTGTTTTGATGAATTAGGATCTCTGGCCTCTTGCTGCAAACACACACAGGGAGGGAAACACCCTGCTGAAGAAACAGACTGAAGTCAGCTCTGTGTGAGAGGACTCATCCAGCACTCATATGCCCACCCCTTTTGTGGGACAAACCCCAAATAATACTGTTTTGAACCATATAGAATATTCTGCACAGAGATGTGCACAGCTTTTTGCGCTACTCAGATATGAATTGCACACACTGGGTTATGTTATAAACAAAAAATAGGTTTATTAACTACAAAAGGTAAGTTTTTATGAGGGATAGCAAACAGATCAAAGCAGATTACCTTAGTAAATAAACAAAAAATGCAAACTGAGCTTAACACACTAGATAGGAAAGACATAAATTAGCAAATTCTCACCATGCGTGATAAACAGGCTGGTGGATTCTTAAGGCACAAGTTGCCTTGGCTTTCCTAAGTTTTCATTAGCAGGCTGAAAATCCTTATTGGCTGGGACCATCACTTCCCACAGGTCAGTCTTTTTTTCTCAGGTGTTTCCCATTGGGTAGTTTGATCTCTGAGAGGTTTCTATTGTACACATTTCCTTGTGCTTGTGTGTATTTCCTCAATAAGCCATTAACATGTTTTGACTTTTTTATTGTCATACCCGAAAGGCTGCTGGTGGGGGTTTTCAACCTCAGGACTTGTTTCAGCAACACATTCATAGCCACACTTCAAAACTTCACACACGATGATAGCACATACGAGATATTATCATCTAGCAGATCATGACTTTTAGAATGACACCTCACAAGGCATACTTTAAACAAAACATACCCTAATTAAATGACACTGGTGAATAGTGGCGTCTCAAGATGTAAGAGGCGGCCCTCCCTCGGTCACTTTCTACCACCTCCCTGCAAATATCCCAAGGTCTCCGTCTGGGGTAAGGTAGCGTGAAGGGTGTCTGCTCACCCCAAGGCACCTTCCGGTTGCTTTCTTCGGAGCACAATGATAAAAACAAAACTAAAATTTCCCATTAATTTCTTTAATGCTGAAGGCTCCTAAACTTCATCGGCCCTTTTAGTGAGAAGAATTATTTCTGTGGGTGCCTTCATTATGTCTAAATACTGAATCTGACAGGAAGGAGTGATTCATACTTCCTGCATATTTATACCTGCAGCTGGAAATTTCCACCACATGCATCTGACGAAGTGGGTGTTCACCCACGAAAGCTTATGCCACAATATGTCTGTTAGTCTATAAGGTGCCAAAGGACTCTGTCACTTTTTACAGATTCAGACTAACATGGCTACCCCTGATACTCATACTGGTTGTTGATCAACTGTGTAGTCAATTCCTTAACCAAGCTTTCATTTGTTATGAAATATGTTCAAGAGAGCAAATAAACAATGTTAGGTTTACTGCTCTAACCCATTAATAAAATAATATAGGGAAAAGGTTTTATATGATACCAGTCTCTGGGAAGCCGTCTCATTCAGTGATGTTACATTCACCTTATGTGGAAAATGTGTTCCCAAATATACATATTTTAGCTTTTATCATTTATATGAAGATGTCACAAGTTACACATCTCACTACACATCACTAAAATCCAACCCAGCAGTTTGTCCCAGGTCCCTAATGTAAGTCGGGAACTATTATGGGGAAGTTTCCTGCCTTCTGCACTACCCCAGGCAAATTTTCTAGAGAAAGGGTCTGGGTCCCCACTCCCACTCACTTTACCCAGAGACCTGCCTCACCTCAAGAACTCCCCTTCTGCACTCCTGTATGGAAATGGTGAAACAGCTGGGCCCAGGATACCTGGCAAGCTGGAGATCCATTGTCATCGCAGTCACTTAGGACAGGGATTAGAGTGTCCTCACTCTGGGGTACTCTCTTCACACTGGATGCTTCCCTGACCCACTGATCACGACACTATGTTCAACCCACAGAATCTCACTCTGTGGGCACAGGAAACACCACAAACAGCCATCTCTGGGATGTAAATAACATTTCCAGAGTGTTCTTCACACATCCCAGGCCTCCTGCAAAGGCCCTGCCTATAAGCTGTGATGATTCTTTTCCAGAAACAAAAAACAGAGAATGACAGTATTAAATATAACACAAAAGAAGCCAAAAACAGTTGTCGTCTAAAAACAATAATGACATTATTATGTTATTTAGTTCTAATGGCATTCGATGATGGAAGCCAATGTCCATATTTTGAATTTAACTAGGTTGTTTCTGTTAGTCTCTAAAAGGCAACATTTCATACTCACTGTCTTCGCTGGGAGAAGAATGCTTCTGCTGCTGCTCATACAAATCGACAATGACCAGAACAATCATTCCTCTCATTAGCACAAATTCTTCACAACCGATTTGCGTCATTGCATATACACCTTAATAAGAATATTTTCTAAAGTTTCCTCTAGTATCTTGTTGCACAGTTTTGTTTTTATCAAGTTCATCTGAAAAAACAAACATTCAACTGCAGTGTTGCTAAAAGGTAGCGACAGTAATGAAAGAGCAAAGAAGCCAAGTTCACTAAAGTCTTTGTCCTCGGCCGAATCTGTTTGTTTGAGAACTTCAACCCCAAACTGCTCAACTTGGTTTTCCTGAGAATGAGGCCAGTGAACCATGGGCAAAAATCTTCATTGCTGCTTCAACTGTCTAAGGTCTCCACAAACCCACGAAAAAAAATGAGATATCAGCCAATCTAGGTCGTGCCAAGTTGAGCGCAGTAGAAGGACTTAGTTCTGCAAGCGATTCAATAACCTCGACATTTGGTGGCAATCTCTGTTTCATCTGTTTCAAAAATGCCAATATGAAATCTCAACATCTACTTTTGACATCTTTGAAAATGTGAAGAGTTAGTGTCGGTTTTGAAAGTTCCAGCTGAAAAGCGACTGTGCAAAGTGGTCAGTAATTTGACTCAACGGTTATTGTCATAGTTTAATATCGCAATCCTATTCTCAAAAACACACAGTTTCACAACTCTCACCAAAAATCTCCAGAAGAATGTCCTCAATTCCTGCAGCAGCTTTCCTGTATTATCACTTTCCACCTGTAACACTTGGTTTATCCTCAAGGCTTCCTGAATTACTGGACATAACAAAATCAGGTAAATTTTACTCATTGGATCACTGCACATATGAAAAAGAATTTCAGCATTGTAGTTTCTGTCTTTGTCTTTGGCTATCTGAAATCATAGCTTTAGTTTGTCAAACTGATCAAGAACCCTGTTCACAGAGGGACTAATGCAAAGTCACCTTGTTTCAGAAAGCTGCAGTATCTTCTGGTAGTCTGGAAGTCATGGAAAGGCCGAGTGAAAGGGTGTATGGGGTTGGGGCTGATGGTTGATACTCTAAAAGAGATCAGGTGATGGTCAGAGAGGGGGAACTCCGCAGAGGAGAGAGCAGAGCTTGGTGATCTAGTGATAAGACATTAGGTGTGAGGAACTTTACAGACTGTGAACTTGTACAATTTTGAGCTCAGCCAAAGTGGGACAGAGCACCCTTGATTAATGAGGAGATATCCTCTCCCCCTATTGTTACAGAGGATTAAAGTCAATGGCCCCTGGTGATCACCTTCTGGAGGTGTATTTGACCACTTTGTCACGAAGCTCTTTGGTTTTGATCCCATAAATAATCGGGTTGATCATGGGGGGGAGGAGGAAGAAGAGGTTGGCCAAGATGATGTGAACATTGGGAGTGATTTGCTGACCGAACCAATTTGTCAGAATGGAGATAAAGAAGAGAGTAAAAGACATCATCACCACACAGATGTGGGCTGTGCAGGTGTTGAAGGCTTTCTGGTAGGCTTTCTTGGAGGAGATTCTCAGGAGAACCCTGATAATCAGACCATAGGATAGGGCAACCAGTGTCAGATCTAACCCAATGACTACAAACAACATCACCAAGCTGTATGCCCTGTTGACAGTGGTGTCCCCACACGATATCTTCACCATAGCTATGTGCTCACAGTACGTATGGGGGATAATGTGGTTGCCACAGAATGGCTGCCTACTCAGAAGCAGGGGCAGGGGCAGAAGGAAGAGAACAGATCTTATCAAACCCACAAGCCCTAGCTTAGCTATTCGTGCATTGGTGAGGATGGTGGCATATCTCAGAGGGTTGCATATGGCAACATAGCGATCGAAAGCCATTGTCACGAGTACGGCTGAGTGCGACATAGAAACCATGTGGAGGAAAAACATCTGGGTAAGGCAGCCACGCACAGTAATGCCTTTCAAATTGAACCAAAATATACACAGTGCCTTCGTCATGACGGAGGTAGATATGCCGATATCTGTGAGCGCCAGCATGCAGAGCAGCAGATACATCGGCTTGTGCAGGGTCTGCTCTTTCCCTACAACAAACAGAACCATGAAATTTCCCAACAGGCTGATAATGTAGAATGCAAAGAAAGGGATGGAAATCCAGAGATGGGCAGCTTCTAAGCCAGGGGTGCCCATTAGGATGAATGATGAAGGGTCAGAGAGAGAGAGGTTGAAATCTGCCATGAGATGGTTGATGCGTTGATCAGGCTCAAAAATTATCAAGGCTCCTATGAATGGAGAGAAGCACAGTGAGGGGATTACACACTTTATAGCAAATAATACGGTAAATATTTTATGGCTGTTAACAATTTAGAAAGGGGTTGAGCAGTGAGGTGGCAACATTTGCAGATGACACCAAATTATTTAAGGTTTCAGAGTAGCAGCCGTGTTAGTCTGTATCCGCAAAAAGAACAGGAGTACTTGTGGCACCTTAGAGACTAACAAATTTATTAGAGCGTAAGCTTTCGTGGGCTACTGAGGAAGTGGGCAGTAGCCCACGAAAGCTTATGCTCTAATACATTTGTTAGTCTCTAAGGTGCCACAAGTACTCCTATTCTTTTTGCAAATTATTTAAGTGATAGTCAAATCCAGAGAAGTTCTCAGAGGGAGCTAGCCAAGCCAGGCGAATGGCATATGACCTTCAATGTCAATAACTGCAACATTTATGCCCATTGGAGGGTATGGCTGGAACTCCCCAAACACCTAACAAGGTTGTAAATAACTGTATGAACTCAGGACAGGGATCTGGGTGTCACATGACAGAGCTCTGTGAAACTCTGCTCACAGTGCTAGCAGGGAGAGATACTAAGCAAAACATTGGAACCCAGGAGGAAGGGGATGGGAAATCATACAGAAGATACAATGCCATGAGATCAGTCAGTCAATGTTTCACCTTCCTCTGGACTCCTCTGTGTAGTACTGGGCACCCTTCAAAACACAGGATATTGAAGAACTAGAGGGTTTCAGGGAATGATGAATGAGAGAGGTTGAAAAGACTGGGATTGTTACCTTACAAAGGAGATAAATAAGGGGGGATATAAGAAAAGTCTGTAAAATACTCACTTGGAGGAGAGAGGGAGAACACATGCTCGATCCACTCTCTAACATAAGATCAAGACAACTTTCAATAAAACTGAAACGTGGCAAATTCAAAACAGATAAAAACGCATGCTTTCTTCACTTGATGCCTAATTAAACTGCGGAACTCATTGCCACAAAAGGTAGCGGAGGCCATGAGCAAAGCAGGAATCAGGAAGGGTTTGAACATTTACATGGATAGTGACACTCTCCAGTTACAAGAGTTACAGCTAAATAAATATTTTGGAAAGTCTATACACCTGTGTATTACTGCAGCACCTGGGGCTGTCACTGTCGGAGAGAGGACACAGAATTAGATGGACCATAGGTCTGATCCACGATGCAGTTCCTATTTTGGAAAGAAGCCAGGTTTCCCTCATGGAAACAGACATTTCCATGCAGGTCTATGATTTGTAATCAAGACAATGGGCACTAGGGCACAAGTGTTGTGGTATTTCAGGCTACAGGACGGCACCTCGGTAACTTCCCTGGTTTCTTTTGGTGAGGCACTTTCTTGAGGGCACCCAGCGTTGTCTGAAACATAAGTGACAGGTGCTAACTGACAAGTGTAAGAGAGATGTGTCAGCAACACACATGCTAACCCATCTCTTGACTGAATATTGATGAAGTTTGCAGATGACGTGAAAATTGGGGGATCACAAATAATGAAGAAGACAGGTCACTGATTCAGAGCAATCTGAATTGATTGGCAAACTGGGTTGAAGCAACCAACATGTGTTGTAATATAGCCTTGTAAATATCTACATTTGTGTAGCGGGGTGGTCACCCTGCTCCGGCCCTGAAAGGGTAAAAGCAGCCCTGGGGAGGGTTGCAGCAAATTAAGAGGGATTAAGAACGGCTGGGGAAGCTGAGTGGGAGGCTGACCACAGCTGTGGCTGGCTGAATGAGGGCCCAGCTGGCCCTTATAAGAGAGCTGGGGGCAGAAGCTAAACAGAGATAATCTATCTCTCTGGATGTTGAGAAGGATGGGCCTGGCTGCTGGGAGCTGAGCAGGGTACCTAAAATGGAGCAGGGCTGGGGAAAGGCCAGAGGAGCTGGGGAGCTCTGGCCTGGAAAACCCCCAGGCTGCAGGCCTTGCTAAAGGCTGGGAATGGTACTGGGGTTGCAGAGGGGCAGCCCAAGGGTAGGCAGAGGCAGGAAACCCTCCTTGCCGATGATGAGTGGCATTTATACTGCAGTCAGCCCCAGTGAGCAGGGGCTAGATGGTGACTGGCAGTAGCCAAGACTGAGGCAAGGTGGGGACAGGGGGTTGGGGGTTCCCCAGAGAGGTGAGACCCAGCGAGACTGCAGGGTACTGCACGGAGCGGAAACCCAATGTAAGGGGCACTGGGGTCTGGGAAGGATTCCGGGGCCAGTGGCAAGCAGTATCCCGGCCTGCAGAGAGTGCTCCTGAGTGGAAAGAGCTAATTCCCTGGCTGACCATCAGGAGACGCCACGCTGGTGAGTCGTCGCCCTGCTACAATCTGGAAACAAAGAACGTAGGCAATGCTCACACGATGGAGGGGTATCGTGGAAAGTGCAATGACTCTGAACTAGATTTGGGGCTTGAAGGGGTAATTAGCTAAACATGAGCTCCCAGTGTGACCTTGTGACCAAAAGAGCCTGCGATGATAACCAGGGAAATCTGAAGGAGAGGTAGAGAAGTTATTTTAACTGTATATTTGGCACTGGTGTGACTGCTGCTGGAATCCTCTGTCCAGTTCTGGTGTCCACGATTAAAGATGGATGTTGATACACTGAAGAGGGTTCAGAGAATTATCACAAGAATTAGTTAAAGATTAGAAAGCCTGCCGTATACTGATAGACTCAAAGATCTCTGTCTGTGTAGTTTAGCAAAGATGGTGAAGGGGTGACTTGATGACAGTCTATAAGTACCTACACCAGGAATAGGCTTTATATAGGAATAGGCTAATAATAGGCTTTTCAGGCTAGCATACAGTGGTGTCATAGGATCCAATGGCTGGAAGTTGACGTTATAGAAATTCTGTCTGGAAATAAGACATACATTTTTAAATGGTAAGAATAATTAAACATTGGAACAATTTACCAAGGGTCTTGGCAGATCCTTCGTCATTGAGAATTTTTAAATCAAGGTTGGATGTTTCTCTAAAAGATCTGCTCTAGGAATTATTTTGGGGAAATTCTGAGGCCCGTGTTATACAAGCCTGTGTTATACAGACTAGATGATCACTATGATCCCATCTGGCCTTGGAATGCACTGGTCCAGTCCCGAGTCAGATGGAGGCGTTTTCCCTGCAAGCTCATGCCTGAACATACTGAAGGCATTTTTTCAATTCATGATGGTGTTGAATTTAGCCATATGTGGAGAAATTCTCATTTGACTGTGACACCTTGGAAATGTTACACTAGGTGTGTATTTCACAAGTCTGATGGGTCCCGTCAGGCACTGCATGGATGAAGGTTTTAGGTGAAAAAAATAACGACTTGACCCATAAAATCGCACTGGGGAATGAATGTACAACCCTCGCCGTTGACTAACAGAGCTGACTATGTAATGGTCCCAGAGCATCTGGGGTTTAATATCCGTGTCCCAGTGGCCCACTGTTTCAGGCATGTCCCAGAGTTCCCCGCTCTCATTATGTAGTGTGAATATTTCTCAGATTACGAGTTGTTCCTGTAAAACAGTCGTTGAAGCATCCCGTGATGTGTATGGGTGTAACAAGAGAAGCCGCACAGGTGCCTGCATGGAAATTTGACACTCGTGTGTGAAATTTCTCACCGTTGAGACACAGTCACTGATGACCCCCCAGCCAAGGGAGGAGGAGTGATGAGAGGCACCTCACCCTCTGCAGAAGAAGAGTTGTGGGGAGCGTGGGGCAGCTCAGAGTTATTGGGGGCCAGGGCTGACAGGGTAGCACAAGAAGACTCTTGTGACCAGCATGTTTTTGGAATCAGGGCAGACTGGGATGGGGAAGTAGACGACAGAGAGGGTGTCAGAGTATGATGGGAGATTGAAGCAGTTGAGGAGCAAAGTGTGAAGAGTTCCCCAGGGTGCCACCTGGAGCTGGGTGTCACTGAGTCCGCTGACTCACCAGCCTTGGATCCCTGTCTCAGTGTGCTGTTGTGACCCACTGCAGACCCGCTCCAGGTCCTACAACTCCATCAGCATTCACATAGTGAGGGACAAATCCAGGCTCCCTGACCAGCCACTGCATGAACCAGCAATGTAGAGGCTAAAGCCAAAATAACCACTAGCTCTCTAGCCTAGGACCCCAGAGCTGGACCATCCTGCCATGGACCAAACTCCGACCAGTATGAATTAGTTACCCTGTTCGCCCCTCCCTGAACATGGGGAGGACAATGCACACTTGTGGTAACCAAGCTGAGATCCCCCCCACCCCCAGCAGACACTTCACTTCAAGGCATACTGGGTTTAGATTAAAACATAAAAACAAGTTTATTAAGTACAACAAATGGATTTAAAGTGATTATAAGGGATTGCAACCAGATCAAAGCAGATTACCTAGCAAATAAACAAAAACACAAACTAAGCTTAGCACACTAGTTAAATTGACTATGATTTAGCAGTTTCTCACCCTGATTGATGATACACGCGGTCTGGAAAAGTCTCAAGGCACAAGCTGAATTTGCTTTTAAGCGTGGGTTTCTCAGGTTTCCATACACAGGTTAGAAATCCTTTTAGTCTGGGTCCAGCACTTCTTCCAGTTCACTCTTTTTTCCTCAGTTGTTCCCAGGAATCTTCTGTGGGGAGTGAAGAACATCTGTTGATGTCACTCCCTGCCTTATATAGCTTTAGGATATGGCTGGGACCTTTTGTTTGAAATCTTGGTTTCCAGACCAGTTTGTGGGAAAAGTACAAACTCCCCAAGATGGAGGCCAGAGTTATGTGGCCTGGTCACACGCTTTTGTAGAGTCACAGCATCCATTACTTATAGGTAAGGCTGCGAGTCTGTCACGGAAGTCACAGTAGTAATGGATTACATGACTTTTGGGACCTCTGTGACTTCTTCAGATAGCAGGGGTGACTAACCAAGGGCCACCCGAGAAGCACTGGCAGACCTTGTGCCAACTGCACTACCCCCCACCCTGCAACAGTGGCGGTCCTGGGCCGCTGCTCGACAGCAGGGGTGATAGTCCTGGACTCCCCCACGCTAGCAGCAGTGTGGCAGTCACAGGCTGGCTGAGCCGCCAACCACCAGGTCGCTACACAGCAGTCCCAGGCCACCCCCGCTTGCAGCAGTACAGCGGTCCCGGACTGGCAGTGTTGCCCCCCACCAGGAGCATTGCAGCACTTCTGGGATATCCCCCACTAGCAGTGGCTGCTGTGGTCCTGGGCCATTTCCCCCTCCCCCCCCCGCCATCCTCCCAAGCACCAATGGGCATCCCAGAAGCCCCCTCCCAGCAGCAGAAGATGTCTTGGAGGCCCCACCTAGAACAAGCGGTCACCCTGAACCGCACCCAGCACCAGCGGGTACCCCAGATCCTCCCTCCAGAGCAGCAGCTGCACCCCCCAGACACCTCCAGAACACCAAAAACTTAATCTGGGGTTTCATGTACAAGTCATGGACTGGTCACTGGGCTGTGAATATTGGTTTATTGCCCGTGAAATGTTCATGATTTTATTCTAAAAATGTCCATGACTAAATCTTATCCTTACTTATAGGCTGTCTGGAGAATTCTCAGGAAGGCTCAACAGGTGGGAGATAAGTGTTTCCTAAGGCCTATTGTTTTCCCTAATGGCTCATTGCCCTGACTAGGCCCTCCCCAACCAGCTATCTAGACCAAAAGCGGAACCCCCACGGACCCCAAGATCATATCATAATATCACTATGAAGAATATGGGGTGCCATGTCACATAAAGATCAATGGCTCTTTCCACTGGCAAAATGCCTGAAGTTACATAACAGCATTTGGATTGAAAACTGAGTAAAGGTTGTGACACCCAGGCTGCAGTTCTGTGATTTGGCAGGGCAGGTCCCCACCCCACCCCATACAACTTCCATCCCTGCCACACAGCGATACCCATCACTCAGGTGCCAGACCCCACAGCAACAGCTCACAGAAATACCTCCTCAGACGAGGTTAAACTCAGTGTCTTCCTGCACTGGGGAAAAGGGGAGATCAGCCTGAGTTGCCTTTCTGGGGGTGAAGGGAACCCCAGCAACAGCTCAGCCTGTGCAGGGAAGGAGAGAGGGACAGACCCAGTGGGAAGGAGAGAGGACGTGAAGATTAAAAGGAGCCAGAGTGAGCAACTCTTTCTCAAAATGACACAAAGCTTTGACATATTGCAGCCCACTGGAAACCCAGACACGCCTTCCTGAGGCTGCTTTGACGTGTTCGCAATTGCTGATGTTGCCAGGAGTCTGTAGTGGGGCTGCTCACGGGAGGAGGGATGGTCCGGATGGCAGACGGTGTCAGAGACAATCTGTTACAGTGTGGCCCACATTCCATTCCAGTCTGAGAAACACCCCCGCCCCATACCAGTCCTCGTTAGGCCTCTTTCGTCTGTGCATTAGGCAGGATGTCCTCTCCATATTTCACTCAGTTTCAGCACAACATGCCTCCTGCCCCTCCACATACACATACTGTGTGCAGGGCCTGCTCCAGGGTTTTGGACACCCCAAGCAGCCCCCCCCCCCAAAAAAAAGCCACGATCGCGATCTGGGGCGGCAATTCGGCGGGAGGTCCTTTGCTCCCAGCGGGAGTGAGGGACCGTCCGCTGAATTGCCGCCGAATACCTGGACGTGCCGTCCCTCTCCGAGCGGACGCCCCAAGCACCTGCTTGCCAGGCTGGTGCCTGGAGCCGGCCCTGACTGTGTGTTCCTGGACCTCCCAAGCTCAGATTTCCAACCTCACATGATTTCGTCAATGCCAGATATATGCTTTTATTTGCATTGCCTTTTAGTGCTTCTCAACCACTCCAGAACCCAAGATACCGGGGGATAGAAAGAGCAGACTTCTCTCCCTCCTAGACAAAAAATATTATTCTAAGGGCATGTCTTCACTACCCGCCAGATCGGCGGTAGCAATCGATCTATTGGGGATCGACTTATCATGTCTAGTGAAGACGCGATAAAATTGATCCCCGATGGCTCTGCCATCGACTCCGGAAATCCACCGCGGCAAGAGGTGGAAGCGGAGTTGACGGTGGCATGGCAGCGGTCAACTTGCTGCCGTCCTCACAGTCAGGTAAGTCGACCTAAAATATGCAACTTCAACTACGCTATTCATGTAGCTGAAGTTGCGTATCTTAGGTCGACTTCCCTCCCCCGTAGTGTAGACCTAGCCTAAGAGTTCTGAATCACTAAGCCTGTGAGATTAAGATTTCACCAACTCTCCTTTCAATTCATTTTGGTTCAAACAAGCTCACCCATTGTTAAAGGTCACAGGACAACTCCAGTTGAAGTCACTGGAGGCTCATGGCCAGTGTAAATCAGGCCATTTATTTCAGTCCCTACATGTGGATTTAGGGTGAACTCAAGGCTGATTTCAGAGCCTTGCCATTGACTTCAATGGGACCAGATTCACCCTACATTTTTAACTTTTGGCTACAAACTGCAAAAATCATGGGTTCGGGTCCTGCTACAGAGAACACGGTTCTGTTAGGGTGCTGAAAGAGTCTGAAGTAAACCGCCAATTTATGTGGTGTTCCAAGACTGGGTATGAAAGACGGGGATTCCAAAACACGTGGGCCCTGATTTTGCTATCAAGGAGGCTAATTTCGATCCAGAGTGACCCACTGAAGGCAGAATGTGCGAGTAGAACCTGGCCAGAGTGTGACCCATTCTTGTTGTGAACCCTCTGGTAACACAGATACCCACTGCAGAGACTTTGGCTGCACTTCCTAATAGGGCAGTGAAGTCGCTGAATTGGAAAAATGGAGGGACCCATAGGGAAAAACCACACTGCCCAAAAAAGGAAGCTATTGAGGCAGATAGAAGGACACAGTAAGAGACAAGGAAGTGATTTTAAAAACAAATATTTGGCTAAACTATTTCCAGCACATTTGTACTTTCAATTTTACCAGGAAATCCCTTGGTATTTCTAACAATACTAAACAGTTCAAGTCATCGTGCTGCGGAATTTCTCCCCAGATGGTGCTTGACTTTTACCCTTTACTTTTACATGCGTCTGATGAAGTGGGCATTCACCCACGAAAGCTTATGCTCCAATACATCTGTTAGTCTTAAAGGTGTCACAGGACTCTCTATGACTCTTATCCTGGAATCCTTCTTGAGCCCTTGCCACTAACTTCAGTGCACAAACAGGCAACTCACCAAAATGCTGCTCAGCAGAGAGAAGAAATCTCCTCACAGCGACAGGAAGGCAGAGCCCTAAGGGTCAAGGTACGAATCTCACATGTCTGACACTCTCCATGCTGGGCAGCAACCTTTATGAATCCCCTGTACACTCCCTGCAGTCTCTCAGATTGGCCAGGACTCCCAGACAATTCCCTTGGCTCTGTGAGCAGTGGGATTAGCAGAAAATAGACCCTGGAGAACTACAGCTTGAGAGCCTCCCCTGGGAGTGAAGAAATTTTTTGCTAATACCAGGGCTCAAGATTGTCAGGAAAACTGAGTCTTGCACACTGTTGTTCAGCCTAACAATTGACAATGTCTTTTCTCTGTGTGTAAAGTACTGCCAACTGCTCTACATGTGGCTATACTGGCACAAGATACGGGAATGATTCGTCATAATGCCAGCTCTGTTCTTGCAAGCGGGGGCCCTCCAGACCACAAGGCTAGGGGTCCCTGGCTTGCTGTCCTTCAGTGTCTGAATAACAAAACAACTCCCCCCTCTGTCCTACCCTCTACGCTCTGAGGCAAACAACCCACTGTGTATTTATTTCAAAATAAACTCATCTCTAAGCAAATTTTTCTCATTTTCCCACCAATAAAAAATGGTGGCCACCTACTAATTGTAACCATTGTCTATGAACTCTGTGCACGGCAGGGCCGCACTGTCTCACTAGCTATGGTCTCAGCCAATGGTCCACGGGCACAGTTCTCTTACTCTACAATGGGGCCACGTATGCGGAAGAAGGGCAAGCACGGTTGTGTTCTCCAGTCCTGGTACCCATTGTCCAGAAGGTCTCAGACTGACACCAGCTAGGACTGATTCCTGGTGAGGGACCCTCTGCCGGCAGGGTAGGGAGATGGGGGTGGGGCAGTAAGCTGGCTATCAAATCTAGATATAAATTTGTAGTCGTTACTACATACTGAAGCTATATGAAAGAAAAAGCTCAAACTCCATGTGGGATAGAGTCTAGTAATGTTTGCGTGTCACTTTTGAGCATTTGAGATTTTGCCCTTCCTGCACAGAAATGGTTATTGCGAGACTTCTGCCGGAGACAAATGGTTGGGGGTGACTGTGAGCCGAGATCCTCTTGGTAGCTTTCCTATTTGGAATTGTAGGAAAACTTTACTTATACACCAACGATTTATCTGCAACTCAGCCTAACAAGGGCCCTGGATTGCAATTAGTTTTTTTCATTCTGCCCGAGGAGATCAAAGTCTGGGCAAAAAAAATATCTAATCTCTACTTCGGCCCAATTTAGTGGAGTACATGGGGAAACAAAAAAACTTCCAATGCCTCTGTGTAGAGTGACTCCCAACCCAGAAACCACCTCAAGTACAAAACCCTGAATGCTTTAATAATGTGTGTGGGGGGGGGAACCTACCTCAGTCATTGCTTTCCCAGAGCAGTCAGCGTGACCCATCTAATCCCTCCCACCTCTGCCTGTCTCTTTAGGGGGCTGGCGAGCTTACCAGACTGTGTGCTCTCCTTCAGTATCTCTATAAATGTCTTCTTTTAAGTGGGGTGACAAGACGGGTGGCTCCCAGTTTGGTGCTGTACATGGGCATGGAGGGAGGGCTGGCGCATAGACTGCACCATGGGTGATGTACCACCATGCCACAGATGTATGGTGTTCACAGAAGCCATCAGTGTGTTAACCCCATCATGGTCCATGCTGGCCACCATCTCATGGACTCAGTAGTGGGATTCCAAGTGCCCTGAGTCGAGCTCATACTGGAGACTGAAGCAAATGGGCTGCTGAGGTGATTTGTCCTGGGACATGCAGTGACCAAGAAACCCTGCCATGGGATTCTGACCCTCAGTGCACTATGGCCTGAATACGATGTAAAGGGGGTGGTGTTTGGCACCAAGGGAGATAAGGGGTGTAAAGATCAGGGCCGTTTGTGGTGCGGGAGATGGCATCTCGCCAAAATGGTTCCCATCACCGTGGGGCTCCATTCCCACCACAGCCAGGGGGCCTGCTGGGCTGAGGTGGCCGCTGTGGTGTGGAGAACTTGTGATGGGGAATTGGCTTCTCTCAGTATTCTGGGCCATTGAAAACAGCTCACTCCAGCTTCTCTACAGCCATGGTAAGCCATGACTCAGGATGCCTGTATCTGCTTGAGTCAGGGCAGCCAGCGGTGTAGCCATATTTTCCAGGCCAGGCTTGCAGTGGGTGCTGGCACTCAAACGCACAGCCAATCAGTGCCCTACAGCTCCACGAGGCACCAGATGGCGGTGAGAGACGGCTCTGGGCCAGGGAATGCAGCAGGGTGTCCTGGGGGGGTTGTCTACGTAGCCAACCAGGAAGTTTCCCAGTGTCACTGAGGTGGGGGAGGTGTCCCCTCAAGAACTGACCTGCCCTGGATCATTGCCCAGTGCAGGGGTTAGGTGGGCCTTTGATGATCCAATAAGATCTCTTGTGTCTCCTCAGTGACACTTCTCCAATTCCTGAGTAGGGGGTGCATGTGGTCGTAATGCAGGGGCCGTTTCCCAGGGCTGGATGTGACCCAGCCACTGAGGCCAGCTGACTCAGCAGACACCAGTCCCAGAGGCCGTGTGGAGTCATGGCTGACAATTGCTGTAGCTTCTACAACTCCCTGGGCTGTGGGGCTTCCAGCCCTTCTGGCATCCAGATAGTCCTTCCCCAGCTTCCACAGTGGCAGCACAGTCAGTATTGATCCCTCTACCACAGGTCTTCCCCCTCGGATGATACACACTTGGTCTGTGTACCCTTAAACCCCTCCACCCCGGCTCTTGCCATCTCTGTTTCCCAGGCAGTCTTTCTATGCAGCACTTCTGTTGGCTTCCCTTCATAGATCAACCGCTCCCCAAGGTCTGTTCTGCTTGCACAGACTGAGTCACTGCCCAGCTGCTTTCCCAATTTCTGAGCAAAGAGCTTGGCCTAGTCTCTGCAGACTGCTACTGGGGCAGCTCACCCAGGTTTTCGGTTTCTCTTCTTCACTACTGACTGAGCCTGGGACATGGCTGGCACCAGAGCCCTGGGCTGTCCATTCCATCACCTCCCTTAAAGGTCAGCTCTGCCTTGACAGAGTGCAGATCACACCGGGCTGTGATCAGAAAGCACCCAAGTTGGTTCCGGGGTAGCTGTGGCTGACTTTGCCCAGACACACACTTTCCCAAGGCAGCTGCTATCTGTGAGGGTCTGATGTCATTTCATTGTTGGATGATGTAGGAGAAACTTCCCTCAGCTCAGCTCCACTGTAGCTGCCAGTAGGAGGTCTGCTCTCCTCCCTGCTCTGCCACAAAATGAGCTGCTCCCCTGTATTTTTGCCTTCCTTAAGCACTTCTCTTCACACTTGATTTCTCTGCCCCATTTTCCTGATCATTTACTTGTTGAATGTTTGGCTTCTTGGACCACATTTTCAAATGTAGCTAAAAGTTCAGTGGCTGTGGAAAATAATACTGCTACTTTGTATAGATCTGTGTCTCTGGGTTGTAGCAGTTTTGAAAAAAGCATTTACCATTTCCAGAAACTTTTTTTGGAGCACAATGAGAAATACAAAACCAAACTTTCCCATTAATTTTTTTAATGCTGAAGGCTTGTAAACGTCATCAGCCCTTTTACTCAGGGGAATAATTTCTGTGGGTGCCTTCATTATGTCTAAATTCTGAATCTGAGAGGAAGGAGTGATTCATCCTGGTTGTTGATCAACGGTGTAGTCAATTCCTTGACCAAGCTTTCATTTGTTATGAAATACGTTCAAGAGGGCAAATGATCAATGTCAAGTTTATTGCTCTAACCCATTAATAAAATAATACAGGGAAAATATTGTATATGATATCAGTCTCTGGGAAGCCATCTCATGCAGTGATGTTACATTCACCTTATGCAGCAAGTGTGTTCCCCAAAGTTACACATTTCAGCTTTCATCATTTATATGAAGATGTCACAAGTTACACATCTTGTTACGTGTCACTAAAATCCAACCCAGGAGTTTGTCCCAGGTCCCTAATGTAAGTTAGGAACTATTGTGGGGAACTTTCCTGGCTTCTGCACTACCCCAGGGGTATTGGCTAGAGAAGGGACTGAGTCCCCACTCCCTTTACCCGGAGACCTGCCTCATCTGAAGGACTCCCCTTCCACAATCCTGTATGGAAATGGTGACACAGCTGGGCCCAGGATTCCTGGCAAGCTGAAGACCCATTCTCATCATAGTCACTTAGGACAGGGGCTAGAGTGAACTCACTCCGGGGTACTCACTGGATGCTTTCCTAACCCACTGATCACTACACTAAGTTCAACCCAAATGTAATTTATTAAACAGCAATTTAAAAAAAAATGAAAAACTGACAAATGTTCAAGGAAACAAGGAACTTCGCTCTGTGGGCATGGGGAACAAAACAAACAGCCATCTCTGGGATGTAAGACACTTTTCCAGTTCGTTCTTCACACAACCCAGGCCTCCTGCCCAGGCCCTGGCTCTAAGCTGTGATTATACCACAGGTAAGGGGGGAAGAACAAAGTGGTTTGAGTATTGGCCTGCTAAAGCCAGGGTTGTGAATTCAATCCTTGAGGGGGCCATTTAGGGATCAGCAAGTTGGACTAAATAACCTCATGAGGTCCCTTCAAACCCTGATATTCTATGAAGTAAGGCATCTGCTCTGTCAGTGGCCACATACCCTCAGGCTCTAGGAAGTAGGACCCAAATATAATTTATTAAATAATAATTTGAAAAACCGAGAAACGTTCAAGGAACCAAGGAACCTCGCTCTGTGGGCATGGGAAAAACCACAGACAGCCATCTCTGGGATGTAAGAAATGTTTCCAGTTTGTTCTTCACATATTTCAGGCCTCCTGCAAAGGCCCTGTCTCTAAGCTGTGATGATTCTTTTCCAGAAACAAAAAACAGAGAATGACAGTATTAAATATAACACAAAAGAAGCCGAAAACATATGTAGTCTAAAAACAATAATGGCATTATCATGTTATTTATTTCTAATGGCATTCGATGACGGAAGCCAATGTCCATATTTTGAATTTAATTAGGGTGTTTCTGTTAGTCTCTAAAAGGCAACATTTCATACTCACTGTCTTCATTGGGAGAAGAATGCTTCTGCTGCTGCTCATATATATCAACAATCATTCCTCTCATTAGCACAAATTCTTCACAACAGATTTTCGTAGTTTTATATTGACCCTAATAAGATATTTTCTAAAAGTTTCTCTAGTGTCTTGTTGCAGTTTTGTTTTTATCAAGTTCATCTGAAAAAAATAATCATTAAACTGAAGTGTTGCTAAAAGGTAGCAACAGTAATGAAAGAGCAAACAAGCGAAGTTCACTAAAGTCTTTGTCCTCAGCCGAATCTGTGTGTTCGAGAACTTCAACCCCAAACTGCTCAACTTGGTTTTCCTGAGCATGAGGCCAGAGAACCATAGGCAAAACTCTCCATTGCTGCTCCAACTGTCCAAAGTCTCCACAAACCAATGGCAAAAATGAGATATCAGCCAATCTAGGTTATGTCAAGGTGAGCGCAGTAGAAGGACTTAGTACTGCAAGCAATTCAATCACCTCAACATTTGGTGGAAATCTCTGTTTCATCTCTTTCAAAAATGTCAACATGGAATCTCAATGTCTACTTTTGACATCTTTGACAATGTGAAGAGTTAGAGTCAGTTCTGAAAGTTCTTACTGAAAAGCGACTGTGCAAAGTGGTCAATAATTTCACTCAACGGTTATTGTTATAGTTTAATACAGCAGTCCCCTTCTCAAAATACGAGGTTTCACAATTCTCACCAACAAGCTCTAGAATAATGTCCTCAATTCCTGCAGCAGATTTCCTGTATTATCATTTTCCAACTGTAACATTTGGTTTATCCTACAGGCTTCCTGAATTACTGGATATAGCAAAATTAGGTAAATTTTACTCACTGGATCACTGCACATATGAAAAAGAAGTTCAGGATTGTAGTTTCTTTCTTTTTTTTTTGGCTATCTGAAAACATAGCTTTTGTTCGCCAAACTGATCAAGAACCCTGTTCACACAGAGACTAATGCAAAGCCACCTTGCTTCAGAAAGCTGCAGTATCTTCTGGTAGTCTGGAAGTCATGAAAAGGCTGAGTGACAGGCTGTGTGGGGTTGGGGACTGATTGGTGATGCCGAAAGAAATCACATGATGGTCAAAGAGAGGGAACTACACAACCGAGAGAGCAGTGCTTGGTGATGGAGTGATAAAACATTTGGTGTGAGCAACTTTTCAGACTGTAAACTACAATGTTGAGCTCAGCCAAAGTGGGATAGAGTACTCTTGATTAATGAGGAGATATCCTTTCTCCCTCTTGTCACAGAGGATTAATGTCAGTGATCCAGGCGATCATCTTCTGCAGACGTATTTGACCACTTTGTCACGAAGCTCTTTGGTTTTGACCCCATAAATGATCGGGTTGATCACGGGGGGGATGAGGAAGAAAAAGTTTGCCAAGATGATGTGAACATGAGGAGTGATGCGCTGACCGAACCTGTGTGTCAGAGTGGAGAAAAAGAATAGAGTAAAAGACGTCATCATCACACAGATGTGGGCTGTGCAGGTGTTGAGGGCTTTCTGGTAGGCTTTCTTGGAGGAGATTCTGAGGACGGCCCTGATGATCAGACTGTAGGACAGGGCAACCAGTGTCAGATCTAACCCAATGACTACAAATGCCATTGCCAAGCCGTACGTCCTGTTGACAGTGGTGTCCCCACATGACATCTTCGCCACAGCCATGTGCTCGCAGTAAGTGTGGGGGATAATGTGGTTGGCACAGAATGGTTGCCTACTGAGAAGCACGGGTAGGGGCAACATGAGGAGAACAGCTCTTATCAAACCCACGAGCGCTAGCTTAGCTATCCGTGCATTGGTGAGGATGGTAGCATATCTCAGAGGGTTGCATATGGCAACATAGCGATCAAAGGCCATTGTCACGAGGACAGCTGACTCCATAATAGAAATCGCATGAAGAAAGAACATCTGGGTGAGGCAGCCACCCACAGTAATGCCCTTCAAATTGAACCAAAATATACAGAGTGCCTTTGGCATAACAGAGGTAGAGGTGCCAATGTCTGTGAGTGCCAGCATGCAGATCAGCAGGTACATTGGCTTGTGCAGGGTTTGATCTTTGCCTACAACAAACAGAAGCGTGAAATTTCCAAACAGGCCGACAATGTAGAATATAGAGAAAGGGATGGAAATCCAGACATGGGCAGCTTCTAGGCCAGGGATGCCAATTAGGATAAATGGTGACGGGTCAGAGGTGGTCAGGTTGAAAGCTTCCATGAGGTGGTCAATGCGTCAATCAGGTTCAGAAATGTTCAGGGTGCCTGTGGATGGAGAAAAGCACAGGTACGGGGTTACACACTTTATAATAAATATTTGATAGTTATTAACAATCTAGAACGGGGGAGGGTGAGCAGTGAGATGGCAACATTTGCAGATGGCACCAAATTATTTAGGTCATCGTCAAGTCCCGAGAAGTCCTCAGAGGGAGCTAACCCATCCACGTGAATGGCACATGACCTTCAATGTCAATAACTGCAACATATATGCCCACTGGAGGAAAAAGCTTGAACTCCTCAAACACCTAACATGGTTGTAAATTAACTGTATGAGCTTAGGACAGGGACCTGGGTGTCATGGTACAGAGCCCTATGAAACCCTGCTCACAAAGCAAGCAGGGACGGAAACTAAGCAAAACATTGGAATCTAGGAGGAGTGGGATGGGAAATCATACAGAAAATACAACGCCATGAGATCAGTCAGTCAATGTTTCACCCTCCTCTGGACTCCTCTGTGTAGTACTGGGTACCCTTCCCACACAGGATATTGGAGAACTAGAGGGGTTCAGGGAAGGGCAACGAGAATGATCAAAGAGAGAGGTTGAAAAGATTGGGATCGCTACCTTACAAAGAGATGAATAAGAGGAGATATGAGAAAAGTCTGTAGAATACTGACTGGAAGGAGAGAGGGAGAACACATGCTCAATCTACTCTCTAAGACAAGATCAAGAGGACATTCAATTACACTGAAATATGGCAAATTCAAAACAGATAAAAAAGAATGCTATATTCACTTGATGCCTGATTAAACTGAGGATCTTGTTGCCACAAAAGGAAGTTGAGGCCAGGTGCTAAGGAAGAATCAGGAAGGGTTTGGACATATACCTGGATAGTGTCACTATCCAGTTACAATAGTTACAGCTAAATGAATATTTTGGAAAGCCTATAAGGCCACGTGTTTCAGGACACAAGCCAATTTCTAGATGTTAGGCATTCAGGTGACACCCTCCTGATAGTCAGGTCATCCCTCTGTGGGTTTCTTACACCTTGTACTGCAGCACCTCTGGCTCTCACTGTCAGAGAGAGGACACTGGACTAAATGGACCATAGGTCTGATCCACGATGCAGTTCCTATATTGGAATGGAGACAAGTTTCTCTCAGTGAAAAAGACATTCTCATGGTGGTCTATGACTTTGTACTCAAGAGAATGGGTATGGGGGGCACAAGTGTCGTGGTAGTTTGGACTACAGCCCGGCACCTCAGTTACTTCCCTTGTTTCTTTTGGTGAGACACTTTCTTGCAGACATCCAGATTTGCCTGAGGCAAAAGTTACAGGTGGTAACTAACAAGTGTAAGCAGAGACATGAGTCAGCAACTCACCTGCCAACCCTTCTCGTGCCTGAATATCGAAGAAGTTTGCAGATGATGCAACAATTGGGGGTTGATAAATAATGAAGAGGTCAGGTCACTGATTCAGAGCAATCTGGATTGATTGGAAAACTTGGTCGAAGCAACCAACATGTGTTCTAATATAACCATGTACATATCTGCAAAGAGTACAGGCAATACTCACACGATGGGGGGATATCATGGGAAGCACAATGACTCTGAACTTGATTTGGGGGCATGAATGGTTAATTAGCTAAACATGAGCTCCCGGTGTGACCCTGTGGCCTGTTAAGAAGGAATTAAAATTAAGCCAGCAGAAAAGACAGAAACTGCTGAGAAGCAAGGACATAGTTTCTGTCAATACACGATAACTTAGTTCAGCTTATCGGTAAGAAGGAACAAAGTTTGTGCCCATGAAAAGGGACAGTTCAGCGAGGAAAGCAGGATCGGGACCAGACAAGCAAGCAGGAATATTTCAGTAGCACAAATAGCATTGACAATTGTAAACAATTGATAAGCGTATATGGTCAATATCCACTGAGTAACTTAGTTCTTAGAACAGAATAAACCCTCCCTTCATAGCCCACCGGATATCTGTAAGCACTCATCCCTACACCCACACCCACCCCGCCTCCTTCCCCCGCAAGGTAGTCATAGATGTTTGATGCAATTAGGATGACCTCTATATCTACCTTTTGTTCTTATTTTTATCTTTGTTCAGGGTTCTCTTTTGGCTTGTAACAATGTCTGTCTCTGTATGTACCGATAAATGCAAATGAATTGATAAGAGAATGTATATAACTGGCCACTATAGCATCATGTCTTTTAACCTGCTTCTCAGTCTTCCCGGTAACGTAAATGGACCCCCTTCAGTGTTGTCTGTGCTTGCCTGATTCTTGGGGAAAAGAGTCTTTTTGCCTAACAGGCCAAAAGAGCCGGAGATGATAACCGGGGAAATCTGAAGGAGAGGTAGAGATGTTATTTTACCTGTATATTTGGCACTGGTACAACTGCTGCTGGAATCCTCTGTCCAGTACTTGTGCCCATGGTTAAAGATGGATGTTGATACACTGAAGAGGGTTCAGAGAAGAATCACAAGATTTAGTAACAGAGCAGAAAACCTGCCCTATAGTGATAGACTCAAAGATCTCAATCGGTGTAGTTTAACAAAGAAGGGTAAGGGGTGACTTGATTACAGTCTGTAAGTACCTACACAGGGAACCAATAGTTAATAATAGACTTTTCAGGCTAGCACACAGGGATGTAACAGAATCCAATGGCTGGAAGTTGAAGTTATAGAAATTCTGTCTGGAAATAAGTTTGAGATTCCAGTATCTCTCCTGTCAGTTCATTTTGATTCAAATGAGCTTATCCATTCTTAGAGGCCACAGGACGACTCCCGTTGAAGTCACTGTAGGCTAATGACCGGTGTAAATAGGGCTATTTATTTAAGTCCCTACATGTGGATTTAGGGTGAACTCCTGGCTGTTTTCAGCGCTTTGCCACTGATCTCAATGTGACAAGATTCACCCTGAGTTTTTAACTTTTGGCTATAAGCTGCAAAAAACAAGCGTTTGGGTCCTGCTACAGTGAGCCTGCTTCTGTAAGGGTGCTGAAAGTGTATGGAGGGAACCCCCAATTTATGTGGAATTCTGAGACTGGGCACGAAAGATGGGGATTCCGAAACATGTGGACCCTAATTTGGCTCTCAGGAATGCCAGCTTCAATCTGGAGTGACCAGTGAAGGTTAAATGTGAGAGCAGAATCTGGCCAGTGCGCGACTCATTCTTTTTGTGAACTCGCTGGTAACACAGATACCCACTGCAAAGGCATCGGCTGCACTTCCTAATAGGGCAGTGAAGTCACTGAATTGGAAAAATTGAGAGAACCAGAGGAAAAACCACACTGTCCAAAAAAAGGAAGCTATTTAGATAGCTAGAAGGACACAGTAAGAGACAAGGAACTGATCTTAAAAACAAATATTTGGCTAAACTATCTCCAATACATATGTACTTTCAATTTTACCAGGTAAATCCCTTAGTGTTTCTGATATTACTAAACAAAAAGTGGTGGTGAATTCCTGCCCAGATGGTTCTTCACGTACACCCCGGAACCCTTCCTGAGCCCTCAGCAATAACTTCAGTGCAGGAACAGGCAACTCACCAAAAACCTGCTCAGCAGAGAGAGAAAAAATCTCCTTTCAGCGACAGGAAGGAAGAGCCCTAAGAATCGCGGTCTGAATCTCACATGTCTGACACTTGCCATGTTGGGCAGTGATTTTTATGATTCCCCTGTATAGTCCCTGTAGACTCTCAGATTGGCCAGGACTCCCAGACAATTCCCTCGACTCCAGCCCTGGTTTGAGCAGAAAATAGACCCTGGAGAACTACAGCTTGAGAGCCTCCCCTGGGAGTGAAGAAATAATTTGCTGATACCAGGGGCTCAGAATTGTCAGGGTAAACTGTCTTGCAGACTATTGTTCAGCCTAGCAATTGATGAAGGGTTCCCCCCCCATGTATAATGTACAGCCATCTATGTTTGGGAATACTGCCATAGCTGCATACTGCCTATGCAGTTGTAATGTACAGCGCATTAACCTCTACAAAGTCAGTGCCACTCTATGAAGGCCAAATGAAGTGATCCTTAATTGATTAACGCCGTAGGGCATGGAAAACGCTGTCTTCTCCCAGGATTCTGGTTTCAAAGCTATTTGCCAGTATCCCTTTGTGAGCTCTAAAGCAGATATACATCAGGAAGCTCAAACCCTTCTAATATTTCATCTCCTCTCTGCATCGGGAAAGCATCACATTTCAATATTGTGTTGATCTTTCAGCTATTGATGCAGAAAAGCAGTTGTGCTCTCCTGTGTTAGAATTCTACTCTCACTGTGGTGTTTTACATTGTGATGCCCTGCTGAGGTGAGAACACAGTGGTAAAGGAATCAAACAATTGCTAAATCTGGTTCTTTTGTACTGGATACAGTCCCTGCCCCATGCTTGCATTACAGGTTCCTGGGGGCCTACTTTTGGATCCTGAAGGTATGAGTGTGATGGGTTATCGGCTCATGGGTTGAATCTGGGAGGCGTGGAAACTCCTGTGCCCTCTAACCACCCACCTGAGCTGGCTCTTTCCCACAGTGCTTTGCTAGTGATTCAGCCCCTCCAGACCCTGTTATCACCCAACACGACACCAGATGGCGCCACACACCCAAACTGAGGTATCCGAGGTCTGTCTTAATCCACCAAATTTGAAACAGCAGCCACTGGGTGTTAGAGGGTTTTCCTTTCACCCTCTCCCTTTCTCTGACTGAATCTACCAAGATAAACACAAGTCGCCGTGACTGCGGATGTGCATGGCTCTAATAATCAAGTGTGTGGCACTTGATGGACTGTTGTGCAGGTGCGCAGCTTAAAGGGAACATTGACCCCATCCTGGTGGCCATGGTCTCGTTTAGCATCCCTTGGTGATACGGTTTATGCCCGTGTGTTTGATTGCAGAACGCTGTGTGTGGATTGCTTTCTCAGGCACATATCCCTGAAGTCTTCAAATGCACCTGCCGTGAAGACGGTTAGTAGCCACATTTCCAGGCTTTGTCACACATCAGTCAGCAACATGGCTTTACATATTCAGAGGCTTTTTGTATCATTTGTGTAAAGACCAGAAACGTGTGTGGCCCAGGGGATAACATCTCACCAACATGGTCCCCATCACCATGAGGCTGCATTTCCTCCACAGCCAGGGGTTCTGTTGGACTGAGGTGGCCACAGTGGTGGGAGGAACTTGTGGTGGGGAATTGGATTCTCTCAGTACTCAGGGCCATTGGAAACAGCTCACTCCATCTTCCATACAGCCATGTTAAGCCATGACTCAGGCTGCCCATATGTGTCTGAGTAAGGGCAGCCAGCTGTGTAGCCATATTTTACAGGCCAGTGACCAAGGCTTGCAGTGGGTGCTGGCACTCAAACACACAGCCAATCAGTGCCTCACAGCTCCGTGAGGCATCAGATGGTGGTGAGAGACGGCTCTGGGCCAGGGAATGCAGCAGGGTGTCCTGAGTGGTTGTCTACGTAGCCAACCAGGGAGTTTCCCAGTGTCACTGAGGTGGGGGAGGTGTCCCCTCAGGAACTGATGTACTGGGTCATTGCCCAGTGCAGGGGTTAGGTGGGCCTTTGATGATCCAATAAGATCTCTTGTGTCTCCTCAGTGAAACTTCTCCAATTCCTGAGTAGGGGGTGCATGTGGTCGTAATGCAGGGGCTGTTTCCCAGGGCTGGATGTGACCCAGCCACTGAGGCCAGCTGACTCAGCAGACAACAGTCCCAGAGGCCATGTGGACCAAAGGACCAATAAGGGAACAAGATACTTTCAAATCTTGGGGAGGGGGAAGGCTTTTGTTTGTGTGCTCTTTGTTTTGGGGGAGTTCGCTCTTGGGACTAAGAGGGACCAGACATCAATCCAGGCTCTCCAAATCTTTCTGAACAAGTCTCTCATATTTCAAACTTGTAAGTAAACAGCCAGGCAAGGCATGTTAGTTTAATCTTTGTTTTCTCAACTTGTAAATGTACCTTTTACTAGGGTGTTTACCTCTGTTTGCTGTAACTTTGAACCTAAGGCTAGAGTGGGGTCCTCTGGGCTCTTTAAGTTTGATTACCCTGTAAAGTTATTTCCCATCCTGATTTTACAGAGATTATTTTTACCCTTTTCTTTAATTAAAAGCCTTCTTTTTAAGAACCTGATTGATTTCTCCTTGTTTTTAGATCCAAGGGGGTTGCATCTTGATCCACCCGGAGTTGGTGGGAGAAAGGAGGGGGGATGGTTAATTTCTCCTTGTTTTAAGATCCAAGGGGTTTGGATCTGTATTCACCAGGGAATTGGTGAAGAGTCTCTCAAGGCTACCCAGGGAAGGGAATTAGCACATTGGGAGTGGTGGCAGCGGACCAGATCTAAGCTGGTAGTTAAGCTTAGAAGTTTTCAGGCAGGCCCCCACATCTGTACCCTAAAGTTCAGAGTGGGGAAGTAGCCTTGACAGTGCTGGATGCGGAGGGGATGGGATGTCATTGGCCATCGCCGCCCATGGGCCTTTTCACTTCATCCTAGCTTGGATGCTGGTCCCATCTCTGGATAGTCCCTGTCATGGCTGACACTTGCTGTAGCTGCTCCACCTCTCTGGGCTGTGGGGCTTCCAACCCTCCTATCATCCAGATAGTCCTTCCCCACCTTCCATCGTGGCAGCACTGTCAGGATTCATCCCTCTACCACAAGTCTCCCCCCTCGGATGATGCACAGTTGGGTTGTCTACCTTTAGACACTTCCACCCTAGCTCTTGCCATCTCTGTTTACCTGGCACTTTTCCTATGCAGCCCTTCCTCTGGCTTCCCTCCATAGATCAACCCCTCCCCAAGTTATGTTCTGCTTGCACAGACTGGGTCCCTGCCCAGCTTCTTTCCCAATTTCTTAGCAGAGAGTTTGGTCTAGTCTCTGCAGACTGCTACTGGGGCAGCTCACCCAGGTTTTCGGTGTCACTTCTTCACTACTGACTGAGACACAGGCTTATATACGATAGCCCTGGGATATGGCTGGCACCAGAGCCCTGGGATGTCCATTCCACCACCTCCCTTAAAGGTTAGCTCTGCCTTGACAGAGTGCAGATCACACCGGGCTGTGATCAGAAACTACCCAAGCTGGTTCTGGGGTAGCTGTGGCTGACATTGCTATGACACATACTTTCCCAAGCCAGCTGCTATCTGCGAGGGTCTGATGTCATTTCATTGTTGGATGATGTAGGAGAAACAGCTCCTATTCAGTAACAAAAGCAGCGAGTTCTGGGGCTGTGGGAACTTGCGATTCAGCCTATCAGGTTTCGTGCCCCGTCGATAGTGTGATGTTGTGGGAAATATCCCAGATAAATAATTTTAGTGCTTCTGTGCAGAGGGAGAGTGGCCTGGCTCTTTCCTGTTGAACTATGTAATACGTACATAATGTGTTGTCTGTTAAGACTCTCATGTGAGTTTCTTTGAGCAGTGGGAAGAAATGGGCGCATTTATTCTGAACTGCCCTGAGTTACCACGGCCATGACTCAGAGGCAGTTCTCAGCATCCTCAGGAAGGCTTCCAAGGAAGGCTCCCCAGTGGGAGATTAGCATCTTCTAAGACCTATTGTTCCCCTTAATGACCCTACCTAACCAGCTCTCTACCCTGATTGCAATCTGTCTAGTGAACGTTCTCAAGGTGTAAATAGATTTGTAACAGATTCATAGATTTATAGATTCTAGGACTGGAAGGGACCTCAAGAGGTCATCGAGTCCAGTCCCCTTCCCTCATGGCAGGACCAAATACTGTCTAGACCATACTTGACAGACATTTTTCTAACCTACTCTTAAATATCTCCAGAGATGGAGATTCCACAACCTTCCTAGGCAATTTATTCCAGTGTTTAACCACCCTGACAGTTAGGAAGTTTTTCCTAATGTCCAACCTAAACCTCCCTTGATGCAGTTTAAGCCCATTGCTTCTTGTTCTATCCTTAAAGGCTAAGATGAACACGTTTTCTCTCTCCTCTTTATGACACCCTTTTAGATACCTGAAAACTGCTATCATGTCCCCTCTCAGTCTTCTCTTTTCCAAACTAAACAAACCCAATTCTTTCAGCCTTCCTTCATAGGTCATGTTCTCAAGACCCTTTCCAATTTCTCCACATCTTTCTTGAAATGTGGTGCCCAGAACTGGACACAATACTCCAGCTGAGGCCTAACTAGAGCAAAGTGGAAGAATGACTTCTCGTGTGTTGCTCACAACACACCTGTTAATGCATCCCAGAATCATGTTTGCTTTTTTTGCAACAGCATCACACTGGTGACTCATATTTAACTTGTTGTCCACTATAACCCCAGATCCCTTTCTGCCGTACTCCTTCCTAGACAGTCTCTTCCCATTCTGTATGTGTAGAACTGATTTTTCCTTCCTATGTGGAGCACTTTGTATTTGTCTTTGTTAAACTTCATCCTGTTTACCTCAGACCATTTCGCCAATTTGTCCAGATCATTTTGAATTATGACCCTGTCCTCCAAAGCAGTTGCAATCTCTCCCAGTTTGGTATCATCTGCAAACTTAATAAGCGTACTTTCTATGCCAATATCTAAGTCATTGATGACTATTGTGCCTAACTTCAGAGACAGAAATGATATGTTCATACAAATAGGGTAATCATATTCACTAAATCATAACCTTTCCAATGATACATCACATGACCTATCTTGTCTAAAATGCATCATATTTATGCCATAATCATATCATAACAATATCTCTATGAATGATATGAGGGCGTAGTGTGACAGTCAGCCCCTATGAATGCTAAACTCTGTACAGGGGTGAAGGTTCATTTTTGAATGATGATCTGCAGAACCAGTTCTGTGAGCACGTCTATCAGCGTAACCCAGCAGGGCATATTGAAGGAGTGGACACTGAGAACACAATTATCCAGCAACAGGTCGATTGTTATCCCCTGGGAGCATAGGTGAGCACCCGCTACTTAGCTTCCTCTGAAAAAACTCTCCATGTTTATTTACTCAGGTAGGATGTCTTGTTTTGGGTTGCAGGGTGGTATACTGTCGTTTGCCAATACATCGCTACATACAACGCAATGAATCTTCAGTGCATTGCTGGACCCTCTCCATCTAAAGCCCAGTTTAAAATAAGCTTCATCATATTCCCTCCCATCACTTGCCCTGTTTGTTGACCCCTTCAAAGAACTCTAATAGATTAGTAAGACATGATTTCCCTTTACAGAAACCATGCTGACTTTTGCCCAACAATGCATGTTCTTCTATGTGTCTGACAATTTTATTCTTTACAATTGTTTCAACAAATTTGCCAGGTACTGACGTTAGACTTACTGGTCTGTAATTGCCGGGATCACCTATAGAGCCCTTTATAAATATTGGTGTTACATTAGCTATCTTCCAGTCGTTGGGTACAGAAGCTGATTTAAAGCACAGGTTACAAACCATAGTTAATAGTTCCGCAATTTCGCATTTCAGTTCTTTCAGAACTCTTGGGTGAATGCCATCTGGTCCCAGTGACTTGTTAATGTTAAGTTTATCAATTAATTCCAAAACCTCCTCTAGTGACACTTCAATCTGTGACAATTCCTCAGATTTGTCACCTACAAAAGACAGCTCAGGTTTGGGAATCTCCCTAACATCCTCAGCCAAGAAGACTGAAGCAAAGAATTCATTTAGTTTATCCACAATGACTTTATCATCTTTAAGAGCTCCTTCTGTATCTCGATCATCCAGGGGCCCGACTGTTTGTTTAGCAGGCTTCCTTCTTCTGATGTACTTAAAAAAAAATTGTTATTACATTTTGAGTTTTTGGCTAGCTGTTCTTCAAACTCCTTTTTGGCTTTTCTTATTACATTTTACACTTAATTTGGCAGTGTTCATGCTCCTTTCTATTTACCTCTATTTAGATTTTTTTATTTTATTTTCTTTTGCCCAGACTTTGATCTCCTGGGACAGAATGAAAAAAAAATCACAGCAATCCTGGGCCCTTCTTAGGCTGAGTCACAGGTAAGTCATTGTCATATAAGTAAAGTCATCCTACAATTCTAAAATGGGAAATCTACCAAGAGGCGCTCAGCTCATACTCATCCCCTCCCACTTGTCTCCAGCAGAAGTCTTTCAATAACTATTTCTGTGCAGAAAGGGCAAAATCCCAAATGCTCAAAAAGTATATGCAAACATCACCAGACTTTATCCTATATGGAGTTTTATCTTCTTTCATATAGCTTCAGTAGGTAGCAATGACTACAAATTTATATCTAGATTTGATAGACAGCTTACTGCCCCACCCCCATCTTCCTACCCTGCCGGCAGAGGGTCCCTCACTAGAGGTTGGTCCTAGCTGGTGTCAGTCTGAGACCTTCTGGACAATGGGTACCAGGACTAGAGAGCACAACAGTGCTTCTCCCACATCCATGGCCCCATTCTAGAGTAAGATAACTGTGTCCTTGTACCATGGGCAGAGACCGTAGCTAGTGAGACAGTGCAGCCCTGCCATGCACAGAGTTCATAGACAATGGTTAGGATTAGTAGGTGGCCGCCATTACTTATTGGTGGGAAAATGAGAAAAGTTTGCCTGGAGACAGCTTTCTTTTGAAGTTTGTAAATACGCAATGGGTTGTTTGCCTCAGAGCGTAGAGGGTAGGACAGAGAGGGGAGTTGTTTTGTTATTCAGACACTGAATGACAAGCAAGCAAAGGACCCCTAGACTTGTGATCTGGAGGGCCCCCGGTATCAAGAAGAGGGCTGGCATTATGATGAATCATACAGAGCACATTTTTACTATTGTGTATTTATGCTACTGTATCACTCAGTAAATGATGTGTGTTTTATGGAACAGGTCTCCTAGTCTCTTAATCAAAGCCCCTCAGTGCTGAACCCCACCCTTACCAGCAGGGTATCAATCCTGACACAAGGAAGAAAGGAGAGCAGCAGAATATGGACCCTGGACTTCAGAAAAGCAGACTTTGACTCCCTCAGGGAACAGATGGGCAGGATCCCCTGGGAGAATAACATGAAGGGCAAATATGTTAGTCTGTATCTACAAAAACAACAAAGAGTCTGGTGGCACCTTAAAGACTAACAGATTTATTTGGGCATAAGCTTTCGTGAGTAAAAACCTCACTTCTTCGGATGCATAGAGTGAAAGCTACAGATGCAGGCATTATATACAGACACATGGAGAGCAGGGAGTTACTTCACAAGTGGCGAACCAGTGTTGACAAGGCCAATTCAATCAGGGTGGATGTAGTCCACTCCCAATAATAGATGAGGAGGTGTCAATTCCAGGAGAGGAAAAGCTGCTTCTGTAGTGAGCCAGCCACTCCCAATCCCTATTCAAGCCCAGATTAATGGTGTTGAATTTGCAAATGAATTTTAGTTCTGCTGTTTCTCTTTGAAGTCTGTTTCTGAAGTTTTTTTGTTCAATGACAGTGACTTTTAAATCTGTGATAGAATGACCAGGGAGATTGAAGTGTTCACTTACTGGCTTGTGTATGTTACCATTCCTGATGTCCGATTTGTGTCCATTTATTCTTTTGCGGAGGGACTGTCCGGTTTGGCCAATGTACATGGCAGAGGGGCATTGCTGGCACATGATGGCATATATGACATTAGTGGATGTGCAGGTGAATGAGCCCCTGATGGTGTGGCTGATGTGGTTGGGTCCTCTGATGCTGTTGCCAGAGTAGACCCACGGAAAGGAGGCCCTTGAAGAATTCCACCTGGACTTCAACAATTTCCACCCCACCATCAACCTCAGCCTGGACCAGTCCACACAAGAGATCCACTTCCTGGACACTACAGTACAAATAAGTGATGGTCACATAAACACCACCCTATACCGGAAACCTACTGACCGCTATACGTACCTACATGCCTCCAGCTTCCATCCAAGACACATCATACGATCCATTGTCTACAGCCAAGCCCTAAGATACAACCGAATTTGCTCCAACCCCTCAGACAGAGACAAACACCTACAAGATCTTTATCAAGCATTCGTAAAACTACAATACCCACCTGGGGAAGTGAGGAAACAGATTGACAGAGCAAGACGGGTACCCAGAAATCACCTACTACAGGACAGGCCCAACAAGGACAATAACAGAACACCACTGGCCATCACATACAGCCCCCAGCTAAAACCTCTCCAGCGCATTATCCACGACCTACAACCTATCCTGGAAAATGATCCCTCACTCTCACAGACCTTGGGAGGCAGGCCAGTCCTTGCTTACAGACAACCCCCCAACCTGAAGCAAATACTCACCAGCAACTACACACCACACCACAGAAACACCAACCCAGGAACCTATCCCTGTAGCAAACCTCGTTGCCTACTCTGTCCCCATATCTACTCTGGCAACAGCATCAGAGGACCCAACCACATCAGCCACACCATCAGGGGCTCATTCACCTGCACATCCACTAATGTCATATATGCCATCATGTGCCAGCAATGCCCCTCTGCCATGTACATTGGCCAAACCGGACAGTCCCTCCGCAAAAGAATAAATGGACACAAATCGGACATCAGGAATGGTAACATACACAAGCCAGTAAGTGAACACTTCAATCTCCCTGGTCATTCTATCACAGATTTAAAAGTCACTGTCATTGAACAAAAAAACTTCAGAAACAGACTTCAAAGAGAAACAGCAGAACTAAAATTCATTTGCAAATTCAACACCATTAATCTGGGCTTGAATAGGGATTGGGAGTGGCTGGCTCACTACAGAAGCAGCTTTTCCTCTCCTGGAATTGACACCTCCTCATCTATTATTGGGAGTGGACTACATCCACCCTGATTGAATTGGCCTTGTCAACACTGGTTCGCCACTTGTGAAGTAACTCCCTGCTCTCCATGTGTCTGTATATAATGCCTGCATCTGTAGCTTTCACTCTATGCATCCGAAGAAGTGAGGTTTTTACTCACGAAAGCTTATGCCCAAATAAATCTGTTAGTCTTTAAGGTGCCACCAGACTCTTTGTTGTTTATGAAGGGCAAAGGGGTCCAGGAGAGCTGGCTGTATTTTAAAGAATCCTTATTGCGGTTGCAGGAACAAACCATCCTGATGTGTAGAAAGAATAGTAAATATGTCAGGAGACCAGCTTGGCTAAACAGTGAAATCCTTGCTGATCTTAAATGCAAAAAAGAAGCTTACAAGAAGTGGAAGATTGGACAAATGACCAGGGAGGAGTATAAAAATATTGCTCAGGCATGCAGGAGTGAAATCAGGAAGGCCAAATCACACTTGGAGTTGCAAGAGATGTTAAGAATAACAAGAAGGATTTCTTCAGGTATGTTAGCAACAAGAAGAAAGTCAAGGAAAGTGTGGGCCCCTTACTGAATGAGGGAGGCAACCTAGTGACAGAGGATGTGGAAAAAACTAATGTACTCAATGATTTTTTTGCCTCTGTCTTCATGAACAAGGTCAGCTCCCAGACTGCTGCACTGGGCAGTACAGTATGGGGAGAAGGTGACCAGCCCTCTGTGGAGAAAGAAGTGTTTCGGGACTATTTAGAAAAACTGGACGTGCACAAGTCCATGGGGCCAGATGCGCTGCATCCAAGGGTGCTAAAGGAGTTGGCGGATGTGATTGCAGAGCCATTAGTCATTATTTTTGAAAACTCATGGCAATTGGGGGAGGTCCTGGATGACTGGAAAAAGGCTAATGTAGTGCCCATCTTTAAAAAAGGGAAGAAGGAGGATCCAGGGAACTACAGGCCAGTCAGTCTCACTTCAGTCCCTGGAAAAATCATGGAGCAGGTCCTCAAGGAATCAATTATGAAACACTTAGAGGAGAGGAAAGTGATCAGGAACAGTCAGCATGGATTCACCAAGGGGAAGTTTGCCTGAGTAACCTAATTGCCTTCTATGATGAGATAACTGGCTCTGTGGATGAGGGGAAAGCAGTGGATGTGTTATTCCTTGACTTTAGTAAAGCTTCTGATACGGTCTCCCACAGTATTCTTGCTGCCAAGTTAAAGAAGTATGGGCTGGATGAATGGACTGTAAGGTGGATAGAAAGCTGGCTAGATCATCGGGCTCAATGAGTAGTGATCAATGGCTCCATGTCTAGTTGGCAACCGGTTTCAAGCGGAGTGCCCCAAGGGTCGGTCCTGGGGCCGATTTTGTTTAATATCTTTATTAATGATCTGGAGGATGGTGTGGACTGCACTCTCAGCAAGTTTGCAGATGACACTAAACTGCGAGGCGTGGTAGATACACTAGAGGGTAGAGATCGGATATAAAGGGACCTAGACAAATTAGAGGATTGGGCCAGAAAAAACCTGATGAGGTTCAACAAGGACAAGTGCAGAGTCCTGCACTTAGGACAGAAGA
Organism: Chrysemys picta bellii; assembly: GCF_011386835.1. NCBI lineage: Eukaryota > Metazoa > Chordata > Testudines > Emydidae > Chrysemys > Chrysemys picta. The sequence continues at coordinate 351,395,440 of NC_088791.1, forward strand.
ATCCCATGCACTGCTACAGACTAGGGACCGAATGGCTAGGTAGCAGTTCTGCAGAAAAGTACCTAGGGGTCACAGTGGACGAGAAGCTGAATATGAGTCAACAGTGTGCTCTTGTTGCCAAGAAGGCTAACGGCATTTTGGGCTGTATAAGTAGGGGCATTGCCAGCAGATCGAGGAACGTGATCGTTCCCCTTTATTCAACATTGGTGAGGCCTCATCTGGAATACTGTGTCCAGTTTTGGGCCCCACACTACAAGAGGGATGTGGAAAAATTGGAAAGAGTCCAGCGGAGGGCAACAAAAATGATTAGGGGGCTGGAGCACATGATTTATGAGGAGAGGCTGAGGGAACTGGGATTGTTTAGTCTCCAGAAGAGAAGAAGGAGGGGGAATTTGATAGCTGCTTTCAACTACCTGAAGGACGGTTCCAAATAGGATGAGGCTCGGCTGTTCTCAGTGGTGGCAGATGACAGAACAAGGAGCAATGGTTTCAAGTTGCAGTGGGGGAGGTCTAGGCTGGATATTAGGAAACACTATTTCACTAGGAGGGTGGTGAAGCACTGGAATGTGTTACCTAGGGAGGTGGTGGAATCTCCTTCCTTGGAGGTTTTTAAGCCCCGGCTTGACAAAGCCCTGGCTGGGATGATTTAGTTGGGAATTGGTCCTGCTTTGAGCAGGGGGTTGGACTAGATGACCTCCTGAGGTCCCTTCCAACCCTGATATTCTATGATTCTATGATTTTAATCCATCCGGGAGGACAACACTCTGCAAGGAGTTTCCCTGCGAACATGGTGTTACCCGGGGTTCTTTCAATCCAAAGCTCTTGGTAACTTTTACTCTGTGCAAGATGGTGTCAGGAAATAAATGAGGGGACACCCGGCTGTCGGACCGATAGATGGCTGGCACAAACAGGGCAACACCAGAGTGCGTTCACTTAAAGCTAAACTTTACTTAGTCTCAAGCACTTACACACGTCCGCAACCGGTTAGTAAAACACCCCCAACAGAAGCTGTGTGTGGCTCTTGAGTAGCACAGAGACAGGCTTCCATTGGCCAAACTTCCGTCTGCCGGTGGGGACCCCAAGATGCATCCAGATTGAGAGTTCCTGAAGAAACTGTCCCGAAGGGTCCAACTAATTCAAACTTTTGAAGCAGTTTGTATACATATATACATGACCTTTCTGTGACACCCAAATCCCCTCCCCTCCTGCCTTGGTTAAGATAAGGCTGCTGCATGGCCAATTTACAGTCTGCTGATTTGGCTGGTTTTAGCAATAAGCAATAGTGGTTTATGGCAGTTTACTGGTTTGCCATAACCTCACCATACAATAGGGGGTCTGTTTCTGTTCCTTAGCTGTCTTACATACCTGGGCAGCGTTCCTCTGGGCAGACTCACTGACTCCTTAGACTCCTTTTTTTGGTCCAGCCGGATTGGTCCAGCAGTGTCCCTGTCATAAATATACAACTAAGGGTAGCATAAAGTCCCTCCTGAGCAGCTGTACTGAATCCTTACCTATAAGGGGTTAAGAAGCTCAAATAACCTGGTTGGCACCTGACCAAAAGGACCAACAAGGAAAGAAGTTACTTTCAAATCTGGGGGTGGGGGAGGTTTTGTTTGTGCTCTCTTTGTTGTTCCCTCTCTGGATGGAGAGAGAGATCAGGCAGGAAAAACATCTCCTGAAAACATACCTAAAATGAGCATCTAAGATTACAAAAATTGTAAGTAATAGCAAGGAAATGCATTAGATTATCTTTTGTTTTAGCTTGTGAATTTCCCCTATGCTAAGAGGGAGTTTTATTCCTGGTGTTTTTTTTTTTTTAACTTTGAAGCTGAGCCTAGAGGGGAATCCTCTGTGTTTAAAATCTTTTTATTACCCTGTAAAATTACCTTCCATCCTGATTTTGCAGGTGTGATTCTTTCCCTTTTTCTTTAAGAACCTGATTGATTTTCAGTGTCCTAGAGACAAAGGGTCTGGTTGGTACTCACATTATTCTCAAGCCTCCCCAGGAAATGGGGTAAAGGGGCTTGGGAGAATATTTTGGGGAACTAGGGACTCCAAGAGACCCTTTTGGTGGTGGCAGTAATACTGTCCAAGGACAAGGAAAGGATTTGTGCCTTGGGGAAGTTTTTACCTAAGCTGGTAGAAATAAGCTTAGGGGTTCTTTCATGCGGGTCCCCACATCTGTACCCCAGAGTTCAGAGTGGGGAGGGAACCCTGACAGTCCCCATCCTGCTCCCAAGCTTAAACCTTTCACACACATGCCCATTTCCCTTTCCCCGTTTTGTCCCTGTCAAGGCTGTTTCCTCACTTGGACACTTTGAGTGCAGTAGGTGGGGGCCCGCAAAAGACCTTAAAAGTACTTGCCACCTATGACTTGCATTAAAACTCCCCAAGATTACAGATTCCCTGGCCTTAGACTGTTATTGCTGCCACCACCCAAAATGCAAAAACCTCCTTGAGAACCCAGGAAGTCGCATTTGGTAATTCCTTCCTGTGAGGTACCCTCAAGCTCTTTTAACCTCCCGCCCCCATCTCCGGAGAGATCTTGGGGGAAAAAAGTGCTGTTGATACCAACTGAGAAGTATGGAACTTTATTTCCTCTCAGTCATTTGTCTGAGCAGTCTTAGACACGTGCACACAGAACCTCCACTTTCTAGGACACAGGGATCAGATCATGTTCTTAAAAGAGTGATTTTTATGAAACAAAGAGAAAACAGATCTGGCAAAACATTGCTTGGTTGCTAGGTGTTATAGCGCAATTAAAAAAAAATTAAAAACACAGAGTGTTGCTTCCCTGGGATTCAGCTTGTAAATTTATGGTACAAGGGGGAAGTTACAAGTGCTCAGCACAGAGAATCCAACAAACTAAAAATAAAGAAATAACCTGATCGCGTCTGACAAAACATTCCCTCTTCTACTCACATATCTGTAGTTCAAGGTTTAGTCCTTTCCTAGGCATGGATGTCGCTGGATTCTCCATGCCTGGCCATTCATCTCCTTCCAGCAGCCTTCCCTCCCAAACACAACAGGAACAACAGGAAAAGAAAGGGCTGCTGCTGCCAATTGAAAATCAAAGGTTTGTTTTCATTGGCTCTCCTGGCCTCCTGCCAACTCACTGCCTGCTTCTTTAAGCATTCCTGGGAGTCTGGGACTCTGTGATTTTAACCTTTACAGGCAAGGCAACTAATACTTAGGTCTAAAGAGTGAACAACTACTGAGAAAGATTCCAGCTAAGTGAATGGCTGGAACATCCAGAAAATGGTGTTCCCCGCCCCCCATTCACCACAGTCCCAAAGAGTAGATTCCCAATCCCAGGCAGTTAGTGCCCAGAGGGCTCTGCCCACCTCTCTGGGATTTCAAATGTCCCAGATAATCCCTTGAGGAGAAGCTTCTGGCTGCAGAGATTCCCATATTGACACTGCCAAACTTGATACAAAAAGTCTCGAAAGATTTGAGGCCACAGAGCAGACCAACGCCATGGAGCAGACTGATGTGTGACAAAGCCTGGAAATGTTGCTACTAACAGTCTTCACAGCAGGTACTAACATCCACTGTCTGCTGTTTGTACTTGGGTGGCTTAGGTAAGCCCTCAGGTAGCTCAATTTGGGTGTGTGGCGCCATCTGCTGTTGTGTTGGGTGATAACAGGGTCTGGAGAGGCTGAATCACCAGCAAACAAGTGTGGAAAAGGTGGGGTGATTAGAGAGACATAGGTGGGTGATTAGAGGGACACAGCAGTTTCCACAGCTCCCAGACTGCACCCCAGGGGTGACAACCCATCACACTCATACCCTTTGGAGCCCAAATTAGGTCCCCAGGCACCTGTGATGCAAGCATAGGGCAGGGACTGTATCCAGAACAAAAGATCCAGATATAGCAGTTGTTTGATTCCTTTACCACTGTGTTCTCCCCCGAGCAGGGCATCACAACGTAAAACAGCACAGTGAGAGGAGAAGTCCCATTGTACTAATTCTGACACAGGGTAGCACAGCCACTTTTCTGCATCAATTTCTGAAAGATCAACACAATATTGAAATTTCATGATTACCCTATGCAGAGAGTATCAGAGGGTTAGCCGTGTTAGTCTGAATCTGTAAAAAGTCACTTGCATCTGAAGAAGTGAGGTTCTTACCCACGAAAGCTTATGCTCCCAATACTTCTGTTAGTCTTAAAGGTGCCACAGGACCCTCTGTTGCCCTATGCAGAGAGGAGATGAAATATTAGAACAGTTTGAGCCTCCATATATATAGCCATTTTAAACCTCACAAAGGGATATTGACAAATCCCTTTGATGCAAGTATCCTGGGAGAAGAAAGCCTTTTCCACACCCTATGGCTGGCATTAATTAAGAATCACTTCATTTGCCCTTCACAGAGTGGCATTGACTTTGCAGAGGCTAATGCTCTGTATATTACAACTGCATGGGCAGTACGCAGCAGTATGCTGCTACGATCAATTGAAAATGGTTTTTGGTTCCGTGTCTTATGGCAGTATAGCCACACACAGTGCAGATGGCAGTACATTACACACAGGAAAAAAAAAAAACATTGTCAATTGCTAGGCTGAACAACAGTGTGCAAGTCTCAGTTTGCCCTGACAATCTTCAGCCCCTGATATCGGCAGATCATTTCTTCACTCCCAGGGGAGGCTCTCAAGCTGAAGTTCTCCAGGGTCTATTTCATGCTCATCCCACTGCTCACGGAGCCAAGGGAGTTTTCCAGGAATCCTGGCCAACCTGAGAGTCTGCAGGGACTGTACAGGGGAATCATAAAGATCACTGCTCAACACGTCGAATAGATTTCTTCTTTTGGCTGAGCGAGATTATGGTGAGTTGCCTGTTTCTGCACTAAAGTTAGTGCTAAGGGCTCAGGAAGGGTTCCAGGGTACAAGTCAAGAACCATCTGGGCAGGAATTCAGCAGCACGGTGATGTGAACTGTTTAGTATTGTTAGAAACACCAAAGGATTTACCTGATAACATTGAAACTACAAATATACTGGGAATAGTTTAGACAAATAATTGTTTTTAAGAAAATTCCTTGTCTCTTACTTTGTCCCTCTATCTGTCTCAGTAGTTTCCTTTTTTGGCCAGTGTGATTTTTCTCTGGTTCATTAATTTTCTCCAATTCAGCGACTTCCCTGACCTATTAGGAAGTGCAGCCAAAGTCTCTGCAGTGGGTATCTGTGTTACCAGAGGGTTCACAACAAGAATGGGTCACACACTGGCCAGATTCTGCTCTCTCATTCGACCATCACTGGGTCACTCCAGATTGACACTGGCCTCCCTGAGAGCCAAATCAGGGCCCATGTGTTTTGGAATCCCCATCTTTCATGCCTGGTCTCAGAACACCACATAAACTGGGGGTTTCCTTCACAATCTTTCAGCGCTCTCACAGAAGTGCTCTCTGTAGCAGAACCCAAACAAGTGATTTTTGCAGCTTGTAGCCAAAAGTTAAAAACTCAGGGTGAATCTCGTCCCATTGAGATCTAATGGGCTGCAATACATTAAAGCTTTGTTTCGCTTTGAGGAGGAGTTACTCATGCTGGCTCCTTTTAGTCTCCATGTCCTCTGTCCCTCCCACCGGGTCTTTCCCTCTCTCCTTCCCTGCATAGGCTGAGCCACCGCTGGGGTTCCCTTTGAAAGAAAAGCAGTTCAGGCTGATATCCCCTTTTCCCCGGTGCAGGCAGACACTGAGTTTAACCTCATCTGAGGAGGTATTTCTGTGAGCTGTTGCTGTGGGGTCTGGCACCTGAGTGAGGGGTATTGCAGTGTGGCAGGGATGGAAGTTGCACAGGGTGGGGACCTGCCCTGTCAGGTCACAGAATTGCAGCCTGGGTGTCACCACCTGGACATTATATAACAGATTTAAAAGTGGCCAGACTTGAACAAAAAAACTTCAGAACCAGACTTCAAAGAGAAACGGCAGAACTAAAATTCATTTGCAAATATTATGCCATTAATTTGGGCTTCAATAGGGACTTAGAGTGGCTGGCTTATTACAGAAGCAACTTTTCCTGTCCTGGATTTGACACCTCCTCATCTATTATTGGGAGTGGACTACATCCATCCTGATCGAATTGGACTTGTCAACACTGGTTTTCCACTTGTGAGGTAGCTCCCTTCTCTTCATGTGTCAGTATAACAATGCCTGCATCTGTAATTCTCACTCCATGCATCTGAAGAAGTGGGTTTTTTACCCACAAAAGCTTATGCCTGTATAAATCTGTTAGTCTTTAAGATGTCACTGGACTCCTTGTTGCTTTTGTGGATACCGACTAACACGGCTACCCCCGGAGGTTTGTCAAATTTAACTATTTGTTATAATTGTTATAAAGTGTGTAATCCCCTTGCTGTGCTTCTCTCCCTTCACAGGAACCTTGATAGTTTCTGACCCTGATCATCTCATCGACCACCTCATGGCAGCTTTCAACCTCACCCCCTCTGACCCTTCAACATTCACCTTAATGGGCATCCCTGGGCTAGAAGCTGCTCACATCTGGATTTCCATCCCTTTCTCTATGTTCTTTGTAATTGGCCTGTTGGGAAATTTCATGCTTCTTTTTGTTGTAAGCAAAGAACAGACCCTGCACAAGCCGATGTACCTGCTACTCTGCATGCTGGCACTCACAGACATTGGCACCTCTACCTCCGTCGTGCCGAAGGCACTGTGTATATTTTGGTTCAATTTGAAAGGCATTTCTCTGGGTGGCTGCCTCACCCAGATGTTCTTCCTTCATGCGGTTTCTAATATGCAATCAGCCGTCCTCGTGACAATGGCCTTTGATCGCTATGTAGCCATATGTAACCCTCTGAGATACGCCACCATCCTCACCAATGCACGAATAGCTAAACTAGGGCTCTTCGGTTTGATAAGAGCTGTTCTCTTCATTCTGCCCCTGCCCCTGCTCCTGAGCAGGCAGCCATTCTGTAACAACCGCATTATCCCCCACACGTACTGCGACCACATGGCTGTGGTGAAGATGTCGTGTGGGGACACCACAGTCAGCAGATTGTACGGCTTGGTGATAGCGGTTGTAGTCAACGGATTAGACCTGATGCTCATTGCCTTGTCATATGGTCTGATCCTCAGGGCCGTCCTCAGAATCTCCTCCAAGAAAGCCCATGAGAAAGCCCTCAACACCTGCACAGCCCACATCTGTGTGATGTTGATGTCTTATCCTCCCTTCTTCTTTTCCACTCTGACACATAGGTTCAGTCAGGGCATCACTCCCCACATTCATATTATCTTGGCCAACCTCTATTTCCTCCTCCCCAACATGCTGAACCCTATCATTTACGGGGTCAAAAACAAAGAACTTCGTGAGAAAGTGGTCAAATGCACTTCCAGAATGTGTTCTCTCTGGGGCCACTGACATTAAACCTTCCTGACTGGATGGGGAAATGATATCTCCTTGTTAATCACAGGTGCTCTCTCCTAGTTTGGCTTAACTCACCATTGTAGAAGTTCACTGTACAAGAAATTCCACATACCTAATATCTTATCATTCCATCTCCAAGCTCTGCTCTCTCCATTGCTGAGTTCCCTCTCTCTGACCATCACCTGACCTCTTTCAGTATCCCCATCAGCCCCCAACCCGCACACACCCTGTCGCTTGGCCTTTCCATGACTTCCAGACCACCAAAAGATATTGCAGCTTTCTGGTGCAAGGTGGCTTGTATTAATCCCTGTGTGAACAGGTTTCTTGATCAGTTTGACAAACTAAAGCTGCGCTTTTACAAAGCCAAAGACAAAGAAAGAAACAACAATGCTGAACTTCTTTTTCATAGGTGCAGTGATCCGGTGAGTAAAATTTACCTTCTAGAGCTTATTGGTGAGAGTTGTGAAACCATGTATTTTTGAGAACGGGACTGCTATATTAAACTACAACCAAAACCATTGAGTCGCTTTCCAGTTGGAACTCTCAAAACAGACACTAACAGTTCACATTGTCGAAGATGTTAAAATAGGTGTCGAGATTTCATGTTGGAGTTTTGAAACAGATGAAACAGAGATAGCCACCAAATGTCAAAGTGATTGGATCGCTTGCAGTATTAAGTCCTTCTACTGCACTCAGCTCGGCACAACCTACATTGGCTGATATCTCATTTTTGCCATTGGTTTGTGGAGACTTTGGACAGTTGGAGCAGCAATGGAGAGATTTGCCTATGGGTCACTGGCCTCATGCTCAGGAAAACCAAGTTGAGCAGTTAGAAGTTCTCTAACACACGGATTCTGCTGAGAACAAAATCTTTAGAGAACTTGGCTTGTTTGCTCTTTCATTCCTGTTGCTACCTTTTAGCAATGCTGCAGTTGAATGATTTTCTCAGATGAACTTGATAAAAACAAAATCATGCAAGAAGATGCAAGAGGAACTTTTAGAAAACATTCTTATTATGACACAAAATCTGTTGTGAACAGTTTGCATCAAAGAAAGAAATGATTGCAGTGGTCACTGCTGATGTATAAGCAGCAGGAGGAGCATTCAACTCCCAATGAAGATAGCAAGGATGAAATGTTGCCTTTTAGAAATGAACAGCAAGAAACTAATTCATCTCAAAATATGGACATTGACTACCATCCCTGAATGCCATTAGAAAAAAATAACATAATAATGTGATTGTGGTTTTTACCCTACATATGTTTTGGGCTTCTTTGCGGTTATTTTTAATACTGTTTTTTTGAAACACCTGCCAACCCTCAATCGGGATACAAGTACCAGTACTGGGATTTTGATTTTGAATTTGATTATCATCTCATAGCTTTGTTGCTAATGTGCACCAGCTCCTGCTGGGGCTTGTAGCTTTAAAAAAAAAATCTGTCCTAGATATCTAATGAAATCTTTCATCTCTTTCTTGATGTATAGGCCAACATGTTGATTGAAAACCAAAACCAAAACTGTTTGCTTCAAGAAATAGATTGAGTTACTTTTGGGTTAGTTTTTAAATTTGGGCTCATAATGCAGTCAAAATCTGGCAATTTTTCGAGCTGAGTTGGAGGCAGGGCAGCGGCAGCCAGAAACATAAGGGAAGCGAAGCAGCCCAGAAGGCAGAAGGGTGTACGTAGACCTGATGGAAGGACAGATGCTGGGGAGAGGAGTACTGCAACCTAGAGCCGGAGGGAATGTGACCACCACCAGAACAGCTGCCTTACTTGCGGTATCAGGCAGAGAAGCCACGGCCTGGGTTGGAGGCATGGGACATGTGAGGAACAAACTGGGAAAATTTCTTACATCTGCTGTTCGTGGTGTTCCCCGTGCCCACAGAGTGGGGTTCCTTGTTTCTTGAACATTTTTCATGTTTTTTTTTTAACAATTACCGTTTAGTAAATTATATTTGGTTTGAACTTAATGTAGTGATCAGTGGGTCACAGAAGCATTTGGTGTGAAGAGGGTACCCTGCAGTGGGGCCACCCTAGCACCTGTCCTAAGTGACCACGATGAGACTGGAGGTTCAGCCTGCCAGGAATCCTGGGCCCAGCCATGTCACCATTACGAGGAATCTGCTACACAGGAGAGTGTAAGGGGAGTCCTTGAGGTGAGGCAGGTCTCTGGGTAAAGGGAATTGGAGTGGGGACTCAAACCCTTTCACTAGCCAATTCTCCTGGGTGCTGCAGAAACCAGGAAAGTTTCCCACAACAGCAGGACCATTGCCCTACGTACAGTAGGGAATGGGACAAACTGGATTTTGGGCTGGATTTTAGTGACTTGTGAAATATCATATACATGAAAAAAATCTGAAATGTGTAACTTTGGGGAGCACACTGTCTGAGTAAGGTGAATGTAACATCACTGCACGCAGCTGGCTGCCCTGACTCAGGCAGATATGGGCAGCCTGAGTCATGGCTTACCATGGCTGTAGAGGAGCTGGAGTGAGCTGTTACCAATGGCCCTGAGTACTGAGAGAAGCCCATCCCCTGCCACAAGTTCCCCCCACCACAGTGGCCACTTCAGCCCAGCAGGACCCCTGGCTGTGGAGGGAATGCAGCCTCATGGTGATGGGGACCATTTTGGTGAGATGCCATCTCCCGCAGCCACACATGGCTCTGGTCTTTACACCCCTCAGCTCCCTTGGTGCCAGACAACACCCCCTTTACATCGTATTTAGGACCATAGTTCCCTGAGAGTCATGATCCCATGGCAGGGTTTCTTGGTCACCGCATGTTCCAGGAGAAATCACTTCAGCAGCCCATTTTGCTTCCTTCTCCAGTGTGAGCTCGACTCAGGGCACTTGGAATCCCACTGCTGAGTCCATGAAGTGGTGGCCAGCATGGGCCATGGTGGGGTTAACACACATCTGTGGCATGGTGGTACATCACCCATGGCACAGTCTATGGGCCAGCCCTCCCTCCATGCCCATGTACAGCACCAATCTGGGAGCCAACTGTCCTGTCACCCCACTTAAAATAAGACATCCATAGAGATGCTGAAGGAGAGCACACAGTCTGGTAAACTCACCAGCCCCCTAAAGAGATGGGCAGAGGTGGGAGGGATTAGATGGGTCACGCTGACTGCTCTGGGAAAGCAATGACTGAAGTAGGTTCCCACACACACACACTATTAAAGCATTCAGGGTTTTGTACTTGAGGTGGTTGCTGAGTTGGGAATCACTCTGCACAGAGGGATCAGCTGGTTCTGTGCTTCTCCTGTTCTCCACCAGGTTGGGCTGACGTAGAGATTAGATTTTTTTGCCCAGACTTTGATCTCCTGGGGCGGAATGAAAAAAATCCACTGCAATCCTGGACCCTTCTTAGGCTGAGTCACAGGTAAATCATGCATCCAAAGAAGTGGGTATTTCACACAAAAGCTCATGCTTCTATATGTCTGTTAGTCTATGAGGTGCCACAGGATTCTTTGCTGCTAGGTAAATTATTGTCGTATAAGTAAAGTTGTCCTTCAATTCCAGAATAGGAAAGCTACCAAGAGGAGCTCGGTCCACAGTCACCCCCACCTATTTGTCTCTGGCAGAGGTCTCTCAATATCCATTTCTGTGCAGGAAGGACAAATCCCCAAAGGAGACATGCAAATATCACTAGACTCTGTTCCACATGGAGTTTGATCTTCTTCTTTCCTATAGCTTCGTTAGGTAACAACGACTACAAATGTATATCTAGATTTGATAGCCAGCTTACTGCCCCACCCCCATCTCCTTACCCTGGTGGCAGAGGGTCCCTCACCAGAGGTTGGTCCTAGCTGGTGTCAGTCTGAGACCTTCTGGACAATCGGTACCAGGACTGGAGAAGACAACAGTGCTTGCCCTTCTCCCACATAGAATAGAGAACTGAGCCCTTGGACCACGGGCGGAGATCATAGCTAGTGATAGAGTGCAGCCCTGCCATGCACAGTGTTCATAGACAATGGTTATGATTAGTAGGTGGCCGCCATTACTTATTTGTGGCAAAATGAGAAAAGTTTGCTTGGAGACAGGTTTCTTTTGAAGTTTGTAAATATGCAGGGGGTTGTTGGCCTTGGAGTATAGAGAGTAGTACAGAGAGGGGAGTTGTTTTGTTATTCAGACACTGAATTACAGCAAGCAAGGGACACCTTGCCTTGTGATCTAGAGGGCCCCCACTAGCAAGAACAGAGCTGGGATTAAGATGAATCATAAAGAGCAAGCTTTTTCTATTGTGTATGTACACTACTGTATCACTGAGTAAATGATGTGTGTTTTATGGAGTGGGTCTCCTAGTCTCTTAACCAAAGCCCCTCGGTGCTGAACCCCAGCCTTACCAGCAGGGTAACACCATTGAGTCACAAGTCCTCATCAGACTGCTCCTGGCACTGGCCAAAACAGCCATCAATCCATCCGGGAGGTCAACACTCAGCAAGGAATTTCACTGTGACTATAGGGGGTCTGTTTCTGTTTCTTAGCTGTCTTACACACTTGGGCAGCGATCCTCTAGGAAGACTCACTGACTCCTTGGACTCCTTTTTTGGTGCAGCCGGCATGATCCAGGAGTGTCCCCATCCTGCTCCTGAGCTTAAACCTTTCAAACACAAGCCCGTTCCCGTTTGTCCCTGTTTTGTCCCAAATAGTAGATTCCCAGCCCTGGGCAGTTAGCACCCGGAGGGCTCTACCCACTTCTCTGGGATTTCAAATTGCCCAGACGATCCCCTCATGAGAAGTTTCTGGATGTAGAGGTTTCCAAATTGACACTGCCCAACTTGATACAAAAAGCTTCCAAAGATGGGAGGCCAAAGCAGACTGACGTGTGACAAGGCCTGGAAATGTTGCTAATAACAGTCTTCGCAGCAGGTACATTTAAAGACTTCAGGGATATGAGTCTGAGAGAGCAATCCACACACAGCGTTCTGCAATCAAACACACAGGCACAAACCGTATCACCAAGGGCTGCTAATCGAGACCATGGCCACCAGGATGGGGTCAATGTTCCCTCTAACCTGTGCACCTGCACAACAGTCCATCAAGTGTCACACACTTGATTATTACAGCCACACCAATCCTCAGCAACATCACTTGTGTTTATCTTGGTAGATTCAGTCAGAGAAAGGGAGAGAGTGAAAGGAAAACCCTCTAATACCCAGTGGCTGCTGTTTGAAATTTGGTGGCTTAAGCAAGCCCTCGGATACCTTAGATCACCATCTGCTGTTGTGTTGGGTGATAGGGCCTGGAGAGGCCAAATCACTAGCAAAGCAGTATGGAAAAGGACCAGCCCAGCTGAGTGGTTAGAGGGGTGCAGCAGTTTTCACAGCTCCCAGACTCAACCCCAGGGCCTATAACCCATCAAACTTATACCTTCAGAATCCAAACTTAGGCCTCCAGCACCTGTGACACACGTCTTGGGGAATGGACTGTATGCAATCCAAAAAATCCAGATTTAGCAGTCATTTGATTCCTTTACCACTGTGTTCTCACCCCAGCAGGGCATAACAATGTAAAACGCCACAATGAGTGGAGAAGTCCCATTGTACTAGTTCTCACACAGGATAGGAAAACCCCTTTCTGCATCGATTTCTGAAAGATCAACACAATATTGAAATGTGATGATTACCTGATGCAGAGAGGAGATGAAATATTAGAACATTTTGAGCTTCCAGATATATAGCCATTTTAGACGTCACAAAGGGATACTGGCAATACCTTTAATACCAGAATCCTGGGAGAAGAAAGCCTTTCCCACACCCTACAGCTTGCATCAATTAAGAATCACTTCATTTGCCCTTCACAGAGTGGCATTGATTTTGCAGAGGCTAATGCTCTGTATATTACATCTGCATGGGAAATATGCCCATGCGGTACACTGCTACGATCAATTGAAAATGGGTTTTGGTCCTTTCTCTTGTGCCAGTGTACCCACATGTAGTGCAGCTGGCAGTACTTTACACACAGGGGGAAAAATCATCAATTGTTAAGCGGAAAAACAGTGTGCAAGACTCAGTTTGCCTGGACAATCTTGAGCCCCTGGTATCAACAAATAATTTCTTCACTCCCGGGGGAGGCTCTCAAGCTGTAGTTCTCCAGGGTCTATTTTCTGCTCATCCGCCTTCTCACAGAGCCAAGGGAATTGTCCGGGAATCCTGGCCAATCTGAGAGACTGCAGGGAGTGTACAGGGGATTCATAAAGGTTGCTGCCCAGCATGGAGAGTGTCAGACATGTGAGATTCATACCTTGATTCTTAGGGCTCTGCCTTCCTGTCGCTGTAAGGAGATTTCTTCTCTCTTCTGAGTGGGATTTTGGGGGCTGTCACTGTTGGAGAGAGGACGCTGGGCTAGATGGACCATATGTCTGATCCACGATGCAGTTACTATGTTGGAAAGGAGCCAAGTTTCCCTTATAGAAACAGACAATTTCATGCAGGTCTATGACTTTGTACTCAAGAGAATGCACACTAGGGGCACAAGTGTTGTGGTATTTCAGGCTACAGGATGGCACCTCGGTTACTTCCCTTGCTTCTTTTGGTGAGACACTTTCTTGCGGGCACCCAGCGTTGTCTGAAACATAAATGATAGGTGCTACCTGACAGGTGTAAGGAGAGATGTGTCAGAAGCACACATGCTAACCCATCTCTTGATTGAATATCGATGAAGTTTACAGATGACACAAAAAATTGGGGGATGGTAAATAATGAAGAGGATGGGTCACTGATTCAGAGCAATCTGGATTGATTGGTAAACTGTGTTGAAGCAACCAACATGTGTTCTAATGTAGTCATTTAAATATCTACATCTGGAAACAAAGAGTGTAGGCAGTGCTCACATGCAAGGGGAGATTGTGGGAAACGCAATGACTCTGAACTAGATTTGGGGGCTTGAAGGGGTAATTAGCTAAACAAGAGCTCCCAGTGTGACCTTGTGGCCAAAAGAGCCTGAGATGATAACCAGGGAAATCTGAAGGAGAGGTACAGATGTTATTTTACCTGTATATTTGGCACTGGTGAAACTGCTGCTGGAATCCTCTGTCCAGTTCTTGTGTCCATGATTAAAGATGGATGTTGATACACTGAACGGGGTTCAGAGAACTATCACAAGAGTTAGTAAAAGATTAGAAAACCTGCCGTATACTGATAGACTCAAAGATCTCAATCTGTGTAGTTTAGCAAAGATGGTGAAGGGGTGAGCTGATAACAGTCTGTAAGTACCTACACAGGGAACCAATATTTAATAATAGGCTTTTAAGGCTAGCACACAGGGGTGTGACAGGATCCAATGACTAGAAATTGAAGTTATAGAAATTCTGTCTGGAAATAAGACATACATTTTTATGTGGCCCATCAAGCAAGTGGGGGAGGATGACTCAGTGGTTTGAGTATTGGCCTGCTAAACCCAGAGTAGTAAGTTCAATCCTTGAGGGGGCCACTTAGGGATCTGGGGCAAAATCAGTCCTTGGTCCTGCTAGTGAAGACAGGGGGCTGGACTAGATGATGTTTCAATGTCCCTTCCAGTTCTAGGAGATAGGATATCTCCATTAATTTATAATTTTATTTTATTTTATTTGGTGGGATAATACGTATGACTGGAATACTGGTATAAAAAGGAACAGCTTGCTCAGGAAGGACAGACAGGGAAAAAGGTGTTGCTTATATATTAAACATGTATACACTTGGACTGAGGTTGAGATGGAAATGGGAGACAGACTTGTTGAAAGTCTCTGGGTAAGGATAAAAGGGGTAATAAACAAGGGTGATGTCATGGAGGGGTTTACTACAGGCCACCTAACCAGGAAGAAGAGTGGATGAGGCTTTTTTTAAACAACTAACAAAATCATCCAAAGCACAGGACTTGGTGGTGATGGGGGACTTTAACTACCCAGACACCTGTTGGAAAAATAACACAGCAGGGCATTGATTATCCAACAAGTTCTTGGAATGTATTGGCGAAAACATATAAATATATTTCATAAGGTGGAGAAAGCTAGTAGGGGAGAGGCTATTTTAGATTTGATTTTGAAAAATAGGGAGGAATTGGTTGAGAATTTGAAAGTGGAAGGAAGCTTTGGTATAAATGATCATGAAATGGTACAGTTCATGACTCTAAGGAATGGTAGGAGGGAGAACAGCAAAATAAAGACAATGGATTTCAAGAAAGCAGACTTCATTAAATTCTGCGAGTTGGTAGGCAAGATCCCATGGGAAGCAAGGCTAAGGGGAAAAACAATTGAAGACAGTTGGCAGTTTTCCAGAGACATTACTATGGGCACAAAAGCAAACTATCCCTCTGCACAGGAAAGATAGGAAGTATGGCAAGAGACCACCCTGGCTTAACCAGGAGATATTCAATGATCTAAAAATCAAAAAAGAGTCCACGAAAAGTGGAAACTTGGTCAAATTATAAAGGATGAATATGAACAAATAACAAAATTATAGAGGGACAAAATTAGAAAGGCCAGGGCACAAAATGAGATCAAACAAGCTAGAAACATAAAGGGTAACAAGAAACCATTCTACAAATACGTTAGAAGCAAGAGGAAGACCAAGGACATGGTAGACCTGTTACTCAATGAGGAGGGAAAACAATAACAGGAAATGTGGAAATTACAGAGATGCTTACTGACTTCTTTGTTTCGGTTTTCACCAAAAAGGTTGGTGGTGATTGGATGTCTAACATAGTGAATTCCAGTGGAAAATGAGGTAGGATCAGAGGCTAAAATAGGGAAAGAACAAGTTTAAAATTACTTAGACAAATTAGTTGTTTTCAAGTCACCATGGCCTAATGAAATGCATCCTAGAATATTCAAACAACTGTCTGAGGAGATTTCTGAGCCATTAGCAATTAACTTTGAAAAGTCATGGAAGACAGGAGAGATTCAGGAAGACTGGAAAGGGGGCAAATATAATGCCAACCTATAAAAAGGGAAATAAGGGCAACCTGGGGAATTACAGACCAGTCAGCTTAATTTCTGTACCCCGAAAGTTAATGAACCAAATAATTAAGTAATCCATTTGCAAACATCTGGAAGATAATAAGGTAATAAGTAATAGTCAGCATGGATTTGTCAAGAACAAACCATATCAAACCAACTGGATAGTTTCCTTTGACAGGGTAAGAAGCCTTGGGGATGGGGGAAAGTGGTAGACGTGATATATCTTGACTTAAGTAAAGTATTTGACACTGTCTCACATGACCGTCTCATAAACAAACTAGGGAAATAAAATCTAGATGGCGCTACTATCAGTTGGGTGCATAACTGGTTGGAAAACTGTTTCCAGAGAGTAGTTATCAATGGTTCACAGTGATGCTGGAAGGGCCCTGCAGGGATCACTTCTGGGTCCGGTTCTGTTCAATATCTTCATCAGTGATTTAGGTAATGACATAGAGAGTACACTTATAAAGTTTGCGGACAATACCAACCTGAGAGGGGTTGCAAATGTTTTGCACGATAGGATTAAAATTCACAATGATCTGGACAACCCGGAGAAATGGTCTGAAGTAAATAGAATTAAATTTGATAAGGACAAATGCAAAGTACTCCATTTAGGAAGGAACAATCAGTTGCACACATACAAAATGGAAAATGACTGTCTAGGAAGGAGTAATGCAGAAAGGGATCTGGGGGACATAGTGGACCACAAGCTAAATATGAGTCAACAATGTAACACTGCTGCAAAAAAAAGTGAACATCCTTTTGAGATGTATTAGCAAGAGTGTTGTAAGCAAGACATGAGAAGTAATTCTTCCACTCTACTCCGTGTTGATTAGGCCTCAACTGGACTATTGTGCTCAGTTCTGGGTGCCACATTTCAGGAAAGATGTGGACAAAGGTCTAGAAAACATTACCTATGAGGGAAGATTGAAAGAACTGGGTTTGTTTAGTCTGGAAAAGAGATGACTGAGAGGGGACATGAGAACAGTTTTCAAGTACCTCAAAGGTTGTTACAAGGAGGAAGGAGAAAAATTATTCTCCTTACCCTCTGACGATAGGACAAGGAGCAATGGGTTTAAATTGCAGCAAATTAGGTTTAGGTGGGACATTAGGAAAAACTTGGGAATACAATGGGAGCGGCGATCGGCCGAACCTGCAGACGTGTCAGGTAAACAAACTGGCCTGGCCCACCAGGGGCTTTACCTGAACAAGTGGCAGCCCTAATTTGAGAACTACTGTTCTAGATAGTACTGGTCCTGCCATGAGTACAAGGAACTGGACTTGATGGCCTCTCGAGGTCACTTCTAGTCTTATGATTCTATGATTCTAAGGAATCCTGCAGGACTGTGAAATTTCAGGACTACTAACTGCCATCTGTAACCTATAATTTAAATCGGCTTCTGTACCAAATGACTTGAGGACAGCTCAGGTCATACCAATTTTTAAAAAGGGCTCCAGAGGTGATCCCAGCAATTACAGTCCAGTAAGCCTGACTTCAGTCATGGGCAAACTTGTTGAAACTAAAGTAAAGAAAAAAATTGTCAGACACATAGATGAACATAATTTGTTGGGGAAGAGTCAACATGTTTTTTGTAAAGGGAAATCATGCCTCACCAATCTACTAGAATTCTTTGATGGGGTCAACAAGCATGTGGACAAGGGGGATCCAGAGGATTTTGCATACTTAGAGTTTCAGAAAGCCTTTGACAAGGTTGCTTACCAAAGGCTCTTAAGCAAAGTAAGCACTTATAGGATAAGAGGGAAGGTTCTCTGATGGATTGGTAACTGGTTTAAAGGTAGGAAACAAAGGGTAGGAATAAATGGTCAGTTTTCAGAATGGAAAGAGGTAAATTGTGGTGTCCACCAGGGGTCTTTATTGGGCCCAGTCCTATTTAACGTATTCATAAATGATCTGGAAAAAGGAGTAAACAGTGAGGTGGGAAAATTTGCAGAAGACACAAAACTGTTCAAGTTAGGTAAGCCCCTGGCAGACTGGAAGAGCTACAAAAGGATCTCTCAAAACTGGGTGACTGGGCAGCAAAATGGCAAATGAAATTCAATGTTGATAAATGCAAAGTAATGCACATTGGAAAACATAATTCCAAGTATACATATAAAATGATGGGATCTAAATTAGCTATTACCACTCAAGAAAGAGATCTTGGAGTCATTGTGGACAGTTCTCTGAAAAACATCCACTCAATGTACAGCGGCAGTCAAAAAAGTGAACAAAATTTTGGGAATCATTAAGAAAGGGACAGATAATAAGACAGAAAATATCATATTGTCTCTGTATAAATCTCTGGTACTCTCACATCTTGAATACTGCGTGCAGATGTGGTCGCCCCATCTCAAAAATATATATATTGGAATTGAAATGGTTCAGAAAAAGGCAAGGAAAAATATTAGGGGAATGCAACACACGCTGTATGAGGAGACATTAATAAGACTGGGACTTTTCAGCTTGGAAGAGAGATGGCTAAGGGGGGATATAATAGAGGTCTTTAAAATCATGACTGGTGTGGAGAAAGTAAATAAGAAGTGTTACTTCTTCTCATAACACAAGAACTAGGGGCCAACAAATGAAATTAATAGGCAGTTGGTTTAAAACAAATAAAATGAAGTATTTTTTCACACAACACACTGTCAACCTGTGAAATTCCTTGCCAGAGGATGTTGTGAAGGGCAAGATTATAACAGGCTTAAAAATAACTAGATAAATCCATGGAGGATAGGTCCCTCAATGGCTATCAGCCAGGATGGGCAGGGACGTTGTCCCTAGCCTCTGTTTGCCAGAAGCTGGGAATGGGTGACAGGGGATGGATCACTTGATGATTACCTGTTATATTCATTTCCTCTGGGGCACCTGGCATTGGCCACTGTCGGAAAACAGGATACTGGGGTAGATAGACTTTTGGTCTGACCTACTTTGGCCATTTTTATGTTCCTAATACTGAGAGGGGACATGATAACTTTTTTCAAGTACATAAAAGCTTGTTACAAGGAGGAGGGAGAAAAATTATTCTCCCTAACCTCTGAGGATAGGAGAAGAAGCAATGGGCTTAAATTGCAGCAAGGGAGATTTAGGTTGGACATTAGGAAAAACTACCTAACTGTCAGGGTAGTTAAGCACTGGAATAAATTGCCTAGGGAGATTGTAGATTCTCCATCATTGGAGATTTTTCAGAGCAGGTTAGAGAAATACCTGTCAGAGATGGTCTAGATAATATATATTTCTGCCATAAGTGCAGGGAAGTGGACTAGATGACCTCTCAAGGTGCCTTCTAGTTTTATGATTTCATAATAGTACACATGATATTTTGGCTCAATAAAGCACAGACATCTCCAGGTCTGTCAGTCTGGCACCTTTCACAAGAACTAACTTCTCTTTGAGAAAAAAAAATCAGGGTCAAATCCTGACTGAAAGTAAGTCAGTCCCAGTCCCCTGACACATGCAGTTACACCATTTACACCAGCTCTGAGATGGACGATTGCTGAATATTCCAAAAAAATTTCTGAATTGGGTTACCCCTTAATCCTGGAAGCTGCACCAGTGAAAAACTGAGTCAGTGCAGAAATGCTTCAAATCGTTTAACTTTTAAGTATTTTCCATTTGTGCTGGTAGAGCTAAAACATGCAACAGTGCGATCCATGGTGATTCCCAGTTGATTAACTGATCCTCAAGAGCTTTTACCAGGTGTTCTATAAATACTTCCACACTGCATGTCTGACAGAAAGAGGGAATGTTTCTGCGCAGAGGATTGAAGCTCTGCTTCCGCAGGAGTAGACAATGAACACTCTTCCAGCTTCTGTTTTAGTGGCTTGGTAAGTGCGCTGTTCATATTGCATCGATTTCACTTCTATTAATAGCAGTCTCAACTGCTTGAAACGTTTAATCTGTAACCAATGAGAACTGCACATTTTTATTATCAGCATCATTATTCGTTATTTTATTCAGGACCCAAACCCCTAGGAAAACAGGTCCCTGCCTTCTGGCACCTGCAATCTAAGGTTGCAAACAGTGGTGCAAACATTACCCGTGTAGGGTGGAATTTTCAGGAGGGAGGAACCCAAATCCCAGTGAAAGTGAGCTTGTGTTTTTAACTCCGTGTGGCACTTTTCCGTGAGTGCCATTGGCTTGCGTGCAGCTGTGTATGGTGACAAGGAACCTAGGAATGGCCATACCACATCCAACAGTGGTCTAGCTAAACTCATAACCTGACTGACAGTGACTAGCACCAGACACTTAACAAGAAGGGGTGCATGTAACCCCGGATTGGCAAATACTGAATAATCTGACCATAGTTTCTGTGCTGTAACCTCTGAAAGAGAAACATACACTCCCTGTGCTTCCTACAGCTTCCAGAGGCATGGTGCTTGCTTGGCATATAACACCTCCCGGAGTATCTGCTGTGATACCCTAAGTGGGATAATCAAGCTCTTTATCTTTGTTCCAACAGAACTTAATCTCAATGAGAGTTTTGCCTGGGTAAGGGCTAGTTTGGCCAGTTGATGACTCTAGGAGTAGGCACACACCTGAGGATAGGGTTTTTTTTCACAGTAAACTGGTGCATATGGCAAAATTCCAGGTTGAGGAATGTAAGTGGTACATAAGCCATGTGTTGGCTTTCTGCACGGAGTGGATTTCACCAAGTGTGAGCAAAGGAGGCATCTTGAATGAAGACAGCACATTGCCGACATTTGCAGTTTTCAGTGGCTTCCTCCCCCTCCAACAATAACATCATGTACAACAGAAGCTGAAGGCTGGTGTTTATAGCTAAAACACAGCAGAGCTGGGGTTTGTTCCCTGTTCTGC
Organism: Chrysemys picta bellii; assembly: GCF_011386835.1. Classification (NCBI taxonomy): domain Eukaryota; kingdom Metazoa; phylum Chordata; order Testudines; family Emydidae; genus Chrysemys; species Chrysemys picta. The sequence goes on from NC_088791.1 coordinate 351,416,571, forward strand.
CACAGCCTCCCTTGGGTCACTCTCAGTCATAACTGAGTAGTTTGTACAAATGCTTCTCAGCCCATGCACCATTCACAATCCACATCATTGTTTTCCTCTCAGAAGATTTTAAAATAGCTAAACCATTTACTTTTTTAAGATGGATCCAAGCTAAAGAGTTGAGATCGGGATCCAGACTGAAACCTTGTTCCAGAGTGCAGGGGTATTCTGATCCAGTGTTTTGGTTCAGGTCGGCTCTACTTTTCTTATGTTCCATTTTACAATTTGAGTTCATACAACTTTTCATATTCTAAATTCCATCTAGTGAAGGGGCATTCAGCTGAGAGCCTGGAGACCTGAGTTCTGTCACTGATCTCCTGCATGGCCTTGCACAAGTTGCTTACCTGTTCTACGCTTTAGTTTCCCCCTCAGTTAAATGAGGATCTATTTCATCCTCCCCATGAGTGTCAATGGGCTTTGAATCAGACCCATGGACACTTGGGATCTTTCATAAAGAACTTTGAGATTTATGAATGCAAAGCTCTATGCAAGCACAGGATATTATTAGTAATGGAGTTTTATAACTGATCGGGGGATCTGTGAGTACCACAAGGGTTTTTAATCAAGGTACTGACTCCAAACTGTCTGTAGACCAGTGGCAGGAAGAGCCATATTTTCTGTCATGGTCTCACGTATTTTTAATAATGTTGTTTTTAATTGTAGGGAAAGTGGTATGGTAAACTGACCAGAACCACCCTCCACCCCTGCACATCATGCCAACCTGCAATGAAACCAACATCAGTCCTGCAATGTTCCTCCTGGCAGGAATTCCAGGGCTGAAAGCTGATGGCCCCTGGATCTCCATCCCTTTCTGTTCCATGTACCTCATTGCAATGTTAGGAAATAGTCTGATTCTGTTTGTGATAAAGACACAGCAGAAGCTCCATGAGCCCATGTACTTGTTCCTTTCCATGTTGTCTGTCACTGACCTTGGCTTATCTGTTTCCACCTTGCCAACAATGCTCAGCGTCTTTGTGTTTAACACCAGAGAAATTGGCATTGATGTCTGCCTGGCCCAACTTTTCTTTATTCACACTTTTTCTGTTATGGAATCCTCTGTACTATTAGCCATGGCATTTGACCGCTTTGTTGCAATACGCCACCCGCTGAGATATGCTTCGACTTTAACCAGTGGTAGGATAGGAAACATAGGGCTGGCGATAATAATTAGGGGTAGTGGTCTGCATATCCCAGCTGTCATTCTTCTCAAGAGGTTGCCCTACAGCAAGAACCAACCTCTCTCTTATTCATATTGTTTGCATCCAGATGTGATGAAGATGGCCTGTGCAGATACTACGCCCAGCAGCTTCTATGGTTTGTTTATTGTCCTTTCTTCTCTCGGATTAGACTCAGTGCTCATAGTTTTGTCTTACATCATGATCTTTAAGACTGTGCAGAGTATCACATCCTGGCAAGAGCGTCTCAAGGCTCTGAACACCTGTGTCTCCCACATCTGTGCCACCCTGCTTTTCTACACCCCGCTGATCAGTTTGTCTATGATTCACAGGTTCGAGAACAAGGCTCTTCCTCAGAGTCAAATTCTTCTGTCATATCTCCACCTCCTCCTCCCCCCAGTGCTCAATCCCATTGTGTACAGCATAAAAACTAAGGAGCTTCGTAAACGGATCGTGAAGATCTTTCAAAACTATTCCACTAACAGGCTCCAATGGGAGCACTGAGTTGGTTCTGTCACACTGAGCCAGTGAGGGTTAAGCAACCAGCAGGCTGGTTGAACTAAAAGCAACCTTTAAGGACATATTAGAAAAGTATTGAAATTGTAAAGAGGGACATTCCTTGTAGATATTTAGCAAAGCCATGGTAAATAGACTAGAGTTCTTGAAATGTATCCCTGTATCGTTAGAGAATCAGAAGTAGATACTAATCCTATTCATCTGCCTTTACCTATATCTTATTAGAAGTTCAGCGATGTGATTTAATTAGCTTGTAGATGCTAAATTTCAGTTCCTGTCATTAATGTTTCATTACTATATTCTATTGATTCAGAGATGAAAAGGAGATATTAACATTTAGATGAAACTTGTAGTGTAGTAATATCATTGTCTTTATTTCTTGAAGTTTGTAGTAAACTACCTAGGAAATGGTTTGAATGGTTAATTGCCTTATGCTAATCTATGCATCTAGTTATTGGTGTATGCCTAGGAAATAGAGATTTACTTCAAAGTCACCATGGACACTACCTATTCTTCATCCAAGGAATGCCTGTAGTGATAATTTGCAGACCTGGAGCTAAACAGCTGAACTTCAGTTATAACGGGATTTTGGGGCCTCATCCTTACTATTTCAGTTCTGCTTAAACTTTGTCAGGGGAAGTTCAAATCACAAGACTGAGAACTATTGGATTAACCCTGAAATTATTATGAAAAAAATTGAACTAACTCTGCACATGGACTACCTACTGGACTATGAATTTTTCCATGAATTCCAGAAGGATTTCTACAAATCAGCCGCCTCACCATGTCTGCTATGAAACTGACTTAAGAACTTGATTCATATCTGTATGATTTTTACCACAATAACTCTCTTTTTTTTCCTTTTAAATAAATAGATTAGTTAATAAAAATTGGCTGTAATTTTGTATTGGGTAAGATCTGAAATATTCATTTACCTGGTGAGTAACGTGTCCAATCTCTTGGCAGTAGAACTTCTTTTGGGAGTGGTAGAACTTTATAGATGGTGAATAAGATTTTAAATAACCCTCAATATAGACTTTGTTGTCTGGGTGGTAGCCAAAGGTTAGATTCATTAAAGAGAACTGTATTTTGGCTTCTTGGTATTATAGAAGCTGTTTGGTTACTGTTTTGGTGAATCATTTATAAGAAAAAGCCATCATTTTTGAGGATTGTCTGCCCTATTCCTTGCAGTTTTTCCTGATTGAACATTTTCAGTATAGCCCCTCCAGCGACTCTGGTTACAGACTCACTGTCAGGGTTCCCTCCCCACTCTGAACTCTGGGGTATAGATGTGGGGACCCACATGAAAGACCCCCAACGTTTATATTCTACCAGCTTAGGTTAAAACTTCCCCAAGGTACAATTACTTTCCTTGTCCTTGGACGGTATTGCTACCACCAAGTGATTTAGACAAAAACTCAGGAAAAAGGTTCACTTGGAGTCCCTGTTCCCCCAAAATATTCCCTCAAGCCCCTTCACCCCCTTTCCTGGCGAGGGAGGCCTGAGAATAATGTGAGTACCGGCCAGATCCTTTGTCTCTAGGACACTGAAAATCAATCAGGTTCTTAAAAGAAGAACTTTACTTAAAGAAAAAGTAAAAGAATCCCACCTGCAAAATCAGAGGAATCCCCTCTAGGCTCAGCTTCAAAGTTACAAAAAACAGGAATAAAACGCCCTCCTAGCATAGGGAAAATTCACAAGCTAAAACAAAAGATAATCTAACACATTTCATTGCCCTTACCTACAATTTTTGTAATCTTAGATACTCATCTCAGATTTGTTTTCAGAAGATGTTTTTACTGTCTGCTCTATCTCTCTGTCCAGAGAGGGAACAACAAAGAGAGCACAAACAAAACCTCCCCCCAACACCAGATTTGAAAGTATCTTCTTTCCTGATTGGTCCTTTTGGTCAGGTGCCAACCAGGTTATTTGAGCTTCTTAACCCCTTACAGGTAAGGATTCAATACAGCTGCTCAGGAGGGATTTTATGCTACTCTGAGATCTATGTTTATGACACTCCCAAAAGGAAAGATTGTAGTGTTCACCACGGAAAATTCCAGTCAGCAAAACGTATGCCTTTAGGGCTTCTCCTTCATGAATAAGGTATCCTGTTTCATACAGGGACTTGGGGTGTTCAGTGGAATACATATAAGGAAGACAGAGTTTTAAGGGAGAAAGATTACATGCATTCATTCCTAACCTAATTAGCAGGTTGACTTGTAAATTCTCTGAAAACTCATTCTGCACTCAGAGAATAAGTGTTGGCTGAGGCTACACTGTGTTTTTCACACATACAGAAGTTGTATCCCTGCTCTAAGGACAAAACTTGACTCATCTTTAACTATGGCTTTGCTATTGATGCCTCGTAATAAAATGTAATTTTTAAGCATTGTTACCTTGCTCTTTATTGTAAATAATTGTTATTAATATTTACTTATTTGTTGAAATCCTTCCTTAATATGCCATTCTTTAATAAAATTTGCATACTATGAAGCCTTCTGTTAAACAGCTCCCCACCATCTGCCATACTCATCTTTATAGATTATAAACCTAGAAGGGACATAATGATCTAATATAACTTCCTGTAAAATAGATCATTGAATTATACCTAGCAATTCCTGCCTCAAGCCCAATAACATGTGGTTGAAATATAATAGGTTTGTTGAAAAGACCCATTCAAGACACCACCGTTGTATATGTCCATTGCAGTGGTCTTTTCTAGCCTTTCCCGGTCACCCAGAGAATTTTAGATCTGTATTGTTTTGTCTTTCCACTGACAGCCCATTCCTGCCAGGCGAAGTGAGTACCTAGTTCCAAACACTTCTCAGGCAGAGTGAACCCTTTTATTTGTTTGGAAACCAACCCACAAGTGCATTTGTTAGCCAAAAGGTTTTGGTGAACAATTGGTCAGATAAGCCCACATGGCACACCTTCTGATCATTGACTAATAATGCCCCCCTCTCTCTCCTGAGAGTGCTGATTAGTGCCCATGTATTTTACAGTTTGGGGGCCTGTCTAGGAACAAGACCTATCTCCAAGGTTTGGAGGCAGTGGGTCAAGTACCCAGCCTTCTTTCAGATCTTTGCAGCAGAGGGGGCATTTGGGTTCTAAAGTTGAATTGGAAATCTTCCAATTTTTAAACAGTGGGGGCTCCAGCTGACGCGCTTCTGCCTGTCACAAGGAGAGTATCGCCTGGGGAGAAAGAGAAAGACAGATGATCTTGTAGATATCAGGTCCTACGTAGGTCAATACCAATATCTTAAATTCCACCCAAAAGATGATGGGCAGCTAGAGCAGATCTCAGATCACTGATGTTAGTTGCTCAACACCATATATGCTGCTTAGCAAACAGGTCGCTGCATTGTTGTGATGGGTTCCCTGGGGTGCAAACTCAAACTGGGGTACTGTTGAGCCCTCTGTCTTATCAATTCCTCTCACATTGTGATGCTGTGACAAGCTTTAAACCTCTCCAGGTCCTGCACTTACACAGCCATCCACAGGCAGGGACACACCCAGCTGAGTTACATGAATGCTTTTGTCAGCTACTCATGAACCAACATTAGAGAAACTCCAGCCAATTCCCCAGTTCCCCAACCTAGGACCTCAGAGCTGTACATCTTGCCCTGGTCAGAAGCCTGACTGTTGTAAGTTTATTATCTAGTCTGCCCATCTCTCAATATGGAGAGGACATGCACCAGCTCTTGTTTCTGAGCAGATTTCCCCAAGCTCTTCATGCAAAATACACTGGCTTAGATAAAATATAAATCAGATTTATTAACTAGAAAAAGATAGATTTTAAGTGATTACAAGTAGTAACTGTACAGATCAAAGTTGATTACCTAAGAAATAAAAGTAAAAAACATAATCTGAGTTCTATAAACTAGACAGGATTTGAATCAAGCAGTGTCTAACCCTCTTAAATAATAGAAGATCTTCCACGCTCAAGCTGGGACCAACTCCCTAATTCAGTCTTTTTTCGTGCTACATGTTTCCAGGTGTTGAGTTGTGAGGGGAGTGAGGGCCAAGGGATGATATCACTATCCACATTGATGGACCTATCCTCCATGAAATTTATCTAGTTCTTTTTTGAACCCAGTTACAGTCTTGGCCTTCACAATATTCTCTGGCAAGGAGTTCCACAGGTTGACTGTGTGTTGTGTGAAAAAAATACTTCCTTTTAATTGTTTTAAACCTGCTGCCTATTAGTTTCATTTGGTTATCCCTAGTTCAAGTGTTACAAGAAGCAGTAAATAACACTTCCTTATTTACTTTCTCCCCACTAGTCATGATTTTATAGCCCCCTTAGCTATCTCTTTTCCAAGCTGAAAAGTCCCAGACATGATATCAGTTATCAAGTACATAAAAGATTGTTACAAGAAGGAGGGTGATTTTTTCTCTCTTTTTAACCTCTGAGGATAGGACAATAAACAATGGAATTAAATTGCAGCAACAGAGGGTTAGGTTGGACGTTAGGAAAAACTTCCTGTCAGGGTAGTTAAGCACTGGAACAAATAGCTAGGGAGATGGTGCATTCTCTATAACTGGAGATTTTTAAGAACATATTAAATCAGGGATAGTATAGATCACCTGCCAGGAATGGTCTAGTTATTGCTTAGTCCTGCCTTGAGTGCAGGAGGCTGGACTAGATGATCTGCTGAGGTCCCTTCCAGTCCCACACTTCTAAGATTCTACAAATAGGAGTTAGCAAGCAACAGTCAAACATGAATGAGTCCCATTAAAATATAAGACAGGCAGGCAAGCAACTGCATATTGACAAAATGTACAAATGCTTATATGGGAGAGCTAAAATTCTAAATGCTAAGATGGGTGAACTAGAGTGCCTAGTATTAAATGAGGATATTGCTATAATAGGCATCACAGAAACTTGGCAGAAAAATAATAATGAATGGGACACTGTAATACTACGGTACAAGATATATAGGAATGACAGAATAGATTGTGCTGCTGTGGAAGTGGTACTATATGTGAAAGAATGTGTTGAATCAACTAAAGTAAAAATCTAAACTGTACCATAGAATCTGTATGGATAGAAATTCCATGCTAGAAAAATCCAGGTATAGGTAGGTATTGCACTCCTCTGATCATCCTCATAGCCCTTCTCTGCACCTGTTCCAATTTGAATTCATCTTTCTTATACGTGATATACCAGAACTGCATACAGTATTCCAGATGAGGTCTCACCAGTGCCTTCTACAATGGCAATAACACTTCCCTGTCTCTATTGGAAACAATTGACCAACACACTCTGGAACATTTTCTTTCTGTTTGTAAAAGGGTGGAGGGGGTGAGTTCTGCTGCAACCTTAATGGACTACAACCATTATTTTTGTCTGACAACAAAAAATCATCTTACTTGTAGATTGCAGTGTATCCCTGCTTTGTTTCTTAGAATTCAGAGTTCTCACATAGAAGAACCCCAAAGCAGAGAGAGACAAAACAGACTGCTCCCTAAGGCAGACATCCCCAACTTACCTCACCTTACTCTAGTCACTCAGATATCTCACTTCCCTACAGAGCTCCTTTCCTACAAGCAGGATCAGTAAACCCCTTTGAAATTAAAGTGACAGTCCACAATTCCAACACAGTTTTCAAGCACATCACAGACTTCATACCTGATCTGTATCCTGGGCAGGTGAGCAGAGGACAGGCCATGGACAGGGCCAGCTCCAGCCACCAGCTAAGGAAGCAGTTGCTTGGGGCGGCCAATCGAAAGGGGTGGCACTCCGTCCGCTATTGGGCGGCCTGTCCGGGTCTTCGGTGGGAATTTGGCAGTGGGTCCCTCAGTCCCTCTCTTCCTCTTTGAGCTGCCACTGAAGTGCCGCCGAAGAGGAAGAAGGAGTGAAGGAACCGCTGATGAAGTGCCGCCAAAGAATGGAGCAGCGCGATTAAGCTGCCGCCGAAGTCCCGCCAATCGGCTTTTTTTTGTCAGTGAAGTTGTCTCTCATTATTGTCAACCCAAAACATTCAAAATCCATGGGACAGATCCCCCCACCGCGCGCACACACACACACACACGCACACACACACACACAAAGATCATGAGATTGACAGAAAAACAATGTGATCCTAGCAGTAATTATTAATTTATTATTATAACTATTGTGGGACTTTTCAACTGCCTTCTGTTTTGTGTGTGCAGTGTCCTTGTAGCCGTGTTGGCTACAGGATATTAGAGAGAAGGTAATATTCTGTTTTTTGAACATTTAGAGGGCAGTTGCCATCCCCAATTAATATGTGAGCATTTCAGGTTTCAATCCCAAACTTAAACGCACCAACAGACATGCGGGTCTTCCTGTGTCTGCTTGGCAGGAGCTCCAGTGAATCTCTGCTGTTGTTCTGTCCCTCCCTGTCCTTCTAGCCTTCTCCCTTTCTTCCTTATCACCCTTACTGCCCCCACTTAATCACCTGCCCCTCTTGCATTCTCTCTCCCTGCTCCTCCACTCGCCCCAGTATTTCTCCTCCCTTTCCACTCTCATTGTCTCTCACTGCTCCTTCCTCCCCTGTCCCTCTGGCCACTTCTGGTATTAAAATCTATGAATGTACCAGTGCTGTTGAAAGGTAATTGCCCTAGAAATTTGGGACTATATTTGAACCAGGAGCAAATGTCTTCCTTTGTTTCAGAGCAGGGAGGGGTTCTGTGGGAAGAGAGGATATAGGGTTTGGGCTGAGCAGCCAGGAGGGAGGATCCATATGAACATACTAACCAATAGAGGAGGTTTGAGCTGAACTTCTGTTTTATTATTGCTAATTTCTGCATTAAGAAAACTGAGCCCCAAGAAGGGGAGAGCTTGTATAACACACGGGACAGTGAGTGTTACATTTCACTCTGTGCCTGAACCTGACGATATAGGCCTGTTAGAGCTGTCAGCTAAAGCCTCTGGTCTTTTAGCTCAAGCTCACTGGGTCTTGATTTTAACTGTGGATGTCCCCAGGCAAAAGGGTCTCTGCACTTCCAGTCCCAATCCTGGCTGAACCATGGGACGTGAAGAGACAGGTGAAAAATGTTAAATGAAATAGAAAAGAACACATGGAGATGGGGGAGATAAATACACAAGCCAGAGCTCTCCAGGAAGTTCCAGGTTGGCTTTAGAAGTGGACAGATGTTTATGTGGGAGCTTAAATTTTTCAAAACCAGTTTGTCAAATAGAGGAGGTTGTCAGACACATAGAAGAACATAAATTGTTGGGCAAAAGTCAACATGGTTTCTGTAAAGGGAACTCATGTCTTACTAATCTATTAGAGTTCTTTGAAGGGGTCAACAAATAGGGCAAGGGATGGGAGGGAATATGATGAAGCTTATTTCAAACTCGGCTTTAGATGGAGAGGGTTCAGCGATGCACTGAAGATTCATTGCGTTATATGTAGCGATGTACTGGCAAATGACAGTATACGGCCCTGCAACCCAAAACAAGCCATCCTACCTTAGTAGATAAACATGGAGAGTTTTTTCAGAGGAAGCTAAGTAGCAGATGCTCACCTATGTTCCCAGGGGATAACAATCGACCTGTAGCTGGATAATTGTATCCTCAGCGTCCACTCCTTCAGTATACCCTGCTGGGTGACACTGATAGACATGCTCACAGACCTGGTTCTGGAGATCAACATCCAAAAATGAACCTTCACCCCTGTACAGAGTTTAGAGTTCATAGGGGCTGACTGTCACACTACGCTCTCATATTATTCATAGAGATATTGTTATAATATATGATTATGGCATAAATATGATGCATTTTAGACAAGATAGGTCATGTGACGTATCATTGGAAAGGTTATGATTTAGTGAATATGATTATCCTATTTGAATGAACGTATCATTTCTGTCTCTGAAGTTAGGCACATTGTCTGTGTATCTGTTACAAAACTATTTACACCTTGAGAACGCCGACTAGACAGAATGCAATCAGGGTAGATAGCTGGTTAAACAATAGGTCTTAGAAGATGTTAATCTCCCACTGGGGAGCCTTCCTGGAAAGCCTTCCTGAGGATGCTGAGAACTGCCTCTGATCATTTACTTGCTGAATGTTTGGCTTCTTGGACCACATTTTCAAATGTACCTAGAAGTTCAATGTCTATGGAAAATAATACTGCTACTTTGTATAGGTCTTTCTCTCTGGGTTGTAGCAGTTTTGAAACAGCATTTCCCGTTTCCAGAAACTTTCTTTGGAGCACAATGAGAAAAACAAAACTAAAATTTTCTATTAATTTCTTTAATGCTGAAGACTCGTAAACTATTGTGGGGAAGTTTCCTGCCTTCTGCACTACCCCAGGCAAATTGTCTAGAGAAAGGGTCTGGGTCCACACTCCCACTCACTTTACCCGGAGACCTGCCTCATCTGAAGGACTCCCCTTCCACACTCCTGTATGGAAATGGTGACACAGCTGGGCCCAGGATTCCTGGCAAGCTGAAGACCCATTCTCATCATAGTCACTTAGGACAGGGGCTAGAGTGTCCTCACTCTGGGGTACTCTCTTCACACTGGACGCTTCCCTGACCCACTGATCACTATACTAAGTTCAACCCAAATGTAATTTATTAAACAGCAATTTAAAAAAAAATGAAAAACTGAGAAATGTTCAAGGAAACAAGGAACTTCGCTCTGTGGGCATGGGGAACAAAACGAACAGCCATCTCTGGGATGTAAGACACTTTTCTAGTTTGTTCTTCACACAACCCAGGCCTCCTGCCCAGGCCCTGGCTCTAAGCTGTGATGATACCACAGGTAAGGGGGAATAGCTCCGTGGTTTGAGCATTAGCCTGCTAAAGCCAGGGTTGTGAGTTCAATCCTTGAGGGGGCCATTTAGGGATGAGGGGGTTGGATTAAATGACCGCATGAGGTCCCCTCAAACCCTGATATTCTATGAAGTAAGGCATCTGCTCTGTCAGTGGCCACATACCCTCAGGCTCTAGGAAGTAGGACCCTTCTCCCCAACATCTGCTCTCCCTTCAGAGTCACATACCCCCTTCTTAATCCATCCTTCAAGGCCCCCCCGTCGGGTGACATCTCCCTGTGCTGGGCCCTCTGCCCAGGCCCTACCTTGCTCTCCCTACCTTCTCATTGCACTTGGCTGTTGTGTTAGTTGTGGCATGGCCAGCATCCACTGTCCTGTCACTGTTGTGGTAGCTCAGCCCTGGAGCCCCATTAGCGCAGCTGGTCTGTGCTGACCCAGCTTCCAGGTTTGGTCTGCTCCAGCTGAAGATCCCCGGCACTGTTCTCTGCCTCCAGCTCAGCTTGAATGATTGCCAGATTTCTACGGCATCATTAGCCCAAAGTGACTTAAAAACTACGCTAGAAGTAGCTCCATCTATTTCTTGAAACAAAGGGTTTTTTTTAATTAACTCATTAGCCTACACATCAAGATCAGGATGGAAGGTTTTATTAGATCTCTAGATTAGATTTGATTTTTTTTTTAAAAAGCTACTAGCTCCTGCAGGAGTTGGTGAATATTAGCAACAAAACCGTGAGATGACAATCAAATTCCAAATCAAAATCCCAGTACTGGCACTTGTATCCCGATTGAGGTTTGGCTGGTGTTTCAAACGAAAAACAGAGAATTACGGTATTAAATATAACCCCAAAGTAGCCGCAAACATGTGTAGCTAAAAACAACAATGTCATTATTATGTTATTTATTTCTAATGGCATTAGATGATGGAAGCCAATGTTCATATTTTGAGTTGAATTAGTTCGCTAATGTTAGTCTCTAAAAGGCAACATTTCATACTCACTGTCTTCACTGGGAGAAGAATGCTTCTGCTGCTGCTCATATATATCAGCAATGACCAGAACAATCATTTCTTTCATTAGCAAATTCTTCACAACAGATTTTGGTCGTTGCATATACTCCTTAAGAATATTTTCTAAAAGTTCCTCTAGTATCTTGTTGCACAGTTTTGTTTTTATCAAGTTCATCTGAAAAAAAATCGTTAAACTGAAGCGTTGCTAAAAGGTAGCAACAACAATGAAAAAGCAAAACAAGCCAAATTCATTAAAGTCTTTGTCCCCAGTGGCATCCATGTGTTCAAGATCTTGAACCCAAAACTGCTCTACTTGGCTGTTCTGAGTATGAGGCCAGTGAACCATAGGCAAAACTCTCCATTGCTGCTCCAACTGGACAAGGTCTCCACTAACCGATGTCAAAAATGAGATATCAGCTGAACTAAGTTGTCCCAAGCTGAGCGCAGGAAAAAGGACTTCGTAGCGCAAGCGATTCAATTACCTCGACCTTTGGTGATAATCTCTGTTTCATCTGTTGCAAAAACCCCAATATGAAATTTCGATATCTACTTTTGACATCTTTGACAACGTGAACGGTTAGTGTCGGTTTTGAAAGTTCTAGCTGAAAAATGACTGTGCAAAGTGGTCAGTAATTTGACTCAACAGTTATTGTCATAGTTTCATGCAGCAGTCCTATTCTCAAAAATACATAATTTCAGAACTCTCACCAACAAGCTCTAAAGAATGTCCTCAATTCCTGCAGCAGCTTTCCTGTATTATCACTTTCCAACTGAAACATTTGGTTTATCCTCCAGGTTTCCTGAATTACTGGACAGAGCAAAATCAGGTAAATTTTTCTCACTGGATCACTGCACATATGAAAAAGAAGTTTGGGATTGTAGTTTCTTTCTTTGGCTATCTGAAAGCGTAGCTTTAGTTCATCAAACTGATCAAGAACCCTGTTCACACAGGGACTAATGCAAAGCAACCTTGCTTCAGAAAGCTGCATTATCTTCTGGTAGTCTGGAAGTCATGGAAAGGCCGAGTGACGGGTATGTGGGGTTGGGGGTTGTGATGCTTAAAGAGATCAGGTGATGGTTAGAGAAAGGGAACTATGCAACAGAAAGAGGAGTGCTTGGAATGAGGAGAAATCCTTTCCTCCGCTTGTCACAGAGGATTAACGTCAGTGGTCCCATGTGATCACCTTCTGCAGATGTATTTGACCACTTTGTCACGAAGCTCTTTGGTTTTGACCCCATAAATGATCGGGTTGAGCATGGGGGGGATGAGGAAGAAGAGGTTTGCAAAGATGATGTGAACGTGGGGAGTGATACTCTGACCGAACCGGTGTGTCAGAGTGGAGAAAAAGAAGAGAGTAAAAGACATCATCATCACACAGACGTGGGCTGTGCAGGTGTTGAGAGCTTTCTGGTAGGCTTTCTTGGAGGAGATTTTGAGGACGGCCCTGATGATCAGACCATAGGACAGGGCAACCAGTATCAGATCTAACCCAATTACTACAAATGCCATCACCAAGCTGTATGTCTTGTTGACAGTGGTGTCCCCACACGACATCTTCGCCACAGCTATATGCTCGCAGTACGTGTGGGGGATAATGCGGTTGGCACAAAATGGCTGCCTACTCAGAAGCAGGGGCAGGGGCAGAATGAAGAAAACAGCTCTCATCAAACCCGCAAGCCCTAGCTTAGCTATTCGTGCATTGGTGAGGATGGTGGCATACCTCAGAGGGTTACATATGGCAACATAGCGATCGAAGGCCATTGTCACGAGGACGGCTGACTGCATAATAGAAACTGTGTGAAGGAAGAACATCTGGGTGAGGCAGCCACCCACAGTAATGCCCTTGAAATTGAACCAAAATATACACAGTGCCTTTGGCACGACGGAGGTAGACGTGCCAATGTCTGTGAGAGCCAGCATGCAGAGCAACAGGTACATCGGCTTGTGCAGGGTCTCCTCTTTGCCTACAACAAACAGAAGCATGAAATTTCCCAACAGGACAATAATGTAAAACATAGAGAAAGGGATGGAAATCCAGACGTGGGCAGCTTCTAGGCCAGGGATGCCCAATAGGATAAATGGTGAAGGGTCAGAGGGGGTGAGGTTGAAAGCTGCCATGAGGTGGTCAATGCATCAATCGGGCTCAGAAATGCTCAGGGTGCCTGTGAAGGGAGAAAAGCACAGGTAGGGGGTTACACACTTTATAACAAATATTTGATAATTATTAACAATCTAGAATGGGGGGGTGAGCAGTGAGGTGACAACATTTGCAGATGGCACCAAATTATTTAGGTCATAGTCAAGTCCCGAGAAGTCCTCAGAGGGAGCTAACCCAGCGATGTGAATGGCACATGACCTTCAATGTCAATAACTGCAACATGTATGCCCATTGGAGGAAAAAGCATGAACTCCTCAAACACCTAACAAGGTTATAATTTAATTACATGAGCTCAAGACATGGACTTTGGTGTCAGGGTGCACAGCCCTATGAAGCTCCCAGGGCAAGCAGGGACAGAAACTAAGCAAAATATTGAAATCCAGGAGGAGTGGGATGGGAAATCACACAGAAAATACAATGCCATGAGATCAGTCTGACAATGTTTCACTCTCCTCTGTGTAGTCCTGGGCACCCTGGGCTGTAGCCCAGGAAAGCTTATGCTCTAATAAATTTGTTAGTCTCTAAGGTGCCACAAGTACTCCTGTTCTTTTTGCGGATACAGACTAACACGGCTGCTACTCTGAAACCCTCTCACACAGGATATTGCAGGACTAGAGGGGTTCAGGGAAGGGCAACGAAAATGATCAAGGAAAAAGGTTGAAGAGACTGGGATCATTATCTTACAAAGGAGATAAATACGAGGGGATATGAAAAAAGTCTATAACATACTGACTGGTAGAGAGTAGATTGAGAATGTGTTCTCCCTGTTTGATAACACAAGATCAAGAGAGCATTCAATTACACTGAAACATGGCAAGTTCAAAACAGATCAAAAAGAATGCTATATTCACTTGATACCTAATTAAACTGAGAAACTAGTTGCCACAAAAGGAAGTTGAGGCCAGGTGCTAAGCAAGAATCAGGAAGGCTTTGGACATCTACATGGATAGTGTCACTATCCAGTTACAATAGTTACAGCTACATGAATATTTTGGAAAGCCTATATGACCACGTGTTTCAGGACACAAGCCAATCTCTAACTGTTAGGCATTTGGTTGACACCCTCATGATAGTTAGTTCATCCCCCTGCATAAACCCACTTCTGGGTTTCTTATACTTTGTACTGCAGCACCTGGGGCTGTCACTGTCAGAGAGAGGACACTGGATTAAATGGACTATAGGTCTGATCCACGATGCAGTTCCTATATTGGAAAGGAGCCAATGGATATAGACATTCTCATGCTGGCATATGACTTTGTACTCCAGAGAATGGGCATGAGGGGCACAAGTGTTGTGGTATTTCCAACTATAGGCTGGCACCTCTATCACTTCCCTTGTTTCTTTTGGTAAGACACTTTCTTGCAGGCACCCAGCTTTGTCTGAGGCATAAGTTACAGGTGGTAACTGACAAGTGTAAGCAGAGACATGGGTCAGCAGCTCACCTGCCAACCCTTCTCATGCCTGAATATTAAAGAAGTTTGCAGATGATGCAACAATTGGGGGTTGATAAATAATGAAGAGGACAAATTACTGATTCAGAACAATCTGGACTGATTGGAAAATTTGGTCGAAGTAACCAAAATATGTTCTAATTTGGCAATCTAAATATCTACATCTAGGAACAAAGAATGTGGGTGATGCTTACACGATGGGGGGATATCATGGGAAGTGCAATGACCCTGAACTAGATTTGGGGGCATGAAGGGATAATTAGCTAAACAGGAGCTCCCAGTGTGACCATGTGGCCAAAAGAGCTTGAGATGATAACAGGAGAAATCTGAAGGAGAGGTAGAGATGTTATTTTACCTGTATATTTGGCACTGGTGTGACTGCTGCTGGAATCCTCTGTCCAGTTCTTGTGTCCATGATTAAAGATGGATGTTGATACACTGAACAGGGTTCAGAGAACTATCACAAGAGTTAATAAAAGATTAGAAAACCTGCCCAATAGCGATAGACTCAAAGATCTCAATCGGTGTAGTTTAACAAAGCTGGTTAAGGGGTGACTTGATAACAGTCCGTAAGTACCTACACAGGGAACCAATATTTAATAATAGGCTTTTCAGACTATCATACAGGGGTGTAATAGGATCCAATGGCTATAAGTTGAAGTTATAGAAATTCTGTCTGGAAATAAGTATGAGATTACAGTAACTCTCCTGTCAGCTCATTTTTTATTCAAACGAGCTTATCCGTCCTTGGATGCCACAGGATGACTCCAGTTGAAGTCACAAGGCTCATGGCTGGTGCAAATCAGGCTATTAATTTAAGTCCCAACATGTGGATTCAGGGTGAACTCCTGACTCTTTTCAGAGCTTTGCCATTGATCTCAATGGGATGAGATTCACCCTGAGTTTTTTATTTTTGGCTACAAGCTGCAAAAATCACGGGTTTGGGACATGGTACAGAAAGCACACTTCTGTAAGGGTGCTGAAAGTGTATGAAGGAAACCCCCAGTTTTTGTGGCGTTCTGAGACTGGGCATGAAAGAAGGGGATTCCAAAACACGTGGGCCCTGATTTGGCTCTCAGAGAGGCCAGTGTCAATCTGGAGTGACCCAGTGAAGGTCAAATGCGAGAGCAGAATCTGGCCAGTGTGCGGCCCATTCTTGTTGTGAACCCTCTGGTAACACAGATACCCACTGAAGAGGTTTTGTTTGCACTTCCCAATAAGGCAGTGAAGTCGCTGAATTGGAAAAATTGAGTGAACCAGAGGAAAAACCACACCACCCAAAAAAAGAAGATATTGAGACAGTTAGAAGGACACAGTAAGAGACAAGGAATTGATCTTAAAAATAAATATTTGTCTAAACTATCTCCAGTGCATATTTACTTTCAATTTTACCAGGTAAATCCCTTAGTGTTTCTGACAATACTAAACAAACAGTTCAAGTCACTGTGCTGGTGAATTCCTGCACAGATGGTTCCTGACTTGCACCCTGGAACCCTTCCTGAGCCCTCAGCACTAACTTTAGTGCAGGAACAGGCAACTCACCGAAATCCTGCTCAGCAGAGAGAAGTCTCTTTATGGCGACAGGAAGGTAGAGCCCTAAAAATCAAGGTATAAATCTCACATGTCTGACACTTGCCATGTTGGGTAGCAATATTTATGATTCCCCTGTACAGTCCCTGGGGACTCTCAGGTTGGCAGGACTCCCAGACAATTCCCTTGGCTCTATGAGCAGCAGGAAGAGCAGAAAATAGACCCTGGAGAACTACAACTTGAGAGCCTCCCCCGGGAGTGAAGAAATGATTTGCTGATACCAGGGGCTCAAGATTGTCAGGGTAAACTGTCTTGCAGACTCTTGTTCAGCCTAACAATTGACAATGGGATTTTTTTCTTCTGTGTGTAATGTACGGCCATCTACACTATCTGTGGGAATACTGCCACAAGATATGGGACCAAAAATCTTTTTCAATTGATAGTAGCAGCGTATCGCTGCATACAGCCCATGCAGTTGTAATGTACAGTGCATTAGCCTCTGCAAAGTCAATGCCACTCTGTGAAGGCCAAACGAAGTGATCCTTAATTGATTCAAGCCGTAGGGTATGGAAAACGCTGTCTTCTCCCAGGATTCTGGCATCAAAGGTATTTGCCAGTATCCCTTTGTGAGCTCTAAAGCAGATATACATCAGGAAGCTGAAACACTTCTAATATTTCATCTCCTTTCTGCATCAGGTAATCAGACAGCTAAGGAACAGAAACAAACCCCCTATAGTCGCAGTGAAATTCCTTGCTGAGTGTTGACCTCCCGGATGGATTGATGGCTGTTTTGGCCAGTGCCAGGAGCAGTCTGATGAGGACTTGTGACTCAATGGTGTTACCCTGCTGGTAAGGGTGGGGTTCAGCACCGAGGGCCTTTGGTTAAGAGACTAGGAGACCCACTCCATAAAACACACATCATTTACTGAGTGATACAGTAGCGTACATACACAATAGAAAAAACTTGCTCTTTATGATTCATCTTAATCCCAGCTCTGTTCTTGCTAGCGGGGGCCCTCTAGATCACAAGGCAAGGTGTCCCTTGCTTGTTGTAATTCAGTGTCTGAATAACAAAACAACTCCCCTCTCTGTCCTACCCTCTATGCTCCGAGGCGAACAACCCCCTGCATATTTACAAACTTCAAAAGAAACCTGTCTCCAAGCAAACTTTTCTCATTTTCCCACCAATAAGTAATGGCGGCCACCTACTAATCCTAACCATTGTCTATGAACACCGTGCATGGCAGGGCTGCACTCTATCACTAACTATGATCTCTTCCCGTGGTCCAAGGGCTCAGTTCTCTTACTCTATAATGGGGCCACGTATGCGGGAGAAGGGCAAGCACTGTTGTCTTCTCCAGTCCTGGTACCCATTGTCCAGAAGGTCTGAGACTGACACCAGCTAGGACCGACCTCTGGTGAGGGACCCTCTGCCACCAGGGTAAGGAGATGGGGGTGAGGCAGTAAGCTGGCTATCAAATCTAGATATACATTTGTAGTCGTTGCTACCTAACGAAGCTATAGGAAAGAAGAAGATTAAACTCCAAGTGGAACAGAGTCTTGTGATATTTGCATGTCTCCTTTGGGGATTTGGGATTTTGTCCTTCCTGCACAGAAATTGATATTGAGAGACCTCTGCCAGGGACAAATGGTTGGGGGTGACTGTGGGCCGAGCTCCTCTTGGTAGCTTTCCTATTTTGGAATTGTAGGACAACTTTACTTATACGACAATCAGGGCTGGCTCCAGGCACCAGGCAACCAAGCACATGCTTGGGGCGGCACCTGGTAAGGGGTGGCCAATCTTGGGGTGGCAGGGGGCAGCGCGGCGCGACATTAGGCGGGCGGGAGGGGCGCTCTGGTGGCGTGGCGCGCGGCGCACGGTGGGGGGGCGGCGCGGGGTGCGGCTCTCGGGGGGGGTTCCGGCAGCGTGGCGCTCGGCGGGGGGGGGGGCTCGGCAGAGCGGCACTTTTTTTTGCTGCTTGGGGCAGCAAAAAAGTTACAGCCGTCCCTGACGACAATGATTTACCTAGCAGCAGAGTCCTGTGGCACCTCACAGACTAACAGACGTATAGAATCATGAGCTTTTGTGTGAAATACCCACTTCTTTGGATGCATGATTTACCTGCGACTCAGCCTAAGAAGGGTCCAGGATTGCAGTGAATTTTTTTCATTCTGCACCAGGAGACCAAAGTCTGGGCAAAAAAATCTAATCTCTACGTCAGCCCAACCTAGTGGAGAACATGGAGAAGCACAGAACCAGCTGATCCCTCTATGCAGAGTGATTCCCAACTCAGCAACCACCTCAAGTACAAAACCCTGAATGCTTTAATAGTGTGTGTGGGGGGGAACCTACTTCAGTCATTGCTTTCCCAGAGCAGTCAGTGTGACCCATCTAATCCCGCCCACCTCTGCCCATCTTTTTTGGGGGATAACAAGCTTACCAGACTGTGTGCTCTCCTTCAGCATCTCTATGGATGTTTTCTTTTAAGTGGGGTGACAGGACAGTTGGCTCCCAGATTGGTGCTGTACATGGGCATGGAGGGAGGGCTGGCACATAGACTGTGCCATGGGCGATGTACCACCATGCCACAGATGTATGTTGTTCACACGAACCATCAGTGTGTTAACCCCACCATGGCGCATGCTGGCCACCACCTCATGGACTCAGCAGTGGGACTCCAAGTGCCCTGAGTCGAGCTCACACTGGAGACTGAAGCAAATGGGCTGCTGAAGTGATTTCTCCTGGGACATGCGGTGACCAAGAAACCCTGCCATGGGATCATGACTCTCAGGGCACAATGGGCCTGAATACGATGTAAAGGGAGTGGTGTCTGGCACCAAGGGAGCTGAGGGGCGTAAAGACCAGAGCCATGTGTGGCTGCGGGAGATGGCATCTCACCAAAATGGTCCCCATCACCATGAGGCTGCATTCCCTCCACAGCCGGGGGCCTGCTGGGCTGAGGTGGCCACTGTGGTGGGGGGAACTTGTGGCAGGGGATGTGCTTCTCTCAGTACTCAGGGCCATTGGTAACAGCTCACTCCAGCTCCTCTACAGCCATGGTAAGCCATGACACAGGCTGCCCGTATCTGCCTGAGACAGGGCAGCCAGCTGCGTGCAGTGATGTTACATTCACCTTACTCAGACAGTGTGCTCCCCAAAGTTACACATTTCAGATTTTTTTCATGTATATGATATTTCAGAAGTCACTAAAATCCAGCCCAAAATCCAGTTTGTCCCATTCCCTACTGTACGTAGGGCAATGGTCCTGCTATTGTGGGAAACTTTCCTGGCTTCTGCAGCACCCAGGAGAATTGGCTAGTGAAAGGGTTTGAGTCCCCACTCCAATTCCCTTTACCCAGAGACCTGCCTCACCTCAAGGATTCCCCTTACACTCTCCTGTGTAGCAGATTCCTCGTAATGGTGACATGGCTGGCCCAGGATTCCTGGCAGGCTGAACCTCCAGTCTCATCGTGGTCACTTAGGACAGGTGCTAGGGTGGCCCCACTCCAGGGTACCCTCTTCACACCAAATGCTTCTGTGACCCACTGATCACTACATTAAGTTCAAACCAAATATAATTTACTAAACGGTAATTGTTAAAAAAAAAAGAAAACATGAAAAATGTTCAAGAAACAAGGAACCCCACTCTGTGGGCACGGGGAACACCACAAACAACTGATGTAAGAAATGTTCCCAGTTTGTTCCTCACATGTCCCATGCCTCCAACCCAGGCCGTGACTTCTCTGCCTGATACTGCAAGTAAGGCAGCTGTTCTGGTGGTGGTCACACTCCCTCCGGCTCTAGGTTGTGGTACTCTTCTCCCCAGCATCTGTCCTTCCATCAGGTCTATGTACACCCTTCTGCCTTCTGGCCTGCTTCGCTTCCCTTATGTTTCTGGCTGCCGCTGCCCTGCCTCCAGCTCAGCTCAAAAAATTGCCAGATTTCGACTGGATTATGACCCCAAATTTAAAAACTAACCAAAAAGTAACTCAATCTATTTCTTGAAGCAAACAGTTTTGGTTTTGGTTTTCAATCAACATGTTGGCCTATACATCAAGAAAGAAATGGAAGATTTCATTAGATATCTAGGACAGATTTTTTTTTTTTTTTAAAAAGCTACAAACCCCAGCAGGAGCTGGTGCACATTAGCAACAAAGCTATGAGATGATAATCAAATTCAAAATCAAAATCCCAGTACTGGTACTTGTATCCCGATTGAGGGTTGGCAGGTGTTTCAAAAAAACAGTATTAAAAATAACCCCAAAGAAGCCCAAAACATATGTAGTGTAAAAACCACAATCACATTATTATGTTATTTTTTTCTAATGGCATTCAGGGATGGTAGTCAATGTCCATATTTTGAGATGAATTAGTTTCTTGCTGTTCATTTCTAAAAGGCAACATTTCATCCTCGCTATCTTCATTGGGAGTCGAATGCTCCTCCTGCTGCTAATACATCAGCAGTGACCACTGCAATCATTTCTTTCTTTGATGCAAACTGTTCACAACAGATTTTGTGTCATAATAAGAATGTTTTCTAAAAGTTCCTCTTGCATCTTCTTGCACAATTTTGTTTTTATCAAGTTCATCTGAGAAAATCATTCAACTGTAGCATTGCTAGAAGGTAGCAACAGGAATGAAAGAGCAAACAAGCCAAGTTCTCTAAAGATTTTGTTCTCAGCAGAATCCGTGTGTTAGAGAACTTCAAACTGCTCAACTTGGTTTTCCTGAGCATGAGGCCAGTGAACCATAGACAAACCTCCCCACTGCTGCTCCAACTGTCCAAAGTCTCCACAAACCAATGGCAAAAATGAGATATCAGCCAATCTAGGTTGTGCCGAGCTGAGTGCAGTAGAAGGACTTAATACTGCAAGCGATCCAATCACTTTGACATTTGGTGCCAATCTCTGTTTCATCTGTTTCAAAACTCAAACATGAAATCTCGACACCTATTTTAACATCTTCGACAATGTGAACTGTTAGTGTCTGTTTTGAGAGTTCCAGCTAGAAAGTGACTCAATGGTTTTGGTTGTAGTTTAATATAGCAGTCCCGTTCTCAAAAATACATGGTTTCACAACTCTCACCAATAAGCTCTAGAAGGTAAATTTTACTCACCGGATCACTGCACCTATGAAAAAGAAGTTCAGCATTGTTGTTTCTTTCTTTGTCTTTGGCTATGTAAAAGCGCAGCTTTAGTTTGTCAAACTGATCAAGAAACCTGTTCACACAGGGATTAATACAAGCCACCTTGCACCAGAAAGCTGCAATATCTTTTGGTGGTCTGGAAGTCATGGAAAGGGTGTGTGCGGGTTGGGGGCTGATGGGTGATACTGAAAGAGGCCAGGTGATGGTCAGAGAGAGGGAACTCAGCTATGGAGAGAGCAGAGCTTGGTGATGGAGTGATAAGATATTAGGTATGTGGAATTTCTCGTACAGTGAACTTCCACAATGGTGAGTTAAGCCAAACTAAGAGAGAGCACCTGTGATTAACAAGGAGATATCATTTCCCCATCTAGTCAGGAAGGTTTAATGTCAGTGGCCCCCGAGAGAACACATTCTGTAAGTGCATTTGACCACTTTCTCACGAAGTTCTTTGTTTTTGACCCCGTAAATGATAGGGTTCAGCATGTTGGGGAGGAGGAAATAGAGGTTGGCCAAGATAATTTGAATGTGGGGATTGATGCCCTGACCGAACCTATGTGTCAGAGTGGAAAAGAAGAAGGGAGGATAAGACATCAACATCACACAGATGTGGGCTGTGCAGGTGTTGAGGGCTTTCTCGTGGGCTTTCTTGGAGGAGATTCTGAGGACGGCCCTGAGGATCAGACCATAGGACAGGGCAATGAGCATTAGGTCTAACCCTAAAACTACAAATGCTATCACCAAGCCATACATCCTGTTGACTGTGATGTCCCCACATGACATCTTCACCACAGCCATGTGCTCACAGTACGTGTGGGGGATAATGCGGTTGGCACAGAATGGATGCCTGCTCAGGAGCAGGGGCAGGGGCAGAATGAAGAGAACAGCTCTTATCAAACCCACTAGCGCTAGCTTAACTATTCGTGCATTGGTGAGGATGGTGGTGTACCTCAGAGGGTTACATATGGCAACATAGCGATCAAAGGCCATTGTCACGAGGACGGCTGATTGCATAATAGAAACTGCATGAAGGAAGAACATCTGGGTGAGGCAGCCACCCAGAGTAATGCCTTTCAAATTGAACCAAAATATACACAGTGCCTTTGGCACGACGGAGGTAGATGTGCCAATGTCTGTAAGTGCCAGCATGCAGAGTAGCAGGTACATCGGCTTGTGCAGGGTCTGTTCTTTGCTTACAACAAAAAGAAGCATGAAATTTCCCAACAGGCCAATTACAAACAACATAGAGAAAGGGATGGAAATCCAGATGTGAGCAGCTTCTAGCCCAGGGATGCCCATTAAGATGAATGTTGAAGGGTCAGAAGGGGTGAGGTTGAAAGCTGCCATGAGGTGGTCGATGAGATGATCAGGGTCAGAAACTATCAAGGTTCCTGTGAAGAGAGAGAAGCACAGCAAGGGGATTACACACTTTATAACAATTATAACAAATAGTTATATTTGATAAACCTCCAGGGGTAGCCGTGTTAGTCGGTATCCACAAAAACAACAAGGAGTCCAGTGACATCTTAAAGACTAACAGATTTATATGGGCATAAGCTTTTGTGGGTAAAAAACCCACTTCTTCAGATGCATGGAGTGAGAATTACAGATGCAGGCACTGTTATACTGACACCTGAAGAGAAGGGAGCTACCTCACAAGTGGAAAACCAGTGTTGACAAGGCCAATTCAATCAGGGTGGATGTCGTCCTCTCCCAATAATTGATGAGGAGGTGTCAATTCCAGGAGAGGAAAAGTTGCTTCTGTAATGAGCCAGCCACTCCCAGTCCCTATTCAAGCCCAGATTAATGGCGTAAAATTTGCAAATGAATTTTAGTTCTGCCGTTTCTCTTTGAAGTCTGGTTCTGAGGTTTTTTTGTTCAAGTTTGGCTACTTTTAAATCTGTTATAGAATGTCCAGGTGGTGACACCCAGGCTGCAGTTCTGTGACTTGACAGGGCAGGTCCCCACCCGGCACAACTTCCATCCCTGCCACACAGCGATACCCCTCACTCAGGTGCCAGACCCCACAGCAACAGCTCACAGAAATATCTCCTCAGACGAGGTTAAACTCAGTGTCTGCCTGCACCGGGGAAAAGGGGGAGATCAGCCTGAACTGCCTTTCCGGGGGTGAAGGGAACCCCAGCAGCAGTCAGCCTATGCAGGGAAGGAGAAAGGGACAGACCCGGTGGGAGGGACAGAGGACGTGGAGACTAAAAGGAGCCAGCATGAGTAACTCCTCCTCAAAGCGAAACAAAGCTTTAACGTATTGCAGCCCATTAGATCTCAATGGGACGAGATTCACCCTGAGTTTTTAACTTTTGGCTACAAGCTGCAAAAATCACTTGTTTGGGTCCTGCTACAGAGAGAGCACTTCTGTGAGAGCGCTGAAAGATTGTGAAGGAAACCCCCAGTTTATGTGGTGTTCTGAGACCAGGCATGAAAGATGGGGATTCCAAAACACATGGGCCCTGATTTGGCTCTCAGGGAGGCCAGCGTCAATCTGGAGTGACCCAGTGATGGTCAAATGTGAGAGCAGAATCTGGCCAGTGTGTGACCCATTCTTGTTGTGAACTCTCTGGTAACACAGATACCCATTGCAGAGGCTTTGGTTGCACTTCCTAATAGGTCAGTGAAGTCGCTGAATTGGAGAAAATTAATGAACCAGAGAAAAATCACACCGGCCAAAAAAGGAAATTACTGAGACAGATAGAGGGACAAAGTAAGAGACAAGGAATTTTCTTAAAAACAATTATTTGTCTAAACTATTCCCAGTATATTTGTAGTTTCAATGTTATCAGGTAAATCCTTTGGTGTTTCTAACAATACTAAACAGTTCACATCACCGTGCTGCTGAATTCCTGCCCAGATGGTTCTTGACTTGTACCCTGGAACCCTTCCTGAGCCCTTAGCACTAACTTTAGTGCAGAAACAAGCAACTCACCATAATCTCGCTCAGCCGAAAGAAGAAATCTATTCGACATGTTGGGCAGTGATCTTTATGATTCCCCTGTACAGTCCCTGCAGACTCTCAGGTTGGCCAGGATTCCTGGAAAACTCCCTTGGCTCCGTGAGCAGTGGGACATAGACGCTGGAGAATTTCAGCTTGAGAGCTTCCCCTGGGAGTGAAGAAATGATTTGCCGATATCAGGGGCTGAAGATTGTCAGGGCAAACTGAGACTTGCACACTGTTGTTCAGCCTAGCAATTGACAATGGGTTTTTTTTTCCTGTGTGTAATGTACTGCCATCTGCACTGTGTGTGGCTATACTGCCATAAGACACGGAACCAAAAACCATTTTCAATTGATCGTAGCAGCATACTGCTGCGTATTGCCCATGCAGTTGTAATATACAGTGCATTAGCCTCTGCAAAGTCAATGCCACTCTGTGAAGGGCAAATGAAGTGATTCTTAATTAATGCCAGCAATAGGGTGTGGGAAAGGCTTTCTTCTTCCAGGATACTGGTTTAAAATGGCTACATATATGGAGGCTCAAACTGTTCTAATATTTCCTCTCCTCTCTGCATAGGGCAATAGAGGGTCCTGTGGCACCTTTAAGACTAACAGAAGTATTGGGAGCATAAGCTTTCATGGGTAAGAACCTCACTTCTTCAGATGCAAGTGACTTGCATCTGAAGAAGTGAGGTTCTTACCCACGAACTATGCTGGGTAAGAAATTAGGTCCCCAGGCACCTGTGATGCAAGCATAGGGCAGGGACTGTATCCAGAACAAAAGATCCAGATATAGCAGTTGTTTGATTCCTTGTCCACTGTGTTCTCCCCCGAGCAGGGCATAACAACGTAAAGCAGCACAGTGAGTGGAGAAGTCCCATTGTACTAATTCTGACACAGGGTAGCACAGCCACTTTTCTGCATCAGTTTCTGAAAGATCAACACAATATTGAAATTTGATGATTACCCTACAGAAACAGACCTCCCCTATAGTTGCAGGGAAACGTTGTGTGGAATGTCGTCCTCCTGGGTCAGTTAATGGCTGTTTTGGCCAGTGCCAGGGAAAGTCTGATGAGATCTTGTGACTTCATGGTGTTACCCTGCTGGTAACGGTGGGGTTCTGCACCGAGGGGCTTTAGTTAAGAGACTAGGAGACCCTATCCAGAAAACACACGTCATTTACTGAGTGATACTTAAGCATCCATACACAATAGTAAAATCGTGCTCTGTATGGTTTATTGAAATCATAGCTCTTTTCTTGTGATCTAGCCACACGCCTCAGGCAGATTGGTAACTGAAATCTGTCACACCTCTACAGAAATGCAAGAAGCCTGGGAAACAAGCAGGAAGAATAAGAAGTCTTGGCACAGTGAAGGAACTATGCTGTGATTGGAATAACAGACTTGGTGGAGTAGCTCACATGACTGGAGCACTGTCATGCATGGGTATAAACTGTTTAGAAAGGACAGACAGGGGAGAAAAGGTGGAGGAGTTGCACTGTATGTAGGGGAGCAGTATGATTGCTCAGAGCTCCAGTATGAAACTAGAAAAACCTATTGAGAGTTTTTGGGTTAAGTTTAGAGGTGAGAGCAAAACGGGTGATGTCATGGTGGGAGTGTGCTATAGACCACCAGACCATGAGGATGAGGAACAGGAGGCATTCTTCGGAAAATTAATAGAAGTTTCCAGATCGCAGGGCCTGGTTCCCATGGGGGACTTCAATCACCCTGACATTTGCTGGGAGAGCAATACAGCAATGCACAGACAATCCAGGAAGTATTTGGAGACTGCTGAGGACAACTTCATGGTGCAAGTGCTGGAGGAACCAACAAGGGGCCATGTTCCCCTTGACCTGCTGCTTACAAAGAGGGAAGAATTGGTAGGGAAATAGAAGTGGGTGGCAACCTGGGCAGCAGCGACCCTGAGGTGGTTGAGTTCAGGATCCTGACAAAAGGAGGAAAGGAGAGTAGTAAAAGATGGATCCTGAAATTCAGAAAAGCAGATTTTGACTGCCTTAGGGAACTGATGGGCAGGACACTCTCAGAAGCTAATATGAGGGGAAAAGGAGTCTAAGAGAGCTGGTTGTATTTTAAAGAAGCCTTATTGAGGGCACAGGAACAAACCATTCAAATGTGCAGAAAAAATTACAAATATGGCAGGTGACCAGATTGGCTTAAAACAGATATCTTTGGTGAGCTTAAACACAAAAAGGAAGCTTGCAAGAAGTGGAAACTTGGACAGATGATTAGGGAGGAGTATAAAAATATTGCTCAAGCATGCAGGGGTGTAATCAGGCAGGCCAAAGCACAATTGGAATTGCAGCTAGCAAGGGATGTGAAGGGTAACAAGAAGGGTTCTACAGGTATGTTAGCAACATGAAGAAGGTCAGGGAAAGTGTGGGACCCTTAATGAATGGGGGAGGCAACCTAATGACAGGTGATATGGAAAAAGCTGAAGTACTCAATGGTTTCTTTTCTTCAGTCTTCACAGACGAGGTCAGCTCCCAGACTGCTGCACTGGGCAGCACAGTATGGGGAGGAGGTGAGCAGCCCTCAGTAGTGAAAGAACAGGTTAAGGACCATTTAGAAAACCTGGACATGCACAAGTCTATGAGCCTGGATCTAATGTATCCAAGGGTGGTGAGGGAGTTGGCTAATGTGATTGCAGAGCCATTGGCCATTATCTTTGAAAATTCAGAATGATCAGGGGAGGTCCCGGTTGATTGGAAAAAAGCAAATATAGTGCCCATCTTTAAAAAAAGAAGAAGGAGATTCTGGGGAACTACAGACCGGTCAGCCTCACCTCAGTCCCTGGAAAAATCATGGCGCAGGTCCTAAAGGAATCCATTTTGAAGCACTTAGAGGAGAGAAAGGTGTTTAGGAACAGTGAATATGGATTCACCAAGGGCGAGTAATGCCTGACCAACCTAATTCACTTCTATGGTGAGATAACTGCCTCTATGGATATGTGGAAAGCTGTGGACATGATATATCCAGACTGTAGCAAAGCTTTTGTTACCGTCTCCCATGGTATACTTGCCAGCAAGTTAAAAAAGTATGAATTGTTTGAATGGACTATACAGTGGATAGAAACCTGGCTAGATTGTCAGGCTCAACTGGTAGTTATGAATGGGTCAATGTCTAGTCGGCAGCCAGTATCAAGCGGAGTGCCCCAGGGGTCTGTCCTGGGGCCATTTTGTTCATCATCTTTATTAATGAACTGGATCTTGGGATGGATTGCACCCTGAGCAAGTTCAGAGATGACACTAAGGTGGGGAGAGAGATCGATATGCTGGAGGGTAGGGATAGGATCCAGAGTGACCTAGACAAATTAGAGGATTGGGCCAAAAGAAATCTGATGAGGTTCAACAAGGACAAGTGCAGAGTCCTGCACTTAGGACGGAAGAATCCCATTCACTGTTACAAGCTGGTGACTGACTTGCTAAATGTCAGTTCTGCAGAAAAGGAACTGTGGATTACAGTGGATGAGAACCTTGATATGAGTCGGCAGTGTGTCCTTCTTACCCAGAAGGCTAACAGCTCATTGGGCTGCATTAGTAAGAGCATTGCCAGCAGATCGAGGGAAGTAATTATTCCCCTTGATTCAGCACTGGTGAGGCCATACTGGGAGTATTTTGTCCAGGTTTGGGCCCCCCACTACAGAAAGGATGTGTACAAATTTGAGAGAGTCCAAAGGAGGGCAATGAAAATGATTAGGGGGCTGGAGCACATGACTTATGAGGAGAGGCTGAAGGAACTGGGTTATTTAGTCTGCAGAAGAGAAGAGCGAGGAGGGATTTGATAGCAGCCTTCAACTACCTGAAGGGGGGTTCCAAAGCGGATGGAGCTCGGCTGCTCTCAATGGTGGCAGGTGACATAACAAGGAGCAATGGTCTCAAGTTGCAGTGGGGGAGGTCTAGGTTGGATATTAGGAAACACTATTTCACTAGGAGGGTGGTGAAGCACTGGAATGGGTTACCTAGGGAGGTGGTGAAATCTCCATCCTTAGAGGTTTTTAAGGCCTGGCTTGACAAAGCCTTGGCTGGGATGATTTAGTTGGTGTTGGTCCTGCTTTGAGGCAGGGGGTTGGACTAGATGACCTCCTGAGGTCTGTTCCAACTCTAATATTCTATGATTCTATGAATCTATGCCCCCATCTCTGGATATTCCCTGTCATGGCTGCCACTTCCTGTAGCTCCTCCTCCCTCCATATGCTGCTGGGCTTCCAGCACTCCTGGGCTCCACATAGTCCTTCCACGGTGGCAGCAAAGCCAGGAATCATCCCTGTAACACACGTCTCCCCCTCAGACCCTGCACAGTTGGGCTGTCTACCTTTAGCCCCCGCCAGCACTTGCCCTCTTTGTTTTCTTGGCACTCCTCCTATGCAGCCCTTCTCCTGGCTTCCCTCTGAGGATTCACCCACCTATGGGCACCAGGACACCACAGATACCCCCACCCAGTGGAAAGTCCCATCCAGAGCAGATGGAGGGTCCGTGGCTCCCCACAGCTGCCCACATGGCGTACACTGAGTCACCTCCAGGTTCTGGCCTTGCCTGGACGTGGGACCTCAGTCACCAAAGAGCTGCAGCCAGCTGTGGGGAGCTGCAGACCCTCCATTTCCCCTAGGTGGGGGGGATCCAGGGGGCAGGGACATGGGCCAGGGGTTGCTCCTGGGCCCCCCCTACCCTGGGCAGGTGGAGACTCTGCAGCTCCCCTCAGCTGCCTGGGCTCCTGGGCTGCTCTTACCCGGCTTGGGCTCCAGCTTCTGGCCTGGATGGGGGCGTAACCTCGGAGTGAAGAGGAGGGGTAGGGGGCTGGGCCTGGGGTGAATGGTGGATTTCCCAGGCCTGTCCACTCTCAAAAGTGGGAGGACAATGGTCCTTTCTCCACCAGCCTCCCCCATCTGGTGCTCCTGCCCAAGACTCCAGCCTCCGCAGGTCAGACACCTATCCTGGCATTCTCTCAGTCTGTAGGCGGCAGGACCCTTCTCCCCAGCATCTCCCATCAGATTCATGTCCCCCCTTCTGAGTCCGGCCTTCAAAGCCCTCCTGTCGAGCAACATCTCCCTGGGCTGGGCCCTCTGCACGTGGCCTCCCCTTGCTCTTCCCAGCTGCTCTTTGTTCTCAGCTGCCATGTTACTTCTGCCACGGTTGGCATCCACGGCCCTGCAGCTCCCTGCTATAGTCTTGCCCTGGGTCCTGCACTGCCCCAACCCCTGGCTTTGGTCTGCGCCTGCTCCCCACCTCTGCCTTCTTCCTCAGTGCTGCTGCTCTGCCTCCAGCCCAGCTCTGCCTTCAGGGCTGTTTTTCTGGACCCTCTGGTCTGGGGTTGCCAGATTTCTACTGCATTCATGGCCCAATATCACTTAAAAACTAATCTGATAATAGCCCAGTCCACTTCCTTAAGCAAAGCTTTTTTTTTATTAACACATTGGTGTATACATCAAGTAAGAAGTGAAAAATGTCATTAGATACCTAGTACAAATTAGATATATTTTTTTTAAAAGGTACAAGGCACAGCAGGAGTTTGTCCAGCTTAGGAACAAAACTATGAGATGAAAATCAAATTCAAAACCCACCTACTGGTACTTGTATCCTGATTGAGGACTGGTAAATGTTTCAGACAAAAACACAGAATGATGGTGATAAAACAACCCAGAAGGAGACTAAAATGTATGTAGTTCAAAAACTATAGTAAAATTATTATGGTATTTATTTCTAATGGCATTCACTAATGGTAGTCATTGACTATATTTTGTGTTGAATTAGTTTGTTACTGTTAGTCTCTGAAATGCGACATTTCATCCTCGCTGTCTTCATCAGAAGTAGAATGCTTCTGGTGCTGGTCATACATCAGCAGAGACCAGTGTAATCATTTCTTTTGTTGGTGCAAACTGTTCACAAGAGAATTTGTGTCGTTGCATATACGCTTTAACATGAAGAATGTTTTCTAAAAGTTCCTTTTGCATCTTATTGTGCAGTTTTGTTTTTATCAAGTTCATCTGAGAAACATTCTTTGAACTGCAGTGTTGCAAAAAGGTAGGTACAGCAAAGAAAGCGCACACAAGCCAAGTTCAATAAAGTCTTTGTCCCCAGCGGCATCCATGTGTCTGATAACTTCAACCCCAAACTACTCAACTTGTTTGTCCTGAGTATGAGGCCAGTGATCCATAGGAAAAACTCTCCACTACTTCTCCAGTTGTCCAAGGTGTTCACAAACCAATGGCAAATATGAGATATTAGCCAATCTAGCTCGTGCAGAACCGAGTGCAGTCGAAGGACTTAGTGCTGGAAGTGATTCAATCATCCAGATGTTTGGTGATAATCCCTGTTTCACCTGTTTCACAAACTCTAACATGAAATTTTGACACCTGCTCTTGATATCTTTGACAATGGGAATGGTTAAGGTGTGTTTTGAAAGGTCCAGCTGAAAGAAAGTCTAAAATTGACTGTGCAAAGTGGTAAGTAATGTGAAACAAAGGTGATATCACAGTTTAACACATTAGTCCTGTTCTCAACAACACACAGTTTCACAACTCCAACCAACATGCTCTAGCCCCAATTCCTGCAGCAACTTTACTATCTTTCCACTTTCCATCTGAAACATTTGCTTTATTCTCCAGGATTACAGAAGAATTAAAAGTAGAAAAAAATCAGGTAAATTTTGTTCACCATATCGCTGCTCAGCACTGTAGTTTCTTTCTTTGTCTTTAGCTATGTAAAAGTGTAGCTTCAGTTTGTCTAACTGATTAAGAAACCCATTCACACAGGAACCCACCTTCTGTCAGAAAAGTGGAGTATCTTCTGGTGGTCTGGTAGTCACAGAAAGGCTGAGTGACAGGGTGTGTGGGATCGGGGGTTGATGGGTGACACTGAAAGAGATCAGGTGATGATCAGTGAGAGGGAACTCGACATCGGAGAGAGCACTGCTTTGTGATGGAGTGATAAGATGTTAGGTGTGAGAAGCTTCTCAGACTCTCAACTTCCACAGGGATGAGCACTCTTGATTAATGAGGAGATGTCCATTCCCCCTCTTTTCGCGCAGCCTTAAAGTCAGTGGCCACCAGCAATTACCTTCTGCAGGTGTATTTGTCCACTTTATCACGAAGCTCTTTGGTTTTGACTCCATAAATGATAGGGTTGAGCATCGGGGGGACAAGGAGATAGAAGTTAGCGAAGGTGACATGCACATGGGGAGCAATTCCCTGACCAAACCTCTGTGTCAGGTAGGTGAAGAGGCAGGCAGTATAAGACATCAGCATCACACAGATGTGGGATGTGCAGGTGTTAAGGGCTTTCTGGTGGGCTTTCTTGGAGGAAATTCTGAGGACAGCCCTGATGATCAGACTGTAGGACAGGGCAATGAGCGTCAGGTCCAACCCAATGACCACAAATGCTACCACCAAGCCGTACATCCTGTTGACTGTGAAGTCCCCACATGATATCTTCGCCACAGCCATATGCTCGCAGTACGTGTGGGGGATAATGCGGTTGGCACAGAATGGGAGCCTGCTCACAAGTAGGGGCATTGGCAGAATGAAGAGAACAGCTCTTGTCAAACCCACAAGCCCTAGTTTAGCTATTCGTGCATTGGTGAGAATTGTGGCATATCTCAGAGGGTTACATATGGCAATGTAACGATCAAAGGCCATTGTCACGAGGACGGCTGACTGCATAACAGAAACTGCGTGAATGAAGAACATCTGGGTGAGGCAGCCACCCAGAGTAATGCCTTTCAGATTGAACCATAATATACACAGTGCCTTTGGCATAACGGAGGTAGACATGCCGATGTCTGTGAGCGCCAGCATGCAGAGCAGCAGGTACATCGGCTTGTGCAGGGTCTGCTCTTTGCCTACGATAAACAGAAGCATGAAATTTCCAAACAAGCTGATAATGTAGAATGTAGAGAAAGGGATGGAAATCCACATATGGGCTACTTCCAGGCCTGGGATGCCCATTAGGATAAATGGTGCAGGTTCAGAGGGGGTGAGGTTGAAAGCTGCCATGAGATAGCTGATGCGTTGATCGGGCTCAGAAATGTTCAACGTGCCTGTGAAGGGAGAGAAGCAAAGCAAGGGGGTTTACACAGTTTATAAGAAATAGCATGGTAAATATTTTATAGTTATTAACAATCTAGAAAAGGGGGTGAGCAGTGAGGTGGGAACATTTACTGAAGGCACCAGTATATTGAGGTCATACTCAGGTGCAGAGAAGTCCTCAGAAGGAGCTAACCAAGCCAGGTGAATGGGCGGCATGATGGCAGAGAAACTTAGATGTCAATAACTGGAGGGAATTGGAGGGGAAAATTTGTACTTCTCAAACTTCTTATGAGGTTCTAATTTAACTATATGAATTTAGTACAGGGATCTGGGAATCACTGTACAGTGGGATGGGGAATCTTACAGAAAATACAATGCCATGAGATCAGTCAATCAATGTTTTACCCTCCTCTGGACTCTTCTGTGTAGTACTGGGCACATTCTCACACAGGGTATTGCAGAGCCAGAGGGGTTCACGGAAGAGCAACGAGAATGATCAAGGGCCTGGGGAAACTCTCATATAGAGAGAGATTGATGAGACTTTTCAGAGTAGCAGCCGTGTTAGTCTGTATCCGCAAAAAGAAGATTGACAGATTGAAAAAACAGATTGACAGAGCCAGACGAGTACCCAGAAGTCACCTCCTACAAGACAGGCCCAACAAAGAAAATAACAGAACACCACTAGCTGTCACCTTCAGCCCCCAACTAAAACCCCTCCAGCGCATCATCAGAGATCTACAACCTATCCTGAAAGATGATCCTTTACTCTCACAGATCTTGGGAGACAGACCTGTCCTCGCTTACAGACAACCCCCCAACCTAAAGCAAATACTCACCAGCAACCACACATCACTGAACAAAACCACTAACCCAGGAACCTATCCTTGTAACAAACCCCGATGCCAACTCTGTCCACATATCTATTCCAGTGACATCATCATAGGACCTAATCACATCAGCCATACCATCAGGGGCTCGTTCACCTGCACATCTACCAATGTGATATATGCCATCATGTGCCAGCAATGCCCCTCTGCCATGTACGTTGGCCAAACCGGACAGTCTCTACGCAAAAGAATTAATGGACACAAATCTGACATCAGGAATCAAAATACTCAAAAACACTTTAACCTGTCCGGTCATTCAGTGACAGACCTGCGGGTGGCTATATTACAACAGAAAAACTTCAAAAACAGACTCCAAAGAGAGACTGCTGAGCTAGAATTGATATGCAAACTAGACACAATCAACTCCGGTTTGAATAAGGACTGGGAATGGCTGAGCCATTACAAACATTGAATCTATCTCCCCTTGTAAGTATTCTCACACTTCTTAACTGTCTGTACTGGGCTAGCTTGATTATCACTTCAAAAGTTTTTTTTTCTCTTAATTAATTGGCCTCTCAGAGTTGGTAAGACAACTCCCACCTGTTTATGCTCTCTGTATGTGTGTATATATATCTCCTCAATATATGTTCCATTCTATATGCATCCGAAGAAGTGGGCTGTAGTCCACGAAAGCTTATGCTCTAATAAATTTGTTAGTCTCTAAGGTGCCACAAGTACTCCTGTTCTTCTTATTGATGAGACTGGGATTGTTACCTCACAAAGGAGATGAATAAGAGGGGATATGAGAAAAGTCTATAAATTACTGACTGATAGACAAGTTTCAGAGGGATGACTGGTAGATAACACAAGATCAAAAGAGGACATTCAGTTAAACTGAAATGTGGCAAATTCAAAACAGATAAAAAAAGAATGCTTTCTTCACTTGATGCCTAATTAGACTGAGGAACTCATTGTCGCAAGACATAATTGGGTCCATGAGCTAAGCAAGGATCAGGAAGTATTTGGACATTTACATGGATAGTGAGACTATCCAGTTACAATAGTAACAGCTAAATAAATATTTTGGAAAGCCCATAAGCCAATGTGTTTCAGGGCACAAGCCA
The DNA here is from genome assembly GCF_011386835.1 of Chrysemys picta bellii. Lineage (NCBI taxonomy): Eukaryota > Metazoa > Chordata > Testudines > Emydidae > Chrysemys > Chrysemys picta. The sequence continues at coordinate 351,451,281 of NC_088791.1, forward strand.
ATCTCTAGCAGTTAGGCATTAGGGTAACAACCTCCTGATAGTCAATTCATCCCCTCATCTACCCACTGCTGGGTTTCTAACACCTTCTTCTACAGCACTGGCCACTGTCACTGTCAGATGGAAGACACTGGACTGGATGGACCATAGGCCTGATCCATGATGCAATTCCTATGTTGGAAAGGATTCAAGTTTCCCCCATGGAAACAGACATTATCCTGCTGGGCTATGACTTTGTGCTCAACAGAATGGGCATGAAGGGCACAAGGGTCTTGGTATTTAGGGCTACAGGACTGCACCTCTGTTACCTCCCCACTTTCTTTTGGTGAGACACTTTCTTGCAGGCACCCACCTTTGTCTGAGAAATGATGCTGGTCTCAATCGCGGGAAGCACAATGACTCTGAGCAAGATTTGGGGTTGTGAAGGGATAATTAGCTAACCATAAGACTCCCACTTTTACGGTTTGGGCAAAATAGCTTATGCGATCCTGGGATGATAACCGGGGGAACCTCAAGTTGGAGCAGAGAGGTTATTTTACCTCTGTATTTTACTCTAGTGGCCTGCTACTGCAATCCTGTATCCAGTCTTGATGTCCACAATTCAAGAAAGAGGGTTGAGAGACGAGCCACCTGAATAAGTAACAAAGGGGTAGCCATGTTAGTCTGGATCTGTAAAAGCAGCAAAGAGTCCTGTGGCACCTTATAGACTAACAGACGTATTGGAGCATGAACTTTCATGGGTGAATACCATGAAAGCTCACTCACGAAAGCTCATGCTCCAATACGTCTGTTAGTCTATAAGGTGCCACAGGACTCTTTGCTGCTTTTACTGAATAAGTAAAGAATTGAAAACCTGCCTTATAGTGCTAAGGGGAGACTTGGTCACAGTCTATAAGTACCTACATGGGGAACAAATAATTAATGTGAGCTCTTCAGTGTAGCAGAGAAAGGTCTAACACAATCCAATGGCTGGAAGTTGAAGTTAGACACATTCTGACGGGAAATAAGGTATACACTTAATAAATGGTGAGAGTAATTAACCATGGGAACAATTTTTAAACCAAGATTGGATGTTTCTTTCCAACAATGGGTCTCAGCATTTCCAGACTACTGTATCCTTTTCAGGAGTCTGATTTGTTTTGTGTACCCCGAGTTTCACCTCACCTAAAAACTACTTGCTTACAAAATCAGACATAAAAATACCCAAGTGACACAGCACGCTAGTACTGAAAAATGGCTACTTTCTAATTTTTACCATGTACTTATAAAGTAAATAAATTGGAATACACATATTGTACTTACATTTCAGTGTATAGTATAGAGAGCAGTATAAACAAGTCTGTATGAAATTTTTATTTGTACTGACTTCGCTACTACTTTTCATGTAGCCTGTGGTAAAATTAGGCAACTATCTAGAGCAGTTGACATACCCCCCGGAAGGCCTCTCTGCACCCCTAGGGGTACGTGTACACTTGGTGAGAACCACTGCTCTAAAAGACCTTCTCTAGTTCAAACACAAATTATTTCATGGCAGGTCTCTGGCCTGTGCTATGCGGGAGGTCAGACTACATGAGCACAACGGTCCCTTCTGTCCATGGAAACTACGAACATGTCCCCAGGAGTCAGCTGGAGGCATTTTGCCTGCATGCTCAAGCCTGAGTTTACTTAAGGCATTTTTTCTATTCGTGACAGTGGTGAGTTTAGCCCTGTGGGGAGAAATTCTCATGTGACTGTGGTGCCTGGAAATGGGACACTAGGTGGGTATTGCCCGAGGCTGCGGGATCCCGTGACACACTGCATGGATGAATATTTTAGGTGAGAAATTATATAACCTGAGCCCATAAAATCTCTGCACTGAGGAATGTATGTACAAGCGTCACCGTGAATGGCTAACAGAGCTGGCTTAGAAATGGTCCCAGAGCATCCTGGGTTTAACGTCTGTGTCCCAGTGGCCCACTTGTTTCAGGCATCTGCCAGTGGCTCCTGCACATGGTAGCTGTAGTAATCTAGGCCCTTACATGTGCCAGAGTTTCCATCTCTCATTATATAATGTGCAAACTTCTCGGCTTGCGAGTTGTTCCTGTGTAGCAGTCCCCGAAGCTTCATGCCGCGTCTATGAGTGCAACAAGAAAAGCAGCACAGGTGCCCTGGTATTTGCCATTCGTTTGTGAGCTTCTCACTGGTGAGACACAGTCACTGATTACCCCGCAGCCAAGGGAGCAGGTGTGATGGGAGGCACCTCAGCCCCTGCAGAGGAAGAGTTGTGGTGGGCATAGAGCAGCTCGGAGGTTGTGGGAGCCAGGGATGACTGGGGAGCATGAAGCAGACACTAGCATCCAGCGTGCTGTTGGAATCAGGGCACCCTGCGATGGGGAAGGAGAGTACGGACAGGGGGTCAGAGTATAATGGAAGAGTGAACCATCTGAGAAGAAAAGTTCAATGGTTCTTTTCACCGGTGAGATGCCTGAAGTTATGTAGCAACAACAACAATTGGAAACAAAACTGAATAAAGGTTGTGACACCCAGGTTGCAGCTCTGTGGCTTGTGAGGCAAGAGAGACCCTGATACCCACCCACATGCATTCAAGGCCAGGAAAGGTCCCAGCGCTGGCCTTGGACCAACAATCACAAAGGAAAATTCAGTTTCAACAGTATTGGCTGTCTGACCATGTAAACGTTGCTCCCTGCCCCCACAACACCCAGTGTTTGCTCGCCTGTCCCTGTACTCCCTGCTCCCAGTCCCCACACGAACCAGTGCTGTCTGCCTCTCCATGTACATACACTCCCCATCCCCACACGAAGCAGTACTGTCCACCTGGCCATGTAACCCCTGTCTGCCCCAGAGCCCACAGCGCTGACCACCTATCCATGTACACCCCACTCCCACAACCCCCAGCGTTTGATCACCTATACATGAACACCTCCTGCCTACCCCACAACCCCGATTACTTCCCGTCTGTCCGTGTATACCCTGCTTCCAGTCCCCACAGCCCCAGCGTTTGCTTGCCTATCTGTGTACAGCCCCTGCCTGCTCCACAACCCCCAGCAATCCCCACCTGCCCATGTACACCCCCCGCATGTCCCACAACACCGAACGCTCCCCACCTGTCCATTTATGTCCCCCATCTGCACAATTCACACTACTGCCACACAGTGATACCACTCATCCCAGACAAAAGCCAGGTTCCAGACCCCACAGCGACAGCTCACAGAAATACGTCATCAGGCTAGGTTAAACTCACTGTCTGCCTGCATGGGGAGATCTGTCTGAACTGCCTCTCCAGGGGTGAAGGGAACTCCAGTGTCTGGGGCTCAGCCTGTGCAGGGAAGGAGTGAGGGACAGACCTGGTGGGAGGAAGAGAGGACGTGGAGACTAAAAAGAACCAGCACGTGTAACTCTTCCTCAAAAGACCCAAAGCTTTATCGTATTGCAGTCTGTTAGAAAACCAGACTCCCCTTCCTGAGACTGCTTTTCCATGTTGGCAATTGCTGACATTACCAGGAGGCTGTAGTGGGGTTGCTCATGGGGGAAGGGTGGTCCATATGAGCGATGGTGTCTGAGACACACACCCCCACCCCAGGAGGCCTTATTACATCTTGTTGGTCTGTGCATTAGGCAGGATGCCTGTTCCCTATTTCGACTGTTTTCAGGACCCCACACCATTGTGATCTGGATACAGCACGTCCCCTCGCACATCCTCCCCACCATCACACACACACTGTGCATTCTGCGACCTCCCCTGGAGAGTTTTCCAACACCACCTGGTTTCCTCTAAGCCAGAAACATGCTTTTATTTTCATGGTTCTCGTCCTCTCCAGAACCTGAGATCCCACAGCACAGAGAGAGAAGACCCCTCTCCCTACACAAAAAATCGTTATCCTCAGTGTTCTGTAGGTCTGTGAATGTGAGATTTCAGCAAGACTCTTGTCAGTTGTTATTTTTGGTCCAAATGAACTCACCCATCCTTAGAGGCCACAGGACGATTTCAGTTGAAGTCACTGGCAGCTTCTGGCCGGAGTAAATCAGACCATTTATTTAGGTCCCTACATGTGGATTTAGAGTGGCTGTGTTGGAAGAGTGCCATAGATCTCAGTGGGTCCTGCTACCGAGGGCATTATTTTGTTGTGCTCAGAAAGAGTCTGAAGGAAACTCCCAGTTTATGTGGCATTCTGGGACCAAGCATGAAAGATGGGGATTCCAAAACACATGGGCTTTGATTTTGCTCTCAGGGAGTCCAATGTCAATCAGAGTGACCCACTGTAGGCAGAATGTGAGAGCAGAATCTGGCCAGTGTGTGACCCATTCTTGTTGTGAACCTTCTGGTAACACAGATACCTGTTGCAGAGGTTTTGGCTTCACTTCTTCAGAGGCCAGTGAATTTGCTGAATTGGAAAACGTGAGCAAAGCAGAGGAAAAACCACACAGCCCCCCCCCCCCCCCCCAAAAAGGAAGCTACTGAGACAGATAGAAGGACACAGTAAAAGACAAGGAACTGATTATACAAATAAATATTTGCCTAAACTATTTCCAATACATTAGTAGTTCCAATTTTACCAAGTGAATCCCTTGGTGTTTCTGACAATACTTAAACAGTTCAAGTCACCGTGCTGCTGAATTCCTGCCCAGATGGTTCTTGAGTTGAACCCTGGAACCCTTCCTGAGCCCTCAGCACTAACTTTAAGGTAGAAACAGGCAACTCACCACAATCCTGCTTAGCAGAGAGAAGAAATCTCCTTACGGATAGGAAGGAAGAGCCTTAAGAATGAAGGTATGAATCTCACATCGCCATGCTGGGCAGCGATTTTTATGATTCCCCTCTACAGTCCCTGCAGACTCTCAGATTGGCCAGGACTCCCAGACAATTCCCTTGGCTCCGTGAGCAGATGGAAGAGCAGAAAATAGACCCTGGAGAACTTCAGCTTGAGAGTCTCCCCCGGGAGTGAAGAAATGATTTGCCGATACCAGGGACTCAAGATTGTCAGGGCAAACTGAGTCTTACAGTCTGTTGTTCAGGCTAGCAATTGACGTTGTTGTTTTTTCCCCTGTGTGTAATGTACAGCCATCTGCACTGTGTGTGGGAAATGCTGCCACAAGATATGGGACCAAAAACCATTTCAATTGATCGTAGCAGAATACCGCTGCATACTGCCCATGCAGTTGTAATATACAGTGCATTACTCGCTGCAAAGTCAATGCCACTCTGTGAAGGCAAAATGAAGTGAACTTGAAATGAAGTAAGCCATAGGGCATGGAAAAGGCTTTCTTCTCCCAGGATTCTGGTATCAAAGCTATTTGCCAGTATCTGTTTGTGAGGTCTACGGTGGATATATATCTGGAAGCTCAAACTCTTCTAATATTTCATCTCCTCTCTGCATCGGGTAATCATCAAATTTCAATATTCTGTGGATCTTTCAGAAATCAGTGCAGAAAAGGGGTTGTGCTATCCTGTGTGAGAACTAGTACAATGGGACTGCTCCACTCACTGTGGTGTTTTACCATGCTGGGGTGGGAACACGGGTAAAGGAATCAAACAATTGCTATATACTGATCTTTTGTTCTGGATACAGTCTCTTCCCCATGCGTGCATCACAGGTCCTGTTGCCCTAACTTGGGCTCTGGAAGGTATGAGTGTGACGAGTTATCAGCCCCGGGGTTCAGTCTGGGATCCCTGGAAACTGCTATGCCTCTCTAACCACCCAGCTGGGCTGGCCCTTTTTCACACTGCTTTGCTGGTGATTAAGCCTCTCCAGGCACTGTTATCACCCAGCACAACAGCAGATGGCGCCACACACCCAAACTGAGCTACCCGAGGGCTTACTTAAGCCACCCAAGTACAAACAGCAGACAGCGGGTGTTAGAGGGTTTTTTCTTCACTCTCTCCCTTTCTCTGACTGAATCTACCAAGATAAACACAAGTCACCAAGGCTTAGGATGTGCGTAGCTGTAATAATCAAGTGTGTGGCACTTGATGGACTGTTGTGCAGGTGGCAACTTACAGGGAACAATGACCCCATCCTGGGGGCCATGATCCTGTTTAGCAGCCCTTGGTGATACAGTTTGTGCCCATGCGTTTGATTGCAGAACGCTGTGTGTGGATTGCTCTCTCAGACACAAATCCCTGAAGACTTTAAATGTACCTGCTGTGAAGACTGTTAGTAGCAACATTTCCAGGCCTTGTCACACGTCAGTCTGCTCCGTGGCATCAGTGTGCTTGGTGGCTTCACATTTTTGGAAGGAAACTCTTTGTTCAGTGTCATCTTCCTGGATCGATTGATGGCTCTTTGGGCCAGTGCCAGGGAAAGTCTGATGAGGTCTTGTGACTTCATGGGTTTACCCTGCAGGTTAGGGTGGGGTTCTGCACTGAAGGGCTTTGGTTAAGAGACTAGGAGACCCACTCCATAAAACACACATTGTTTACTGAGTGATACTGTAGCATACATACACAATAGTAAAAACATGCTCTGTATGGGTTACCGTAATCCTAACTCTGTTCTTGCTACCAGGGCCTTCTGGATCACAAGGCTAGGAGTCCCTTGTTTGCTGTCCTTCAGGGTCTGAAGAACAAACCAACTCCCCTCTGTCCTGCCCTCTATGCTCCGAGGCAAACATCCCCCTGTGCATGAACAAACTTCAAAATAAACCCATTTCTAGACAAACTTTTCCCATTTTCCCACCAACAAACAATGGTAACCACCTACTAATCATATCCATTGTCTATGAACTCTGTGCATGGCAGGGCCGCACTGTCTCACTAGCTACGGTCTCTGCCCATGGTACAAGGGCACAGTTATCTTACTCTAGAATGGGGCCATGGATGTGGGAGAAGCACTGTTGTGCTCCCAGTCCTGGTACCCATTGTCCAGAAGGACTCAGACTGACACCAGCTAGGACCAACATCTGGTGAGAGGCCGTCTGTCTCCAGAGCAGGGATATGAGGGTGGGGCAGTAAGGCCTGGAAGAGGAGATCTCCACTATTGGCAGCTTCTATGTCCAGGTAGAAGATCAGCAGCTCCGAGATCTGTTCTAGCGAGCAGGGATTAACCTCATTCACTTCACACACCTGGTCTGAGAGACCCAGGTGTCCCAGCCACACTGCCTTCAGTGATACAATCAGACCAAATGCAGCTCACCTAGGTCCCTTCATCTCCAAGTGCAAGACCCACAGTTACTTCTCACGCTCCCCTGGGACTCTCCCATGTGGATTCTCTGATGTCTAGACCGGGGCTCCATTTCGAACAGGAGTTGCAGCTAGCAAGGGATGTGAAGGGTAACAAGAAGGGTTTCTACAGGTATGTTAGCAACAAGAAGAAAGTCAGGGAAAGTGTGAGACCTTTACTGAATGGGGAAGGCAACCTAATGACAGGTGATATGGAAAAAGCTGAAGTACTCAATGGTTTCTTTTCTTCAGTCTTCACAGACAAGGTCAGCTCCCAGCCTGCTGCACTGGGCAGCACAGTATGGGGAGGAGGTGAGCAGCCCTCAGTAGTGAAAGAACAGGTTAAGGACCATTTAGAAAACCTGAAAATGCACTGGTCCGTGAGTCTGGATGTAATGAATCCAAGGGTACTGAGGGAGTTGACTGATGTGATTGCAGAGCCATTGGCCATTATCTTTGAAAGCTCAGAACTATCAGGGGAGGTTCCAGACGATTGGAAAAGGGCAAATCTAGTGCCCATCCTTAAAAAAAAGGCGTGAAAGAAGGAGAATCCGGGTAACTACAGACCGGTCAGCCTCACCTCAGTCCCTGGAAAAATCATGGAGCAGGTCCTCAAGGAATCCATTTTGAAGCATTTAGAGGAGAGGAAGCTGATCTGGAAGAGTCAACATAGATTCACCAAGGGCAAGTCATGCCTAATCAACCTGATTCACTTCTATGATGAGATAACTAGCGCTGTGGATATGTGGAAAATGGTGGATGTGATATATCTAGAGTTTAGCAAAGCTATTGTTACCGGCTCCCACAGTATAAATGCCAGCAAGTTAAAAAAGTATGGATTCTATGAATGGACTATAAGGTGGATAGAAAGCCTGCTAGATCGTCAGCCTCAGTGAGTCTTGATCTATGTCTAATTGGCAGCCGGTATCAAGCGGAGTGCCCCTGTGGTCTGTCCTGGGGCCATATTTTTTCATCATCTTTATTAATGAAGTGGATGATGGGATGGATAGCACACTGAGCAAGTTCAGAGATGACACTAAGGTGGGGGGAGAGGTAGATATGCTGGAAGATAGGGATAGGGTCCAGAGTGACCTAGAGAAATTGGAGGATTGGGCCAAAAGAAATCTGATGAGGTTCAAAAAGTACAAGTGTAGACTCCTGCACTTCTGAGGGAAGAATCCCATGCACCGCGATAGCTGGGAACTGACTTGCTAAGTAGAAGTTCTATAGAAAAGAACCTGGGGATTGCAGTGGACGAGAAGCTGGATATGAGTGAACAGTGTGCCCTTCTTGCCCAGAAGGCTGATGGCTGATTGGGCTGCATTAGTAGGAGTATTGCCAGCAAATGGAGGGAAGTGATTATTCTCCTCTATTTGGCACTGATGAGACCACATCTGGAATACTGTGAACAGTTTTGGGCTCCCCAATACGAAAAAGATGTGGACAAATTGGGAAGAGTCCGGTGGAAGGCAACGAAAATGAAAAGGGGGCTGGGGAACATGAGCTTATTTAAGAGGAGAGGCTGAGGGAACTGGGCTTATTTAGTCTGCAGAAGAGAAGAGTGAGGGGGAATTTGATAGCAGCCTTCAACTACCTGAAGGGGGTTTCCAAAGCAGATGGAACTTGGCTGTCCACAGTGGGGGCAGATGACAGAACAAGGAGCAATGGTCTCAAGTTGCAGTGGTGGTGGGGCGGGGGGGTCTAGGCTCGATATTAGGAAACAGTATTTCATTAGGAGGGTGGTGAAGCAATGGAATGGGTTACCTAGGGAGGTGGTGGAACCTCCCTCCTTAGAGGTTTTTAAAGTCAGGCTTGACAAAGCCCTGGCTGGGATGATTTAGTTGGAGATTGGTCCTGCTTTCAGCAGGGGGTTGGACTAGATAACGTCCTGAGGTCTCTTCCAACCCTCATATTCTATGATTCTATGCTCCCATCTCTGGGTATTCCCTGTCATGGCTGCCAGTTCCTGTAGCTCCTCCTCCCTCTATAGGATGCAGGACCTCCAGCACTCCTGAGCTCCACATAGTCCTTCCATGGTGGCAGCAGCGCCAGGAGTCATCCCTCTAGTGCAGGTCTCCCCCCTCAGACCCTGCACAGTTGGTCTGTCTACCCTTAGCCCCCCAGCACTTGCCCTCTCTGTTTTCTTGGCACTCTTCCTATGCACCCCTTCTCCTGCCTTCCCTTTGAGGATTAACCCATGTATGGGCACTGGGACACCACAAATAGCTGTCTCTGGGACATAAGAAAAGTTCACAGTCTGTTCCTCACCTGTCCCAGGCCCAGGGGTGATGGAGTATTACTTAAAATTCGGAGCACCTTGGCCCAGCCCCCCTGCCCCTCCTTTTCCACCCAATACCCCTCACTGGCCAGGCTGGAAGCCAGAGCTGGGTCAAAGAGCCTGGGCCTCTCGGAATGGTGGTGTGGGCCGAGATCAGCTCCCAACCCATTAGCAGATGGAGAGTCCGCGTCTCCCCATAACTGCCCACATTGCTCTTACTCTGACCCGCTTCCAGCTTATGGCCTGGCCTGGAGGCGGGAACTCAGTAGCTGAAGAGCCACATCAGGGCCGTGGTAAGAGCTGCCTGGGCAGCTGTGGAGAGCTCCGCACCCTTCATCTGCCCTAGGGGTCAGGGACATGGGCCAGGAGCTGCTTCTGGGCCCCCGACCCCCAGATCAGTGGAGGGTCTGCTGCTCACCACAGCTTCCCGGGCTCTTGGGCTGCTCTTACCCAGCCTGGCTGGAGACGTAACCTTGGAGTGAAGAGGAGGGGCAGGATCTGGGCTTGTGGTGAATGGTGGATTTCCCAGGCCCCTCCACTCTCAAATGTGCGAGGACCATGGTCCCTTCTCTGCCTCCCTCCCCGATCTGGTGCTCGTGCCCAAGACTCCAGCCTGTGCTGAGGTGATACCACAGGTCAGACACCTATCCTGGCAGTGGCCGCATGCCCTCAGGCTCTAGGTGGCAGGACCCTTCTCCCCAGCAGCTGCCATCCCATTGGGTTCTTGTCCCCCGTTCTGAGTTCAGCCTTCAAAGCCCTCCTGTCGAGCAACGTCTCCCTGCGCTGGGCCCTCTGCATTGCTCTTCCCGGCTGCTCTTTGTTCTCGCTGCCGTGTTACTTGTGCCACGGCCGGCATCCACTATCCTGGCTCTGGCCCCACAGCTCCCTGCTATGGATTTGCCCTGGCTCCCGCATTGCCCCAACTCCTGGCTCTGGTCTGCTCCTGCCCCCCTCCTCTGCATTCTTCCTCAGTGCTTCTGCTTTGCCTCCGGCCCAGCTCTGCCCTCTGGGCTCTTTTAATGGACCTTCTGGTCTGGAGTTGCCAGATTTCTACTGCATTCATAGCCCAATATCACTTAAAAACTAACCTAAAAGTAGCCCGATCCTTCTTTAAACATGTTTTTTTATTAACACATCGGTGTATACAGCAAGTAACAAGTGAACATTTTTGTTAGATATCTGGTACAAATTAGATATTTATTTTTAAAAAAAAGCTACAAGGCACAACAGGAGTTTGTCCACATTAGGAACAAAGCTATGAGATGAAAATCAAATTCACCCCCCTCCACCCCTCTTACTGGTGCTTGTATCCTGATTGAGGAATGGTAAATGGTTTTAAAAAAAAACAAAAAAAAACCCAGAATGACGGTGATAAAATATCCGCAAAGGAAACCAAAATGAATGTAGTACAAAAACTATAGTAAAATGAATATGGTATTTATTTCTAATGGCATTCAATGATGGTAGTCAATCTCCATATGTTGTGTTGAATTAGTATGTTACTGTTAGTATCTGAAATGCAACATTTCATCCTCACTGTCTTTGTCGGAAGTAGAATGCTTCTGGTGCTGGTCATACATCAGCAGAGACCAGTGCAATCATTTCTTTTGTTGGCGCAAACTGTTCACAAGAGAATTTGTGTCGTTGCATATAGGCCCTAACATGAAGAACGTTTTCTAAAAGTTCCCTCGCATCTTATTGTGCAGTTTTGTTTTTATTAAGTTCACCTGAGAAACAGTCTTTGAACTGCAGTGTTGCAAAAAGGTAGGGACAGCAATGAAAGAGTAAACAACCCAAATTCAATAAAGTCTTTGTCCCCAGCGGGATCCATGTGTTTGACAACTTCAATCCAAAACTGCTCAACTTGGTTGTCCTGAGTATGAGGCCAGTCAATCGTAGGCAAAACTCTCCACTGCTACTCCAATTGTCCAAGGTAGTCACAAACCAATGTCAAAAATGAGGTATTAGCCAATCTAGCTCGTGGAGGGCTGAGTGCAGTAGAAGTATTTAGTACGTTAAGTGATTCAGTCACCCGGATGTTTGGTGATAATCCCTGTTTCACCTGTTTCACAGACTCCAACATGACATTTCGACACCTGCTCTTGATGTCTTTGACAATGGGAATGGTTAAGGTGTGTTTTGAAAGCTCTAGCTGAAAGCAACTCTAAAATCGACTGTGCAAAGTGGTAAGTAACGTGACTCAAAGGTAATATCATAGTTTAACACATCAGTTCGGTTCTCAAAAATAAATTCTCAGCAACAAGCTCTAGCCACAATTATTCACACATTCCAACTGAAACATTTGGTTTCTGCTCCAGGATTAAAGAAGAATTAAAAGTAGAAAAATAAGGTAAATTTTGTTCACCAGACTGCTGTTCAGCACTGTAATTTCTTATTTTGCCTTTGGCTATGTAAAAGTGTAGCTTCTGTTTGTCGAACTGATTAAGAACCCTATTCACACAGGAACTAATGGAAACCCACCTTCCTTCAGAAACGTGCAATATCTTCTGGTGGACTGGTAGTCACAGAAAGGCCGAGTGACATGGTGTGTGGGGTTGGGGACTGATGGGTGACACTGAAAGAGATCAGGTGATGGTCAGAGAGGGAACTTGGTGATGCAGAGATAAGACATTAGGTGTGAGGAGCTTCTCAGATTCTAAACTTCCACAATGCTGACTGGGACAGAGCACCCTTGATTAATGAGGAGATATCCTTTCCCCCTCTTGTTGCACAGTTTTAAAGTCAGTGGCCTCTGGTGATCACCTTCTGCAGGTGTATTTGCTCACTTTATCACGAAGCTCTTTCGATTTGACACCATAAATGATAGGGTTGAGCATGGGGGGGACAAGGAGATAGAAGTTAGCGAAGGTGACATGTACATGGGAAGCAATTCCTTGACCAAACCTCTGTGTCAGGTAGGAGAAGAGGGAGGGAGTGTAAGACATCAGCATCACACAGGTGTGGGATGTGCAGGTGTTAAGGGCTTTCTGGTGGGCTTTCTTGGAGGAGATTCTGAGGATGGCTGTGATGATCAGAACATAGGACAGGGCAATGAGTGCCAGGTCTGACCCGTTGACTACAATTGCTATCACCAAGCCATATGTCCTGTTGACTGTGATGTCCCCACACGACATTTTTGCCACAGCCATATGCTCGCAGTACGTATGGGGGATAATGCGGTGGGCACAGAATGGCTGACTGCTCAGGAGCAGGGGCAGGGGCAGAATGAAGAGAACAGCTCTCATCAAACCCACTAGCCCTAGCTTAGCTATTCGTGCATTGGTGAGGATCGTGCCATATCTCAGAGGGTTACATATGGCAACATAACGATCGAAGGCCATTGTCACGAGGACAGCTGACTGCATAACTGAAACTGTGTGAATGAAGAACATCTGGGTGAGGCAGCCACTCACAGTAATGCCTTTCAAATTGAACCAAAATGTACACAGTGCCATCGGCACGAGGGAGGTAGACATGCCGATATCTGTGAGTGCCAGCATGCAGAGCAGCAGGTACATCGGCTTGTGCAGGGTCTGCTCTTTGCCTACAACAAACAGAAGCATGAAATTTCCAAACAGGCCGATAATGTAGAATGTAAAGAAAGGGATGGAAATCCAGAGATGGGCAACTTCCAGGCCAGGAATGCCTATTAGGATAAATGGTGAAGGTTCAGAGAGAGTGAGGTTGAAAGCTGCCATGCAGTGTTCGATACGTCGATCGTGCTCAGAAATGCTTAAGGTGCCTGTGAAGGAAGAGAAACACAGGAAGGGGGGGTTACACAGTTTATAAGAATTAGCACAGTAAATATGTTATAGGGATTTAGAAAGTGGTGTGTGCAGTGAGGTGGGAACATTTACAGATGGCACCAGATTACTTAGGTCATAGTCAAGTCCAGAGACGTCCTCAGAAGGTGCTACCCAAGCCAGATAACTGGGCAGCATGACGGCATATAAACTTGGATATCAATATCTGTATGCCATTGGATGGAAAATATTGAACTCCTCAAACATCTTACGAGGTTCTAAATTTGACTATATGAATTCAGTACAGGAACCTGGGTGTCATTGTACACAGCTTTGGGAAGCACTACTCACAGTGCAAGCAAAGCAGAAACTAAGTATAACATTGGGATCCAGGAGGAGTTGGCTGAGGAATCCTACAGAAAATACAGTGCCATGAGATCAGTCCGTCGTTTTTTCACCCTCCTCTGGACTCCTCTGTGTAGTACTGTGTTCCCGTCTCACACGGGATATTGCAGATCTAGATGGGCTCATGGAAGTGCAACGAGAATGATCAAGGGCCTGGGGAAACTCTCATATGGAGAGAGGTTGAAAAGACTGGGATCATTACCTTACAATGGAGATGAATAAGAGGGGGTATGAGAAAAGTCTTTAAATGACTGACTAGTAGAGAGGTTTCAGAGGTATGACTGGTAGAGTGTAGATGGAGATCATGGCTTCCTGGTCTGATAACACAAGATCAAGAGGATATTCAATTAAATTGAGACGTGGCAAATTCAAAACAGATCAATAAAATGCTTTCTCCACTCAATGCCTAAATAGATTGTGGAACTCACTGTCACAAGACATAGTTGGGGCCATGCAAGGATCAGGAAGTGTTTGAACATTTACATAGATACTGAGCCTATCCAGTTACAATATTTACAGCAAAATAAATATTTTGGAAAGCCTATACGCCAGTGTGTTTCAGGGACAAACCAATCTCTAGCTGTTAGACATTAGAGTGACAACCTCATGATGGTTAGGTCATCCCCTCATCTACCCATTGCTGGGTTTCTTACACCTTGTACTGCAGCACCTAGGGCTCTCACTGTCAGAAAGAGGACACTGGACTAGATATACCATAGATCTGATCCACGATGCAGTTCCTGTGTTGGAAGGGACCGAAGTTTCCCTAATGGAAACAGACATTATCATGCTGGGTTATAACTCTGTACTCAAGAGAATGGGCACTAGGAGCACAAGGGTTGTGGTATTTGGGCTATAGGTTACAGGTGGTATTTGACAAGTTTAAGCAGAGACATTTGTCAGCAACTCTGGTGCTTACCCTTCTCATGCCTGAATACTGATGAAGTTTGCAGATGACACAAAACATAGGGGATGGTAAATAATGAAGAGGAAAGTTCACTGATTCAGAGCAATCTGGGTTGATTGGCAAACTGGGTCGAAGCACCCAGTATGTGTTCTAATGTTAGATAGCTACATCTAGGAACAAAGAATGTAGGCAATGCTCACACGACGGGGGGATATCGTTACTTCCCCCTTGATTTGGTGAGACACTTTCTTGCAGGGACCCAGCTTTGTCTGAGAGATAATGATGCTGGTCTCTATCGTGGGAAGCACAATGACTCTGAACAAGATTTGGGAGTGTAAAGGGATAACTAGGTAACCATTAGACTCCCAGTGTTACCATGTGGCCAAAATTGCTAATGTCATCTTGGGGTGATAACCGGGGGAATCTCAAGTAGGAGCAGAGAAATTATTTTACCTCTATTTGGTACTAGTGAACCTGCTACTGGAATCCTGTATCCATTCTTGGTGTCCATACTTCAAGAAGGAGAGTTCAGAGCCGAGCCGCAAGAATAAGTAGAGAATTAAAAACCTGCCTTTTAGTGTTACGGGGAGACTTCGTCACACTCTAAGTACCTACATAGGGAACAAATATTTAATGTGACCTCTTCAATTGCTTACGGGTACATAGAATCGTAGAATATCAGGGTTGGAAGGGACCTCAGGAGGACATCTAAGCAGGACCAATCCCCAACTAAAAACACCCCAGCCAGGGTTTTGTCAAGCCTGACTTGACAAAACCTCTAAAGAAGGAGATTCCACCACCTCCCTAGGTAACCCATTCCAGTGCTTCACCACCCTCCTAGTGAAAAAGTTTTTCCTAATATCCAACCTAAACCTCCCCCACTTCAACTTGAGACCATTACTCCTTGTTCTGTCATCTGCTACCACTGAGAACAGTCTAGATCCATCCTCTTTGTAACCCCCTTTCAGGTAGTTGAAAGCAGCTATCAAATCCCCCTTCATTCTTCTCTTCTGCAGACTCAATAATCACAGTCCCCTCAGCCTTTCCTCATAAGTCATGTGCTTAAGCCCCCGAATCATTTTTGTTGCCCTCCGCTGGACTCTTTCCAATTTTTTCACATCCTTCCTGTAGTGTGGGGCCCAAAACTGGACACAGTATTCCAGATGAGGCCTCACCAATGTCGAATAGAGGGGAATGATCACGTCCCTCAGTCTGCTGGCAATGCTCCTATTTATACAGCCCAAAATGCCATTAGCCTTCTTGGCAACAAGGGCACATTGTCAACTCATATCCAGCTGCTCATCCACTGTGACCCCTAGGTCCTTTTCTGCAGAACTGCTACCTAGCCATTCGGTCCCTAGTCTGTAGCAGTGCATGGGATTCTTCCATCTTAAGTGCAGGACTCTGCTCTTGTCCTTCCTGAACCTCATCAGATTTCTTTTGGCCCAATCTTCTAATTTATCTAGGACATGTACCCTTGTTGAGAACCACTGCTCTAAAAGATCTTCTCTAGTTCCAATGCAAATTAATTCAGGGCAGGTCTCTGGCCTGTGCTATGTGGGAGGTCAGACTACATGATCACAATGGTCCCTTCTGGCCTTGGAATCTACAAACCTGTCAGCTGGAGGCATTTTCCCCGCCCCCTCGAGCCTGAGCTTAGTGAAGGCATTTTTTATATTCTTGACCGTGGTGAATATAACCCGATGGGGAGAAATTCTCATGTGACTGTGATGCCTGACAAATGTTACACTAGGTGTGTATTTCACGAGGCGGAGGGATTCCGTGACACACTGCATGGACGAATGTTTTAGATGAGAAAAAGAAAACCTGAGCCCATAAAATCTCTGCACTGAAGAATGTATGTACAAGCATCACTGTGAATGGCTAACAGAGCTGGTTTACAAATGGCTACCAGAGCGCCCTGTGCTGAACAGTGGGTCCCAGTGGTCCACTGTTTTAGGCATCTGCCTGTGGCTCCTGCACATGGCAGCTGTATTTATCTAGGCCCTCACATGTCCCAGAGTTTCCAACTCTCCTTATAGAATGCGCAAACTTCTTCGCTTGCGAGTTGTTCCTGTGTAGCAGTCCCCGAAGTTTCATGCGGTGTCTATGGGTGCAACAAGAAAAGCAGCATAGGTGCCCTGGTATTTGCCACTCATGTCTGAGCATTATTTTGTTGCGCTTAGAAAGTGTCTGAAGGAAACTCCCAGTTAATGTGGTGTTCTGGGACCAGGCATGAAAGAGGGGGATTCCCAAACACATAGGCCTTGATTTTGCTCTCAGGGAGGCCAGTGTCAATCAGAGTGACCCACGGTAGGCAGAATGTGAGAGCAGCATCTGGCCAGTGTGTGACCCATTCTTGTTGTGAACCCTCTGGTAACAGATATCTGCTGCAGAGGTTCTGGCTTCACTTCTTAAGATGCCAGTGAATTTGCTGAATTGGAAAACATGAGCGAAGCAGAGGAAAAACCACACTGCCCTAAAAAAGGAAGCTACTGAGACAGATAGAAGGACACAGTAAAAGACAAGATGCTGATCTTAAAAACAAATATTTGTCTAAACTATTTCCAATATATTTGTAGTTCCAATTTTACCAAGTGAATCCCTTGGTGTTTCTGATAATACTAAACAGTTTAAGTTGCCTTGCTGCTGTATTCCTGCCCAGAGGATTCTTGACTTGAACCCTGGAACCCTTCCTGAGTCCTTAGCACTAATTGTAATGCAGAAACAGATAACTCACCGAAATCCCACTCAGCAGAGAGAGGAAATCTCCTTACTTTGACAGGAAGATTGAGCCCTGAGAATCAGTGTATGAATCTCGTGTCTGACACTCGGCGAGCTGGACAGCAACCTTTATGATTCTCCTGTACAGTCCCTGCAGACTCTCCGGTTGGCCAGGACTCCCAGATAATTCCTTTGGCTCTGTGAGCAGCGGGAAGAGCAGAAAATAGACCCTGGAGAACTTTGGCTTGAGAGCCTCACCTGGGACCAAAGAAAATATTCACCAATACCAGAGGCTCATATTGTCAGGGCAAACTGAGTTTTGCAGACTGTTCAATCTAGCAGTTGACAATAGGTTTCTTTTGTGTGTGTACTGTACTGCTATCTGCACTATGTGTGGGAACGCTGCCACAACATAGAAGATCAAAAGCCATTTTCAATTTATTGTAGCAGCGTACTGCTGCATATCATCCATGTCGTCGTAATATCCAGTCCATTAGGCTCTGAAAGGTCAGTGCAACTATGTGGAGGAAAAATGACGTGATCTTGAATTGATGCAAGCTGTAGGGTGTGGAAAAGGCTTTCTTCTCCCAGGATTCTGATATCAAAGCTATTTGCCAGTATCCCTTTGTGAGGTCTGAAGTGAATATAAATCTGGGAGTTCAAACTATTCTAATATTTCAGCTACTCTCTGAATCGTGTAATCATCAAATTTCAATACTGCGTTGTTTCAGAGTAGCAGCCGTGTTAGTCTGTATCCGCAAAAAGAAGAACAGGAGTACTTGTGGCACCTTAGAGACTAACAAATTTATTAGAGCATAAGCTTTTGTGGACTACAGCCCACTTCTTCGGATCTTTCAGAAATCAATGCAGAAACGGGTTGTGTAATTATGCATCAGAACTAGTACCATGAGGTTTCTCCACTCACTCTGTGATTCCTTTACCACTCCCAGGGGCAAAATGACCTGGAGTTCATCTCACATGATATCCCACATTTTATGAGTGAATAGCTTTGGAGTTTCCCTAATCTGTTGTCCTAGGTCCATGTCACTCTGGTGGTATTTTAGGTAGTTGTGCCCTGCTGGAGCAAGAACACAGTGGTTAAGGAATCAATCAAATGCTACATCTGGATCTTTTCTTCAGGCTACAGTCCCTCCCCCATGCTTGAGTGATGGGTGCCTGGGGGGCTAATTTGGGCTCTGAAGGTATGAGTGTGATGGGTTTCATGCTTGACCAACATGATTGCCTTCCAGGATAAGATAAAGGGCTCAATGGATATGGGGAAAGCAATGGATGTGATATATCTTGACTTTAGCAACGCTTTTGATATGATCTCCCACAGTATTCTTGCCAGCGAGTTAAAGAAGTATGGATTGGATGAATGGACTATAAGATAGATAGAAAGATGGCTAGGTGATTGGGCTCAACGGGTAGTGATCCACGGATAGATGTCTAATTGGCAGCCAGTATCAAGCGTTGAGCCCAGAAGTCAGTCCTGGAGCTGGTTTTGTTCAGCATCTTCATTAATGATCTGGATGATGGGATGGATTGCACCCTCAGCAAGTTTGCAGATGACACTAAGCTGGGGGGAGAGGTAGATATGCTGGAGGGTAGGGATAGGGTCCAGAGTGACCTAGACAAATTAGAGGATTGGGCCAAAAGAAATCTGAGGTTCAACTAGCACAAGTGCAGAGTCCTTCACTTAGGATGGAAGAATTCCATGAACTGCTACAGGTTGGGGACTGACTGGCTAAACAGCTGTTCTGCAGAAAAGGACCCAGGGAATACAGTGGATGTGAAGCTGGATATGAGTCAAGAGTTTGCCCTTGTTGCCCGGAAGGCTAATGACATATTGGGCTGTATTAGAAAGGAGCATTGCCAGCAGATCGAGGGAAGTGATTATTCCCCTCTACTGGGCACTAGTGAGGCCACTCCTGGAGCATTACATCCAGTTTTGGGCCCCCCACTACAGAAGGGATGTGGACAAATTGGAGAGAGTCCAGCGGAGGGCAACGGAAATGATTCGGGAGCTGGGGCACATGACTTATGAGGAGAGGCTGAGGGAACTGAGATTATTTAGTCTGTTGAAGAGAAGAGTGAGGGGGGATTTGATAGCAGCTTCAACTACCTGAAGGGGGGTTCCAAAGGGGATGGAGCTTGGCTGTTCTCAGTGGTGGCAGATGACAGAACAAGAAGCAATGGTCTCAAGTTGCAGTGGGATGTCTAGGTTGGATATTAGGAAACACTATTTCACTAGGAGGTGATGAAGCACTGGAATGGGTTACCTAGGTAGGTGGTGGAATCTCCATCCTTAGAGGTTTTTAAGGCCTGGCTTGACAAAGGCCTGGGATGATTTAGTTGGAGTTGGCCCTGCTTTGAGCAGGGGTTTGGACTGGACTGAGGTGTCTTCCAAATCCAATCTTCTATGATTCTATGCTCCCATCTCTGGATAGTTCCTGTCATGGCTGCCACTTCCTCTAGCTGCTCCCCCATCCCTGGGCTGTGGAGCCTCCAGTCCTCCTGGGCTCCAGATAATCCTTTCCCCCCTTACATGGTAGTAGCACAGCCAGGTCTCATCCCTTTGCTGCAGGTCTCCCCCCTCAGACCATGCACAATTCAACTGTCTACCCTTATCCCCCCAGCTCCTACCCCCTCTGTTTTCCTGGCACTCTTCCTATTCTCCCCTTCCTCTGGCTTCCCTATGAGTGTCAACTCACCTATGACCAGGGAAACACCACAGATAGCTGTCTCTGGGACATAAGAAAAGTTCACAGTCTGTTCCTCACACATCCCAATCCCCAGTGGGAGGGCCACAAGGCCCTGTCCCCTCAGTGTTCTTGTCCCTAACCGTCCTTTCCCCCCAATACCCCTCATCAGCCATGTTGGAAACCAGATCCAGGTTGGATGGCCTGGGCCTCTGGGAATGGTCAGGGGAGCCAAGAGCAGCTTCCAAAACATGTCCCTTCCCCTGGAAAGCCCTGTTCAGAGATGACTGAGGGTCCTCGGTTCCCCACAGATGCCTGCATGGTTCTTACACTGACCTGCCTGTGGCTTACGGCCTGGCCTGTATGCAGGACCTCAGTGGCTGAAGAGCTGCAGTGCGGCCATGGTGTGAGCCGCCAGGGGTTGGCAGCTTTGGAGAGCTGCAGACCCTCCATCTGCCCCAGGGGGCAGAGACATGGGCATGGGGCTTCTCTTCTGCCGCTTCTCCACAGGTTCCCAGGGTCCTGGGCTGCTTTCACCTGGCCTGGGCTCCAGTTTTTGGCCTGGCCGGGGGCATAACCTCAGAGTGAAGGGGAAGGGAAGGGGTTCAGACCTGTGGCAAAAAGCAGATTGACCAAACCCATCCACTCTCAAAAGTGGGAGGGTCATGGTCCCTTCTCTGCACCCCCCCATCCCACTATCTGGTGCTCCAGCAAAAATCTCCAGCCTGCACTGCGGTGATACTGTGGGTAAGATACCTGCTCTGGCAGTGGCACACTCCCTCAGGCTCTAGGTGGCCGGACCCTTCTCCCCATCACCTGCCCTCCCATCAGATTCATGTCCCTGCTTCTGAGTCCAGCCTTCAAAGCCCTCCTGTCGAGCAGCATCTCCCTATGCGGGGCCCTCTGCATATGGCCTCCTCACCTTGCTCTTCCCAGCTGCTCCTTGTTCTCAGCTGCTGTGTTACTTGTGCTGCGGCCTGCATCCAGTAACCCAACTCTGGCCCCGCAGCTCCTGCTACAGTTTTCCTCTGGCTCCCACATTGCCCCAACTCCTGGGTCTGGTCTGCTACCACTCCCCACCTCTGCCTTCTTCCTCAGTACTGCTGCTCTGCCACATGGATGCCGCTGGGGACAAAGACTTTATTGAATTTGTCTTGTTTGCTCTTTCGTTGTTTTCTCAGCTGAACTTGACAAAAACATGCGTTTGACAATTTCAACCCAAAACTGCTCAACTTGGTTGTCCTGAGCATGAGGCCAGTGAACCATAGGCAAAACTCTCCACTGCTACTCCAATTGTCCAAAGTATTCACAAACCAATGGCAAAAATGAGATATTAGCCAATCTAGGAGATGCAGGGCTGAGTTCAGCAGAAGGACGTACTTCTGTAAGCAATTTAATCACCTAGATGTTTGATCATAATCCCTGTTTCACCTGTTTCACAAACTCCAACCTGAAATTTTGACACTTACTCTTGATATCTTGGACAACGGGAATGGTTAGTGTGTCTTTTGAAAGGTCCAACTGAAAGTGACTCAAAAATTGGCTGCACAAAGTGGTAAGCAATGTGACTCAAAGGCAATATGATAGTTTAACACATTAGTCCGGTTCAAAAATATAGTTTCACACCTCTCACCAAGAAGTTCTAGAAGAATGTCCTCAATTCCCACAGTAAATGTTGCTCACTGTATCACTGTATGTATGACAAAAAAGTTCAGCATTATAGCTTCTTTCTTTGTCTTTGTCCAGATAATAGTCTGGTTCATCAGTGTAGCTTCAGTTTGTCCAATGATCAAGAATCCTGTTCAGACAGAAAACCCACCCTCTGTCAGAAAAGTGCAGTATCTCCTGGTAGTCTGGTAGTCACAGAAAGTCCGAATGATGGGGTGAGTGTGTGGGGCTGACGGGTGACAATGAAAGAAGGTCAGAGAGAGGGAACTCAGCAATGGAGAGAGCAGTGCTTAGTGAGAGAGGGATAAGTTGTTAGGTGTGAGGAGCTTCTCGGACTCTGAACTTCCATAGTGCTGAGCTCAGCCAAACTGGGACATAGCACACTTGATTAATAAGGAGATATCATTCCCCCTCTTGTCACACAGCTTTAAAGTCAGTGACCTCCGGCGATCACCTTCTGCAGGTGTATTTATACACTTTGTCACAAAGCTCTTTGGATTTGACACCATAAATGATAGGGTTGAGCATGGGGGGGACAAGGAGATAGAAGTTAACGAAGGTGACATGTACATGGGAAGCGATTCCTTGACCAAACCTCTGTGTCAGGTAAGAGAAGAGGCAGAGAGTATAAGACATCAGCATCACACAGATATGGGCTGTGCAGGTGTTAAGGGCTTTCTGGTGGGCTTTCTTGGAAGAGATTCTGAGGACAGCCCTGATGATCAGAACATAGGACAGAGCAATGAGCGTCAGGTCTAACACGATGACAACAAATGCTGTCACCAAGCCATATATCCTGTTAACTGTGATATCCCCACATGACATCTTTGCCACAGCTATGTGCTCGCAGTACGTATGGGGGATAATGCGGTTTGCACAGAATGGCTGCCTGATCAGGAGCAGGGGCAGGGGTAGAATGATGAGAACAGCTCTTATCAAACCCACTAGCCCTAGCTTAGCTATTCGTGCATTGGTGAGGATGGTGGTGTATCTCAGAGGGTTACATATGGCAACATAGCGATCAAAGGCCATTGTCACAAGGACGGCTGACTGCATTATGGTAACCGTGTGAAGGAAGAACATCTGGGTGAGGCAGCCACCCAGAGTAATGCCTTTCAAATTAAACCAAAATATATACAGTGCCTTTGGAATGACAGAGGTAGACATGCCGATATCTGTGAGTGCCAGCATGCAGAGCAGCAGGTACATTGGCTTGTGCAGGGTCTGCTCTTTGCCTACAACAAACAGAACCATAAAATTTCCAAACAGGCTAATAATGTAGAACATAGAGAAAGGGATGGAAATCCAGCCATGAGCAGCTTCCAGTTCAGGGATGCCCATTAGGATAAATGTTGAAGGATCAGAGGGGGTGACGTTGAAAGCTGCCATGAGATGGTCGAGGCATCTATCAGGCTCAGAAATGCTCAAGGTGCCTGTGAAAGGAGGGAATCAGAATGAGGGGGGTTATACATATTATAACAAATAGTATGGCAAATATTTTATGGTTTGTAACAATCTAGAAAGGGCGTGAGCAGTGCAGTGGGGACATTTAGAGATGGCACCAGATTACTTAGGTCATATTGAAGTAAAGAGGAGTCCTCAGAGGGAGCTAACCAAGCCAGGTGAATGGGTGGCATGATGCCAGATGAACTTCAATGTAAATATCTGCACTGTGTATGCACTTTAGAGGAAAAAGCTTGAGCTCCTCAAACACTTTATGAGGTTCTAATTTCACTGTATGAATTCAGTACAAGACACGGTACACAGCTCTGTGAAACCCTGCTCAAAGTGCAAGCATGGCAGAAACTCAGCAAAACATTGGGTCCAAGAGGAGTGGGATTGGGAATCATACAGAAAAGACAATGCCATGAGATCAGTAGGTCAATGTTTCACCCTTCTTTAGACTCCTCTGTGTGGCACGGTGCACCCTTTTCACACAGGATATTGCAGAACTAGAGGGGTTCAGGGAAGGGCAAGAAGAAAGATCAAGGGCCTGGTTAAACTCTCATATGGAGAGAGGTTAAAAAGACTGGGACTGTTACCTTACAAAGGAGATGAATAAGAGGGGGTATGAGAGAAGTCTATAAATTACTGACTGGTAGAGGGTTTTCAGAGGGATGACTGGTATAGAGCAGATCAAGAATGTGTTCTCCCTGTCTGACAACACAAGACTATCCAGTTACAATACTTACAGTGAAATAAACATTTTTGAAAGTGTATACGCCCATGACACTAGCCAATCTCTAGCTGTTAGGCATTACGATGCCACCCTCAGGATGGTTAAGGCATCCCTCCATCAGGGCCAGCTCCAGGCACCAGCTAAGGAAGGAGGTGCGTGGGGTGGCCAATCGAAATGGTCAGCACTCCGTCCTCTACTAGGGACGTCTGCGTCTTCGGCGGGAATTCGGCGGCGGGTCCCTCAGACCCTCTCTTCCTCTTTGAGCTGCTGCCGAAGTGCTACCAAAGAGGAAGAGAGGGAGTGAAGGACCCGCCGCCGAACTACCGCTGAAGAATGGAGCGGCGCGATTGAGCTGCCGCCAAAGTGCTGCCAATTGCCTTTTTTTTTCCTCTGCTTGGGGCGGCAGAAAACCTGGAGCCGGCCCTGCCCCCCATCGACCTACTGCTGGGATTCTTACACCTTCTTCTGCAGCATCTGGGGCTGTCACTGTCACACAGAGTACACTGGACTAGATGGGCCATAGATCTGATCCACGATGCAGTTCATGTTGGATAGGAGCCAAGTTTCCGACATTGAAACAGATATTATCATGTTGGGCTATGACTTTGTGCTCAACAGAATGGACATGAAGGGCACAAGGGTATTTAGGGCTACAGGTCTGCACCTCTATTACATCTCTGGCTTCTTTCGGTGAGACTTTCTTGCAGGCACTGAGCTTTCTCTGAGTGACAAAGATGCTGGTCTCTATCGTGGAAGCACAATGACTCTGAACAAGATTTGGGAGTGTGAAGGGATAATTAGCTAAACATGACTCCGAGTATTACCATGTGGCCAAAATAGCCAATGCAATCCTGGGATGATAACTGGGGGAATCTCAAGTAGGAGTAGAGAGGTTATTTTACCTCTATATTTGGTGCTAGAGCATCTGCTGTTGAAATCTGTATCCAGTTCTGGTATCCACAATTCAAAAAGGAGAGTGGAGAGATGAGCCACCAGAATAAGTAAAGAATTAAAAACCTGCCTTATAGTGTTACGGGGAGACATTAGCTCTTCAGTGTAGCAGAGAAAGGTCTAACACAATCCAGTGGCTGGAAGTTGAAGTTAGACACATTCTGACTGGAAATAAGGTATACGCTTTAAAAATGGTGAGAGTAATTAACAATGGGAAAAATTGTAAAATAAAGACTGGATGTTTCTCTCCAACAATGGGTCTCAGTATTTCCAGATGACAGTATCCCTTTCAGGAGTCTGATTTGTTTTGCGTACCCCAACTTTCACCTCACTTCAAAACTACTTGCTTACGAAATCAGACATAAAAGTACCCTAGTGACACAGCACACTATTACTGAAAAATTGCTTACGTTCTAATTTTTACCATGTACAAGTACCATGTACGAATGAATGTACAAGTAAATAAATTGGAATACAAATATTTTACTTACATTTTAGTGTATAGAATATAGAGGAGTGTAAACATGTCTGTAGGAAATTTTAGTTTGTCCTGACTTCACTACTGCTTTCCATGTAGCCTGTTGTAAAATTAGACAACTATCTAGAGGAGTTGACATGGAAGGCCTCTGTGCACCTCTAAGGGTATGTGTACCCTTGTTGAGAACCACTGCTCTAAAAGACCTTCTCTATTTCAAACATGAATTATTTCATGGCAGGTCTCTGGCCTGTGCTATGCAGGAGGTCAGACTACATGAACAGAACGGTCCCTTCTGGCTTTGGAATCTACAAACATGTCCTCAGGAGGCAGCTAGAGGCATTTTGCCTGCACGCTGAAGCCAGAGTTTACTGAAGGAATTTTTTTTCTATTTGTGACAGTGGTGATTTTAACCCTATGGGGAGAAATTCCAGTGTGAGTGTGGTGCCTGAGAAATGTGACAATAGGTGGGTATTCCACGAGGCTGAGGGATCCCGTGACACACTGCATGGATGAACGTTTTAGGTGAGAAAAGTAATGACTTGAGCCCATAAAATCTCTGCACTGAGGAATGTATGTACAAGTGTCACCGTGAAAGGCTAACAGAGCTGGCTTAGAAATGGTCTCAGAGCATCCTGGGTTTAACGTCTGTGTCCCAGTGGCCCACTTGTTTCAGGCATCTGCCAGAGGCTCCTGCACATGGTAGCTGTCGTAATCTAGGCCCTCACATGTCCCAGAGTTTCCAACTCTCCTTATATAATGTGCAAACTTCTCGGCTTGCGAATTGTTCCTGTGTAGCAGTCCCCGAAGCTCATGCGGTGTCTATGGGTGCAACAAGAAAAGCAGCACAGATGCCCTGGCATTTGCCACTCGTGTGTGAGATTCTCACTGGTGAGCCACAGTCACTGATTACCCCCCAGCCAAGGGAGCAGGTGTGATGGGAGGCACCTCACCCCTTGCAGAGGAAGAGTTGTGGTGGGCATAGGGCAGCTCGGAGGTTGTGGGAGCCAGGGATGACTGGGGAGCATGAAGCAGACACTAGCGTTCAGCGTGCTGTCGGAATCAGGGCACCCTGCGATGGGGAAGGAGAGTATGGACAGAGGCTCAGGGGATAATGGAAGATTGAACCATCTGAGAAGCAAAGATCAATGGCTCTTTTCACTGGTGTAATGCCTATAGTTATGTAACAACAACAATTGGAAACAAAACAGTAAAGGTTGTGACACCCAGGCTGCAGCTCTGTGGCTTGCCAGAGAAGAGAGTCCCTGAGACCCACCCACATGCATTCAAGGCCAGGAAAGGTCCCAGCGCTGGCCTTGTACCAATCAGAAAGGAAAATTAAAAATCAACAGTGCAGCTTGCCTGACCATGTAAACATCGCTCCCTGCCCCCACAAGGCCCAGTGTTTGCTCGCCTGTCCATGTACACGCAATCCCCATCCCCAGACAAACCAATGCTATCCACCTGTCCATGTACCCACTGCCTACCCCACAGCCTACACCCTGCTCTACACTCTCACCACCCACAGCATTTGCTCAGCTGTACATGAGCACCTCCTGCCTACCCCACAACCCCCATTACTTCCTGCCTGTCGGTGTACACCCTGCTCCCAGCCCTCACAACCCCCAGCATTTGCTTGCCTGTCTGTGTACACCCCCCCATCCCACAACACCCAACACTCCCTGCTTGTCTGTGTACACCCCCCGACTGTCACCCAACACCCAATGCTCCTCACCTTTCTGTGTATGTCCCCCATCCCCACAACGCACACTACTGCCACACAGTGATACCACTCAACCAGGACAAAAACCAAGTGCCAGACCCCACAGCAACTGCTCACAGAAATATCTGACTATGTTAAACTCACTTTCTGCCTGCACAGGGGAAAAGAGGGAGATCTGTCTGAACTGCCTCTCTAGGGGTGAAGGGAACCCCAGCAGCAGACTTGGAGGGAGGGAGAGAGGACATGGAGACTAAAAAGGAGACAGCATGAGTAACTCTTCCTCAAAAGACCCAAAGGTTTATTGTATTGCAGTCTGTTTAAAAACCCAGACACCCCTTCTTGAAGCTGCTTTTCCATGTTGGCTATTGCTGATATTACCACGAGGCTGTAGTGGGATTGCTCACAGATGAAGGGTGGTCTATATGGGGGATGGTGTTAGAGACAATCTGCTACAGTGTGGTCCACATTATGTTACAATCTGAGACACCTCCCCGTCCCAGGAGGCCTCATTACACCTCTTTGGTCTGTGCATTAGGCAGGATGTCGGTTCCCTATTTCGACCAGTTTCAGGACCTGATGGCACTGTGGTCTGGATAGAGCACATCTCCCCCCTGCACACACACACACACACTGTGTATTCTGGGACCTCCCCTGGTGACATTTTCAACACTGCCTGGTTTCCTCTAAGCCACAAACACGCTTTTATTTTCATGGTTCTCGTCCTCTTGAGAACCAGAGATGCCACAGCACACAGAGCGGAGACCCCTCTCCCTACACAAAGAATTGTTATCCTCATTGTTCTGAATCTATAAGTCTGTGAGTGTGAGATTTCAGCAATACGCCTGTCAGTTGTTATTTTTGGTCCAAACAAGCTCACCCATCCTTAGAGACCATAGGACGATTCCAGTTGAAGACACCGGAGGCTCACGGCCGGTGTAAATAAGGTCATTTATTTAAGTCCCTACATGTGGATTTAGAGTGAAATCCTGGCTGTGTTGGGATTTTGCCGTTGATCTCAGTGGGTCCTGCTACTGAGGGCATTATTTTGTTTTGCTCAGAAAGAGTCTGAAGGAAACTCCCAGTTCATGTGGCGTTCTGGGACCAGGCATAAAAGATGGGGATTCCAAGACACATGGGCTTTGACTTTGCTCTCAGGGAGGCCAGTGTCAATTGGGGTGACCCACTGAAGGCAGAATGTGAGAGCAGAATCTGGCCAATGTGTGACCCATGCTTGTTGTGAACCCTCTAGTAACACAGATACCCACTGCAAAGGTTTTGACTTCACTTCTTAAGATGCCAGTGAATTTGCTGAATTGGAAAACTTGAGCGAACCAGAGGAAAAACCGCACAGCCCAAAAAAAGAAGCTATTGAGACAGATAGAACGACACAGTAAGAGACAAGGAACTGATCTTAAAAAACAAGTATTTGTCTAAACTATTTCCAATACATTTGTAGTTCCAATTTTACCAAGTGAATCTCTTGAACTGTTTAGTATTGTCAGAAACACCAAGTCACCGAGTTGCTGAATTCCTGCCCAGATGGTTCTTGAGTTGAACCCTGGAACCCTTCCTGAGCCCTCAGCACTAACTTTAATGCAGAAACAGGCAACTCACCACAATCCTGCTTAGCAGAGAGAAGAAATCTCCTTACGGCGACAGGAAGGAAGAGCCTTAAGAATCAAGGTATGAATCTCACATGTCTGACAGTCACCATGCTGGGCAGCGATCTTTATGATTCCCCTGTACAGTCCCTGCAGACTCTCAGATTGGCCAGGACTCCCAGACAATTCTCTTGGCTCTGTGAGCGGGGGAGGGGGGGGGAACAGAAAATAGACCCTGGAGAACTTCAGCTTGAGGGCCTCCCCTGGGAGTAAAGCAATGATTTGCCAATACCAGGGGCTCAAAATTGTCAGGGCAAACTGAGTCAAGCAGTCTGTTGTTCAACCTAGCAATTGATGTTTTTTTTTTCCTGTGTGTAATGTACAGCCATTTGCACTGTGTGTGGGAACGCTTTGCCACCCGCTGCTCAGGCCTACCTCGACTGGGTCCAGCGAGAGGGCATGTCCCGCCCACCCTCCATCCCAGGCCCTCCAGACCTTTTCGTCGGGCCCCTGCCCCGTGGACCCAACCGGCCCCCCCGCCCTTTCACCATGAGACGGCTGCACGATTTGCAGCCGGTTCGGTTCCAGACCGCGCCAAGGAAACATCTGTACACGCTCATGCTCCACATCCTTCATTTCCTCACCCTCACGTCCCGCCCCGACACAAAGTGGTGGGACCTCCTGCCACCTCAAAAGGGTGAGGAGCCCTGGTGGGCCAGCCTATGCTCCACCCTGGTTCCAAGGCCCACCAGGGATATCAGTTGGCGGCTCCTTCATGGAGCGGTGAACACGGGCATGTACTTGGCACGGTTTACCCTGTCCCGGATACCTGCCCTTCTGCGGTGTGAGGGAGACCATGGTGCATGTTTACTAGAGTTGCAGCCCCTATTCCAACTCCTCTTGGATATATTATTATGTTTTTGGTTGCACTTTTCCCCTCATTTGTTCATCTATGCACACCCCATCCGTGGCCCCACAAAGTCGCAGGACCTCCTTGTCAACCTCCTCCTAGCTCTGGCCAAAATGGCCATCTACAAAATGAGGGAGAGGAGGTTGGCCAACTGGATTTCCTGCGACTGTGGGGCCTATTTCCGCTCCTTCATCCGTTCACGTTTCTGGGTGGAGTTCCTCTGGGCAGCCTCCGCTGGCTCCCTTGACACCTTTGAGGAGCAGTGGGAGCTGTCCGGGGTTCTATGCTCGGTGTCCCCGTCAGGTTCCCTTCGTTTAGCCCTGTGACCTCACTCCCGTTCCTGTTATTTCATTAGTTGTCCCCCGCAATTATTTGGTATCACGGATCTGTGGATCCTCCCCTTAGGCTGGGAGGAGGTCCTTTAGCACTCCCTGGATACCAACAG
Organism: Chrysemys picta bellii; assembly: GCF_011386835.1. Classification (NCBI taxonomy): domain Eukaryota; kingdom Metazoa; phylum Chordata; order Testudines; family Emydidae; genus Chrysemys; species Chrysemys picta. The sequence continues at coordinate 351,481,145 of NC_088791.1, forward strand.
GACAAATGGTGGATTTCACAGGCCCATCCACATTCAAATGTGGGAGGACCTTGGTCCCTTCTCCACCTTCCTACCCCATCTGGTGCTCCTGCAAAAGTCTCCAGCCTGTGCTGGTAGATACCTGCTCTGGCAGTGGCACACGCCCTCAGGCTCTAGGTGGCAGGACCCTTCTCCCCAGCATCTGCCCTCCCATCAGATTCATGCCCCCGCTTCTGAGTCCAACCTTCAAAGCCCTCCCGTCGAGCAGCATCTCCCTGTACTGGGCCCTCTGCATATGGCCTCTTCACCTTGCTTTTCCAAGCTGCTCTTTGTTCTCAGCTGCATGTTACTTGTGCCATGTCGACATCCACTATTCTGGGTCTGGCCCTACAACTCCTTCCTATAGATTTACCCTGGCTCCCACGCTGCTCCAACTCCTGGCTCTGGTCTACTGCCACTCCCCACCTCTGCCTTCTTCTTCAGTGCTGCTGCTCTGCCTCCCGGCCAAGCTCTGCCTTCTGAACTGTTTTTCTGGACCTTCTGGCCTGGGGTTGCCAGATTTCTACTGCATTCATGGCCCAATATCACTTAAAAACTAATCTAAAAGCAGCCCGATCCTTCTTTAAACAATGTTTTTTTGTTATTAACACATTGGTGTATACAGCAAGTAATAAATGAAAATTTTTGTTAGATACCTGGTAAAAATTAGATATTTATTAAAAAAGTAAAAGCTACAAGACATAAAAGGAGTTTATCCATCTTAGGAACAAAGCTATGAGATGGCAATCAAATTCAACCTCCACCCCCTACTGGCACTTGTATCCTGATTGAGGAATGGTAAATGTTTAAAACAGAAACACAGAATGACAGTGATAAAATAAGCCAAAAGGAAACCAAAATGTATGTAGTACAAAAACTATAGTAAAATTAATATAATAGTTATTTCTAATGGCATTCAATGATGGCAGTCAATCTCCATATGTTGTGTTGAATTAGTATGTTACTTTAGTATCTGAAATGCATCGTTTCACCCTCGCTGTCTTTATTGGAAGTAGAACGCGTCTGGTGCTGATCATACTTCAGCAGAGACCAGTGCAATCATTTCTTTTGTTGGTGCAAACTGTTCACAAGAGAATTTCTGTCGTTGCATATAGGCCCTAACATGAAGAATGTTTTCTAAAAGTTCCTCTTGCATCCTATTGTGCAGTTTTGTTTTTATTTTCATCTGAGAAACAGTCTTTGAACTGCAGTGTTGCAAAAAGGTAGGGACATCAATGAAAGAGTAAACAAGTCAAGTTCAATAAAGTCTTTGTCCCCAGCGGCATCCATGTGTTTGATAATTTCAACCCAAAACTGCTCAACTTGGTTGTCCTGAGTATGAGGCCAGCGAACCATAGGCAAAACTCTGCCCTGCTACTCCAATTGTCCAAGATGTTCACAAACCAACGTCAAAAATTAGATATTAGCCAATGTAGCTTGTTCATTGCTGAGTGCAGTGGAAGGATTTAGTACTTCAAGTGATTCAATCACCCGGATGTTTGGTGATAATCCCTGTTTCACCTGTTTCACAAACTCCAACATGAAATTTCGACACCTACTCTTCATATTATCATAGAATATCAGGGTTGGAAGGGACCTCAGGAGGTCATCTAGTCCAACCCCCTGCTCAAAGCAGGACCAATTCCCAACTAAATCATCCCAGCCAGGGCTTTGTCAAGCCGGGCCTTAAAAACCTCCAAGGAAGGAGATTCCACCAGCTCCCTAGGTAAAGCATTCCAGTGCTTCACCATCCTCCTAGTGAAATAGTGTTTCCTAATATCCAACCTAGACCTCCCCCACTGCAACTTCCCCTGATGTAGAACACATCCCTTGTCTCCCCGACCCAGCACCTGCTCTAGGAGGCAGGTTGGAGCAATCCAGGGGAAGGACAGGGTGTGGTTATACTGTGCTGGTGGAATGGCCCGGGGTAGGTTTAACATCATTCTCATCACTGATTCCCAAGGGGCTGTAACAGTGCGGCGGAGAGCGTGACTTGGTCCCTGGCATGCAGCATCTGCTCCAGCAATGGTACCTGCCATGTTCCATCCTGTTTGCCGGCCCAGGGTGCTACTTGCAATGTATGATGCTGGTTTTCCAATTTACTTGAACTCTGAGAGCATGACCTTTGCTAACCTGAGAATGCAAAACTTGGTAAACTTTTAATCCTTTTTAAAACTTTGACTTTGTGTTTCCTAATTATGTTATGGTTTAGTTTATTGATGAAAGCAAACTTAAGTAACGTTAAAGGAAGGGGTTTTTGTTTGTTGATTTCCTTTGTTTTTTTTAAATAGAAAGAAAATATTTTATATATGTGTTATTTAAACAATGAAGCTCTTACTCATGTGTTGTTTTCAGTATATAGTTTATTGCCATTGTTATCTTTGTGAAAATCTCTGTTTCACCACTCAGTGCCGTGTTGATCAGAGTATGGAAAGTAATTAAATTAAACTGTATTAAAACAAAACTTATTTTATGCAACTTCTGTTTCAGTGAAAGTTCTCAGCTAGAACCCTGAATGTGTAAGAAGCAGATAAACAATATCCAAGAAAAAGAGCTGGAATTTTTCCTCTTGTTTTCACCTGGCCCTTACTATGGAAAGTAGCAAACAACTGCCCTTTGGAAAAAAACACTGGACCCTATCACAGGACAAACCCAAATGAGCACAGCAGGAGGCTGTCCTGCCTGTCCAAATGTGGCCCTGTTTCATTACAAACTTCCTTTCTGTGATGATGTTCTGGGGGCAATCAGTTGTCAAAGGTAACTGTTGCCATGGTAGCCAGATTGCTAGCCATTCTCCCCAAGTATGGAAATGAACTGGAGGGAGGGAGTGCTGAGGGTGGATTATCTCTGATGTCACAATGCTACTGCTCAGGCAGCACCAGTGGGCCGCAAATGTGCAGTGCGTATGTGTGTGGGGGGGGGGGGCAGGGGGGGGACAGGCTTTCCCAGTGCTCCTCTTTTGCAAATTTCCTAAAGAAGCCAACAACATAACTACACAGAATACACAGTAATGATGATTCCACACACATTATTGTTCTGGCTCCTAAGAAACAAATTAGCAAAACATTGCGAACTTCCAGCAAGAGAATTTTATGTTTTCTCTAACTTCTCTGCTTGTGTGCCACAAAACATAAAAGACACAATCTCATCAAAAATGAAATAAAATTCTGAAGCCAAATGCCCTTTTGAAACAGAAAAAAAATGGAACCATTTCATTCTGGTAAGTTTACTCTTACTGAAGCACTTCACTTTTCCTTTCCCCTTCACAGGGAGGAGCCTAAATTAGGTTTCCCTAAATCCATTATTGGAATAGCGAAGCGAAGCCTCACTAAAAGCCAAGCAGCTCGGAAAGAATGGGATGAGCACAATACAGTAGAACCCTGTTTATCCGACCCTCCATTATCCGGTTCTCCATATTAACCCAACAACCAGCACACACAGGTCCAGAAATGAGCAGTATCTGTTATGGTCACTAGATGGCGTTGCAGCCTCGCACTTTCCCATTCATCCGATTATCTGAAGTTTTGGTTAACCAGTCTGGCCCTGGTCCCAATTCAAGGGGATAAACGGGGTCCTGCTGTCCTTGTGAGTGATCATTTGATGCAGGTGATCTGCTGCAGTTGTTACTCCTCGTGGAAAAGTACAAATTGCAAAACTGATGGGAGGGGCCTTCCGAGGTGGTAGGGAGGGGTCACGCTGTTACCTGCAAAGTACACAGGCCTCGCAGCAGGGATGCATCTCGGGCTGTTAAAAGTGCATCACAATAGTGAAGCTGTTGTCAAGATGCTATTCTGTGCAGAGGATTGTAAGACAGCCCCTTACGGATCTGATGCCTGAATACCACTCGAGAGCATTGAGGTGTGTGAAGAGGTCACCGTAACTGCAGCACAGTCATAACCTCTGTCTTTTCAAAGTCACTGCCAGGTATTATCTAGCAGGCCAGGCCTGACTCACAAAAGTTGCCTAAGATTAACACTGTGGGATCACAACCTGCACCCAGCAAAGCACCCCACAGAACTGGTACATTGCAGCAGCAGGTTCAGAAGGAGCTGGCAAGCCTGCTGGACATGGGAATAATTGAAGAATCAAACAATCCCTGGGATGAGGAGGTCGTTTTGCTGATGTTTACAGGGAGCTCCTCCCGAGTTTGGGGGGCAGAATGGGAGAAAGCACAAAGGGGCTTGTTTGAAGCTTTAACCAGTGAGTGATGGAGGCGAGCTTCATGGGCCATGTAACTGCGAACATTTGGTGACCTTAGACCAGGGATGGGCAAACTTTTTGACTCACGGGCCACATCAGGGTATAGAAATTGTATGGAGGGCCATGAATGCTCACAGAATTGGGGTTGGGGTGTGGGAGAGAGTGAGGGCTTCGGCTGGGGGTGCAGGCTCTGGGGTGGGGCTGGGGTTGAGGGGTTTGGGTGCGGGTGCTGTCAAGGGCCCTCAGCAAAGAGCCTGTCATGATACATGCCATTTAGCTGAGCCCTGGCGGGATCCTTATCAGGCAGGATAACAAGGGTGATGCTGCAGCTGGGAACAGTGAAGATCCTGCCAATGTCCCTGCAGGCCAGGATGTGACCTCAGATTATCTCAGGAGGACCAGTTTGGAGAAGATATCAGTGAAAACTGTGGAGAGGGGGATGTGCCTGGCCAGAGACTGGAAATCCAGGTGGTTACTGCAACTCTCTAACCCCTCCCTCCCATTGTTTTCTAGATAAATTGTACTTTCAACACTGAGGATTTTGGAGGTTATGGCCAAATCATTTACTGTCCTGGCTATTATGCCCCGTGCATTGCTGGGTGTGTGTCTGTGGGGTAGTGCAGACGCCACAACATTTGCATGGCCTCCTCTGCCTTCCCCTCCCCTCCACCAGCCTCTGCTGGGCACAATCCCAAGTGGATGCAGAGCACTGGGGGGAAGGTTTCTAAAAAGCCAACGTTGCTGTTTATCCAAGAGGTCAGAGTATGGGCTCCATGGCTTGTGCTGAAGCCCACGGTCTGTAGCAAGTTCACCAATAGAAATCAGTGCCCCTCTGTCCGTTTCACGGCAGGCAGGCAGGTGGGGGTGGAGGGGTTCAAACACCGCTTGGATCAATGCTCTCCATCCTAGCTCAGGCTTTGGTTGGTTTCCTTCATCCCCCCCAAGTCCTGGTAGCTTATTCTGGGAAGTTTCTCAGGCAGCATGAATTCTCAATGGCCTTTCAGGAGAACCGGGAGTGCAAACCTGCTAGGACTTCCATAATAGCCAGGTCCCTACCAAATTCAGGGCTCAGTTTGACTAATTTAAAAACCCTCTGGCCTTGAAATTGACCAATGTTTCCATCTGAAATGTCATGGTATTGTAACCATGGGGGTCCTGACCAAAATAGGAGAATAGGGGAGTTCAGCGGTTGTTGTAGGGGTCACAGCATGGCCACCCTCACGTGTGTGGTGCCTTCAGACCTGGGCTCCAAGGGCAGCAGCCAACAACCTTTCTGAAGCTAGAGGAGGTTCCCAGATGTGCAGGAGGGTTCCTGCTGTTGGGAGCACCTCAGCTCCTACCTACTACTTGGGAGCACCTCGGCTCCTACCATTTTCGGGACATCTAGAAAAATAGACACCTGAGCCCCAGAAGGAACGGCAAGGGAAGCCCCGAGCCCCAGCTGCAGATGCCTGGCAGAAGACCCGAGCCCGGACACCCAGAGTGCCAGCAGGAGTGGGGAGGGGCATGAAAGTCCTGAGCCCAGTTCCCCAGCACTGGCTGCAGCCACAGGGGGCCAGAAGCTCTGAGTCCGGGCACCCAGAGACGTGACTGGAGCAGAAGCTGCCAAGGCCAAAGCCCTGAGCCCAACGCTGGGCTGATGCAGTGCACTCACTTCTGCACTGCCTCTGGAGGTGCATCTGATATCCCCACGCAGAGGAAGTCCTGTCACCAGCCCGGCAGACAAACAGCAAGGAGGCCCCTACTGGGGTGCTCCTGGCTCGGGGGCTCCCAGCAGGACGGGGAGATCGGATATCATGGGGCAGGGCTAATTCGATCTAGACAAGAAAGGCACAACAAGAATTGGGCTTAATATGGTGCAAAGTGTGTGACATTTCATAGCCCTGGAAATAGAGACCACATTAGGAGATGGAATTGTATCACAATCTGTGCCTCTATGAAAAACTCAGTGTAGGGTGAGGAACAGACTCTGCTGTTTTACCAGGTGGCCTGGTTGCTCCCCAGAATCAATAATGAGCAAGTGGGGAGATCCGGAGTGCAGCTCAAACATCCAACCAGGCTGGCCAGGGGCAGGCATCAGGCCTGCAAGGGAAAGGTGAGTGTGGCAGTGACTTCACAAAGGCCTTTGGCAGGAACTCAGCCTATTGGGCAAAGATGATGAGGCGTCTGTGACCTCACAGAGCTCCCTTGACAACAGCCAGGCAGGACAGGGATGCAGGGCAGGGGGAACCTCAGAGACCCCCTGTAGCCTTGCTGCAGCAAGTCTCCATCTCGTGGTTCTCTCAGAGTACCAAGAGACCGTTGTTGTGGAGGACATTCCGTGCGTTTTTTTTTTTCATATCGGACTGAATTTTTTTGAAAGAAATCGTCATCTGTGTAGAAGGTAAGAAAAAATATAGGCTCTAAGTACAATATAGGGGACTCTATCCTAGCAGATTCAAAGGCATCACCACCCTCCTAGTGAAAAAGTTTTTCTGAATATGCAAGCCTTCCACACTGCAACTTGATCATTGCTCCTTGTTCTGTCATCTGCCAGCTCTAAGAATTCCATGAGAATCAATCTTTCATTAGGAAAATAATTCAAAAATACAAATACAAAAAACTTTGAGTGAAATCAATCCATCCTGATCTTTAGTGGCTGGGGGTGTGGGCCTCGGAGGCCAGACTGAGACCCTCATTGGCTAGTAACACCCAGGAAGCCAGTAAAAAATTCCAGTTCTCTTAGCCTCCATAATCCAAGGAACACCTGAGGGCTGCGGGAGACAGAGGGGTGCTGAGAATGTCTAACTCATGATTGAAAATACAGAGATGTGCTATTGACTTTGGTTGGGGGACAAGTATCAAATCCGTCGGGATTCTTGTCCCAAACAACAATCATCCATTGTCCTTTAGAGCACAAGGGCCCTAACACGCCTGACATGCTCAAATCTCTCTCCTGCTAGGACTTAGAGAATTTTCTCCATCCCCATGATACAGAGGGAAAAAGAAAAGAAGTGGCCTCTCTTTGGTCACACATCAAGGTTATGCCAGAGCTAGAAAGAGAAGCATAAGAAAAAAGTTGTATCAAAATGTTTTGCTTTTAAAACTAACTGATTTCTTAAACCAAGGAAATTTGATGTGTGGTTAGTGAACTGAAATGATACATTCTGGTCTCCACGTGTTTCTAGATTGATGAACCAGTAGATCCATCCCTTCACACGTAGTTTTTATCCATAGATTGAGGGAGGAAAACAAGTTTGCCTGTTTTGTGAACTCCCAATGGCTTTCTTGAATTTCAACGAACTAGTCGATTGAACTGAACTGTTTGAATAAACTGAAATGAAGACAATATTTTCTGCACCTTTCAAGGAAGTTATTGCTGTCCAAAGCTAGGCTAGCATTTCAGCTAACTTTCCTTCCAGGGCCTTAGCTACCACATCAGTGGTGCGACTGTCTGAAAAACTTGGCAGTGAACATATTCCACTTAATGTTCTTTTTTCTCTTCTATTTAAATTATTTAAAAGATTGTCATAAATTTTGCCCTTATCAAAGGTTGTCAATTTCACGTTTAATTCTGACAGCGAGGGAGACAAGCCACTGGAACAAATTACCCAGGGGAGAGGTGAAGTCTCTGTTTCCTGGTGTCCTCACATCACAACTGCCTTTTATTCTGGAAGGGTCCTTTTAGTTAATTACAAGCAATTGGGCTTAATAGGGTGCTGAGAGTCTGAAATTTCATAGCCCGTGATATAGAGGCCAGATTAGGAGATTGAATTGTTTCACAATCTGGGCCTCTATGAAAAACTCAGTGTGGGGTGAGGAACAGACTCTGCTGTTTTACCAGGTGGCCTGGTTGCTCCCCAGAATCAATAATGAGCAAATGGGGAGATCCAGGGTGCAGCTCAAACCTCCAACCAGGCTGGCCAGGGGCAGGCATCAGGCTGCCAGGGAATGGTGAGTGTGGCAGTGACTTCACAAAGGCCTTAGGCAGGAACTCAGCCTATTGGGCAAAGATGATGAGGCGTCTGTGACCTCACAGAGCTCCCTTGACAACAGCCAGGCAGGACAGGGATGCAGGGCAGGGGGAACCTCAGAGACCCACTGTAGCCTTGCTGCAGCAAGTCTCCATCTCGCGGTTCTCTCAGAGGACCAAGAGACCGTTGTTGTGGAGGACATTCTGAGGAATTTTTTTTCATATCGGTGTGGATTTTTTTGAAAGAAATCGTCATCTGTGTAGAAGGTAAGAAAAAATATAGGCTCTAAGGACAAGATAGGGGACTCTGTCCTAGCAGATTCTCAAGTAGAGGTATAGAGGTTCGATATCTCTGTACTGGGCACTGGTGCAACCACTCCTGGAATATTGTGTCCATTTCTGGTGTCCACAATTTGAGACAGATGCTGATAAATCAGAGACGGTTCACAGAAGAGCCACAAGAATGATGAAAGGATTAGAAAACCTGCCCTGTGGTGACAGACTACAGGAGCTCAATCTAAGAGAAGGTTAAGCGGTGAGCCTATGGGAACAAATATTTACTAATGGGCTCTTCACTTTACCAGATAAAGGTTATGAGCAGAAAATGGCTGGAAGTTGAAGCTAGACCAATACACACTGGAAAAAAGGCGAGCATTTTAAACATCAGAGTTTGGAGCAATTCACTGAGGCTTGTGCTGGATTTTCCACAACTTGCCTGTTTTAAAATCAAGATTGGGTGTTTTACTAAAAAATCTGCTCTAATTCCTATGGGAATTATTTTGAGGGACGTTCTATGGCCGAAGCAAAACAGAAAGTCAGACTGCAGTGGTTTCTTCTGGGCTTGGAATTTATGAATCTGTGACTCGCTGGGGGTGTTTGGAATTTGATCATTTTGCTTCCCTCTTCCTCCTGCCCTCTTGTCCCTTACATTGGTGTTGTAAACTGAAGGGCATTGTGACTTTAGAACAGTGGTTCCCAAACTGAGGTTCGTGAACCCCTGGGGGTTCGCGAAATGTTACAGGGGGTTCTCGGGAAAAAATTCCCTAATGGTGGACAGAGCTGCCCCTAGGGACCCCAGGCACCATGGGGCCAGCAGCCCAGAGCCCCTGGACTTCCAAGAGGTAAGCAGATCAAAGCAAGCATATCTATCACACTGAAGAGATTTAAATTTCAAGACTCCTTATAAGAAATGGAAAGGGAGGTAGATATTTTTGGCTGTTTTTAAAATGAAATAGGCAGCTAGGATTGTTTTTAAAATTATTATGAAGAACAAGTTTAAACTTTGTTGTAATGTGCGTTGTTTGCCTGGACTGCTCAAGACCTGAATGCTTGTGTAGGAGGAACTCTTTAAGTTGGCTTCTTAAATACCTTTATGCTTGTTTCACATCTGATACTCCTTGATGAAACATAGGAGCCTTGTCTTATAACAGGCTTATTCCAAGTGATACAAGCTACGAAAGTGAGATCTTGGAAGAGTGTTGCCGTTTTCATAATGTAATAAGAATACTGTAATGATAAATAATAATTAATAATGAATAGTGTGTAATAAGCATGTCATAAAAACAAATTGTATATTTCCAAGATCACTTCTTTTCTAATTTATACTCAGGTAAAGTTGAAAATCCCTGGAAATATTCATTTTTGGGAGGGGGTTCATGAGACTTGACATTTTAGTGAAAGGGGTCCACAGGCTGTTAAAGTTTGGGAACCACTGCTTTAGAGTGAATTCAGACAGTCAGAGCTAACTCTCCACAGGTGATTTGCATAAGTCAGTAAATGAGCCTGCAGGTTTCCATGGGAGCGATGCCCAAGGCAGGCCGCAGGCTTCGGGTTGATGCTCAGGGTTAGTGGAGTCAGTGAGTGACAGGGGGGCTGAGTTACCTCTGGGGTCACAGTGTTACTGCTCGCGTTCCTCTGCCTGCTGCACCGCCTCGGCAGTGACGGTCAAGGGGAAGGTTTTGTAGATTTGAAACTTATAAACCAGGAAGCGCAGAAGAGGAATGGCTTAGACAATTTGGCAGTAAAATGGAGGTTTTGTGGCAATATCCTGTGCAATTAATATTGGTCCAGGGACGGAGACAGCATTCCTGCCCCCCTACCACCTCTTAGCTGGGCCAACATAAAAGAGACTAACTAGAGTTTTGGACACTTGTTTGTTTAAGACTGAGTAAATAAGGTGCAACAAATTACTGATATGATGAATTTTGCTGCCTCCTCTCCTTTAAGAGAATATGAGCAGTTTATGATTCTCTCAAATGAAGTAGTTCTTCTAAAATCAAGGGGAATACCAATCAATGGCTTTTTCAGAACCAAACCCCCCCAAAGAGATTTTTTTTTTAAATTAAAAAAAAAACCTTTTTAAATTTAAATTTAAAAAATCCAGTTTAAAACAAACCTATCAAGTATAAAATTTGAAACTATGACAAGCTATGTTAAGGCCTATAGTTGCTCTAGCCTAGGAAAGTCATTTAAATAAATACATCGATGAAGAAGTCCATGTTTGCTGCCAAGTTTCAGAGGAAGTCAAACCACTGAACTGTTGGAAGTCATGGCCTAAGCACCTAGGGGTGCAGAAGTTGTTGAAATACTCAGCCAGATTTCGGCAGCAATAGCCTCTTCTGCAGGTGCAAAAAGACTATTTTCTTCATTTCAGTTGATGCAGCTACTTCATTCCAATTTAAGAAACTGATTGGGAGTTGAAAAAGAATGAAGGCTTCTTTTCCTCTTGTAATATATGAATAAACGCTAGAGAGGAGGAGATGTGAGCTACTACCTCTAAAATCTGGAAGGAGGTTTATGACCAGGAACAATCAGCTCAATGCACGAACTAGAGATACTTCTTTACCTCAGTGTGTTTGAAATGAAAAAAAATGTTTCAGTTAACCTTTTTGTTCTTATGTATCCTGCAAAACCAGCATGTTTTAATGGTTACCTATTCATAGAATCCTAGAAGACTAGGGCTGGAACAGACCTCAGGAGGTCTCTAGTCCAACCCCCCGGCTCAAAGCAGGACCAACCCCAACTTAATCATCCCAGCCAGGGCTTTGTCAAGCTGATCTTTAAAAACTTGTAAGGATGGAGATTCTACCACCTCCCTAGGTAACCCATTCCTGTGCTTCACCACCCTCCTAGTGAAAAAGTTTTTCCTAATATCCAACCTAGACCTCCCCCACTGCAACTTGAGACCATTGCTCCTTGTTCTGTCATCGGCCACCACTTAGAATTTCATGAGAATCAATCTTTCATTAGGAAAATCACTCAAAAATATAAATACAAATCATTTGGAATGAAATCAATCCACCTTGATCTTTAGTGTCTGGGGGTGTGGGCCTCTGAGGCTAGATTGAGACCCTCATTGGCTAGAACCACCCAGGGAGCCAGTAACAAATTCCAGTCCTGTTAGCATCCAAGCCTCCATAATCCAAGGAATACCTGACAGCTGCGGGAGACAGAGGGGTGCTGAGAAGGTCTAACTCATGATTGCCAACACAGATGTGTTATTGGCTTTGGATGGGGGACAAGTAGCAAATGCGTCAGTCACTACAACAGGTCACCCTCGGAGCCAGGGAGACTAGCACTTCCCAGCTCTGGAAGGGAGTGTTCCTCTAGCGGTTAGTGCGGGAGCCTGGACAAAGGACTCCTGGGCTCCATCCTCGGCTCTATCCCTGACTCCCAGTGCAACCCTGAGGCAGCGGCTTTTCCTGCCAAGGCCTCTGTTTCCAACAGTAGGGCTGGAGACACTCCCCTAGAGCCCTTGGGCCCTCACATTTCAGGAATGAGCGTGAGATACTAGGAGACCTTGAGATGGGAGGTGTCCTTCTGTTCGTCGGTCAGTGTTGTGAATCCCTGGTTGCTCGCCTGAGTTTATCCATCCCCTGGCAATAAAACATTGTCTTGTTTTCACAGTCACTTTCGATCTCCCCACTTCTACCCCCTGCCCTGCTGGCAGGGGATTCTGCAGCACCCCTTCTAGGCCACCTGGGTACAGAGGATCGAGGAGGAGGGTAAAGGAAGGACCAACACCGAGCATCTGCCATCCAGCTCCATCCCATCTAGAGTAAGTAAGTGGAGTTCTCCAGAGCCATCCCCAGTGTGGTGGAAATATCCTACCAATAGGGCTCCCAGCCCGTCCCTTGGCAGAGTTTGTTCCCCAGGATGAGGGTTCCTGTGCCCTGGGGTGGGATGTGTGGGGAGGAGGAATTGCCTCAGCGGAGGGGAGGTGGGCAGGGGAGCAGGCAGGCCCCATTAATGAGAGGCTGCCTTGAACCCAGACTCACGGCTGCTCCCCACTCAGTTCCAGGATGGAGCGGCTGAGGCAGATGCTCAGGAGGAAGGCCAGGCAGGTGGCTCCAGAGCCAGAGGGAAAGAACATCCGGCTTTCTGAGGAGGAGAGCGGCCCCTCTGGCCCCACGGGCGGGGAAGAGGCTGGTGGCCAGCATAAACAGAGGAGCTGCCTGGCATGCTGCAGGAAGTGGATGACACCAGCTCCCCTAGCTGACCCTGAGGCACCTTCTGGGCCCAAATGGAGGTGGCCCCGGGTACAGCTACGGAGGAGGGAGCCAGGAGAGGGCAGGAGCCGGGCAAGGCAGCTCTGGGGCTTCCTTCACAGGAAGCCAAGGAGCCAGGAGCTGCACCCCAGGGCCCAGCAGGAGCCACCCACCACCCTGGCCACTGTGGAGCCCTGCGCCAGCCCCACCCTGGCCACTGAGGAGCCCCCCGCCAGCCCCACCCTGGCCCCTGAGGAGCCCTGCGCCAGCCCCACCCTGGTCCCTGAGGAGCCCCCCGCCAGCCAGGAGGAGGAGCTGAGCGACTCTGGGACAAGCACCAGCAGCTTCTCGTACTCCCAAGGGGGCAGCAGCTCCTCTGCATGGTCTGACAGGCGTGTGGATGAATGCTCCCTCTTTGCAGGTGAGGGGAGACCCAGGGGAAAGGGAGGAGGACTGGGGCGGTGGGGGACTAGTAACCCCCTGTGCCCATCGGCTCACCAAGGTGCCGGGACTGACCCATGTGAGCCCCACTAACACTAGTGGGGGGGGCACAGCCACACCCCGCGGCAGGGGATGCTGGGTGGAGTTGGGGATCTCCAGCCTCCCCTGATCATGTTGGGGGGGGGGCGACTGCCACGGGGCCCTGAGGCTCATGGGGCTGAGGGCGTCTCTCGCAGGGGCAGGGTGGGGCCCGCGCTGCCATGGGGCTTCTTACAGAGAAGGGGGAAACATGGAGCCTTCTCTGTCCACTGCATCCCCCCAGCAGCAGAAGGGATTATACTTTCTCCTTCCCCCCTGGTGCAGAGCCCCCCAGTGCCCATGAGGATGAGAAAGAGGAAGAGGAGGAGGAGGAAGATGTGTCCCTGGAACAAGACATCATCACAGAGATCCAACAGTATCTCCAGGGCAGAGATACGGTACAAAAATCCCCCAGCTGCACTGCCACCGAGTCCGTCCTGCCCCTTGTTCCATCTCCACCCAGGCAGGGGGGTTTTGTCCAAGAGAATCCCTCACCCCCAATGGAGGGACACGTATCCTCTGTTCTCTGGCACCCCAAAGTGGGGACATTTGTCCCACACAGGCCAAGGTTTCCGCTCCCCGCAGACACTGTCCAAGTTACAACCCCGGTCTGTGCCGGGCAACACTGGTTTCAGGAAGGGGCGGCTTTCCCTGTCCAACCCCATGGAGGTCCTGTTCCCTGGAGTTGGTTTGGGTTGGGCGGGGAGGTCCCTATGTAACAGGCTCTCTCTCTCTCCCCCCACCCCAATCCTAGCTGATGGGGAGCAGGGCCCATCAGCTCCGCTTCCTCGACGCTGTGCTGAGTCTGTGTGTCTTGGCACAGCAGCAGGGGTGGGACACCCTGGAGCCCTATATTTCCAAAGCGGCCCTTGTGGAGAGCATTGCGGTGAGTGGGACCCCGTGCCCGGCCCCTGGGGCGAGGGAGCCAGACATGGGAGGAAGCGTTAGTTGGGTTGGAGGGGGAAGCAGAGGACAGGGGTTCCTGGGGTGAGGGCTGGGGAGCAGGGAAGGGGATTATTGTGACACTGATCAGGAGCTGGCAGTGGGGAATTGTAAGCCCGGAGGGGAAAGGAGGGGAGGGGAGGGGGGAATTGGGTGGGAGAGGGGGAAGGAAGTTTGATGGATGGGAGGAATGGGGGGGCCCAGCTGGTTGGGGGTGGGGGTGACACTGGCTGTTTCTGCAGAGCACTTTGGCCTCCACCCTGGGAAGTGCCTCTGCGTCTGCGAGGCCTGGTCTCACACATGGTTTTGTTTCCTTGGGGTCTCCCAGGAGCTGATTGAAATTCTCCCTGTGGTATCAGAGCCGAGCTCCATCATTTCCAGCTCCATGGACGTGGTTTGCAGCCTCAGGTATCAGGACCCTCCCGTCCAGCTGCCCTAACCCTGGTGCTGATCGGGCCCAGAGCTGGGAGTCACAGATCCTCCTCCGCCTAGGTTACCCCCAGCTGTGGCTGTTCCCATCCCCCAGCAGAGGAGGCGGGAACGTCCCCTCTTTCCTGGCTGGGGGGTGGATTTCACTCCAGGAACGTTACAGTGGCCGTAGGGAGGGGATCACTGTGGGGGAGGGGGAGATGTCCATGCCAGTGCCAGCACCATGCTGGTGCAGCAAAGTGTACGACAGGCTCCTCTCTTCTGCCAGCACACTGAAGCCACCACTGTCCCTGGAGCTGGAATCTCGCCTCCTGCGGGCTCTTCTCCACCAGATCTTCACCATGGGCACTGGGAATGACACCACCCACTTCCGGGTAGGTCCTGATCCTACTTCTCTGTCCCCGGAGCAGGAGCAGGCTCTGGTCCCTGCTCCCTCACATTGATAGAGCTGCTGAGAATAGGGGAGGGGTGAGCAGAGCTGGGAACAGGCCCGCAAGAAACTGGCCGTGGGGGCCCCTTCCCTCCAGAGGGGATTGCATTACACCTCCGTGGCTGATCCCAGCCTTCCCTCCTCTCCTCATTCTGTGCTCTGCTGCCTGGACTCTCCCGGGGATCCTACTTCCCACCCACTGCAGTTTGGCTGTTCCATAGTCTGCTGGGTACCAGGCGCTGTGCAGAGAACTGCTAAGAGCAAGGATTGAAGAGGCAGCAGGCATCCGGCCATGAACTTTTGCTTAGTCTCTCTGGAGTGATGTGAATGGGAGAGGCCAGGATGTGCCTTTTGAGTCTTGCCAGGGCTCCTAGAGAATCCTCCTAATTGTCCCCTGACTGGTGTGGCCCCATGTCCCTTGACTGGCGGGTGCTCCCTCCTCTTGCAGGCTCTCCACAAGAGCTTTTTGCAGAGCCTGGACAGCATGCTCAGGGGCCTGCTGAGCGAGACCCCCACCTTGGAGAAGCTGCAGCACCTCTTGGAGGTGAGTAGAATGGGACGGTCTGGGGTGGAATTGCCCCTGAACCCTGTGGGAGGGCAGCAAACGAGAGATTAGAAGAGCCACATTTCCATTGTGTCCTTCCAGCTTGGACCCAGCCGGCCACACTTTCCCAGAGCTGCCAGTGCAGGGGGAAGGAGCTGGGACTGTCAGCCAGCGCTCTGCCCGATTGCATTAAGCACTAACAGTGAGCAGCAGGCCTGGCTGGGGACTGAGAGACTGAAACCCCTGTGAGATGCAGGACATGGGCCTCTGAGAAAAGTCTCTGGCTCCTTTCTAGGGAGACCCTGAGATACAGGAGGAGCCTCAGGGAATCAGCTCTTCTGTCCTAGGGACACTGCAGTTCCCGGAGGGATTGTCCTCACGGCCGTTCCATCCACCCTACCAAGGCCCTTGCAGCTGGGGTCTGGGGTCCAGGGCATGTGCCTTGATCCTGACGTGCTGTTCATGGATCAGGGGTTCAGGGCAAACGGACCAGCCCTAAGACTGACCATTGTCCCAGCCTGGAGAGACGATGAGCTTGTGCTCAGCTAGGGTTACCATATTTCCACAAACAAAAAAGAGGACACTGGGGGGGGGGAAGCCCTGCCCTAGCCCCGCCCCGCCCCATCCACTCCCTCCCACTTCCCACCCCCTGACTGCTCCCCTCAGAACCCCAACTCCCCCTGCTTCTTGTCCCCTGACTGCCCCCTGCTGAGAACCCCCTACCCTAACTGCCCCCCCCCCCCAGGACCCTACCTGTCCCCTGACTGCCCTGACCCTTATCCACTCGCATGGGTGGCAGGGTTGTAGAAATTTTGGTGGTGCCCAGAACCCCACACCCCACCTTAAGGCTCTGGGAGGGGGGTTGGGTGAGGTCTGGGGTGCAGGTCCTGGGCTGGGGATTAGGGTGCAGGAGGGGTGCAGGTTCTGGGATAGCGTTTGGGTGCTGGGTGCAGGCTCCGGGCTGGGGCAGGGGGTGGGTGTGCAGGAGGGGGTGAGGGGTGCAGGCTCTGGGATGGAGTTTGGGGGTGAGAGGCGGTGCAAAGGGAGGGGGTGCAGGCTTTGGGAGGAAGTTTGAGGGCAGGAGGGGGTGTGTGGGAAGGGGGAGGGGGATTGGGAGGGAGTTTGGGGATAGGAGGGGATGCAGGGGTGAGGGCTGTGGGTCTGGGGATGAGGGGTTCATGATGCAGGAGGGGGCTCAGGGATGGAGCAGAGGATTAGGGTGTGTGGGGATGAGGGCTGGGGCTGGGGGGTGTGGGGTGTTGGAGAGGCTCAGGGCTAGGGTGGAAGGGCAGGGTAAGGGCAGCCTGTCTTCCCATTAGTGGATGGGGGCACTAGGACCTGGGGGCAGCAGACAGCAGTTGCTGCTGGCTCTGGCAGTACACGCAGACAAGGGAGAGACAGACAGGGAGGGGGGACCCACGGAGGGGGGATGGCAGGTGGAGGCTGGGGACCCATCCAACACTCCCCCGCTCCCTGACTGCCCCCCCCTTACCATTCTGGCTCCACGTGGGTCGGTTTGTGTGTTACACAGGACTACAGAGAGAGGGAGGGGGGAGCAGGGGAGGGCTCTGGCTGCTGGAGGCCAATGGGAGTGGGTCAATCGGCCTAGCCGCCCAATGAGCAGCCACACTCTGCATGGAAGGGAGGGAGGGAGAAAACCTCCCCGGACATTTTAACCCTTGTTACCAATTCCTCCCGGACGGCTATTTAGAGACGCGAAAGCCGGACATGTCCGGGGAAATACGGACGGATGGTAACCCTAGCTCAGCAAGACGTGGGCAGTGTCATGGACCCCCTTTTCAAGCTCTGCGACCAGGGGTCAGCTGTTCCACCCTGAGCGCAAGGTGTAAGCCCCATGGGGACTGGGAGAGGCTCGTTTGTAGAGCATGTACGCCTGCCCACTGACCCTCCCCTGCCTCCTTCTCCCGCAGCACATCCATGTCTGGCTCCAATCAAAATGGGCCCTGGAGAGAGCTAGGGCCATACAGAGCAGCGCTGCCCTGCTCGAATTCGCCACCTCCCTGCCTGGATTTGACGTAAGTGACCTTTGACCCCAGCATCCTGCAGAGTCAGGGCTTGAGTCAAGTTCCTCATCCCTTGGCTAATTGGTCCCCCCTGGGTCTGCAAGGGACTGCGTTCCATAGGCCACGGGCTGGCAGATTTGTGCCTGGCCTCAGGGCCCTTGTTATTCTGGAGCAGCTAGGCAGTAAGTGCTCATAGAGGGCCTTTGCCGTGGTCCCTTTGCTCCAAGCTCCCTTGGGGGCAGAGAGCTCTCGCTCCTCTCGCCCAGCACCTCCTACAGAGGGGTGGGAGCAGAGCTCTGGCCCAGGGGCTGAAGGGAGAAGGTTGATGGATTCCCCTCTCCTCCTCCTTCCACCAGACCTCCTCTGACTTCTCCATGGCAAGCGACTTTGTGCTGCAGCTGGGTCTCCATGTAGCCCACCCAGCCGAGGACGTCAGCCGGCAAGCCAGGGGTGCGATATATTGGCTGCACAGGCTCCTGATGCAGAAGAGGGGTAAGAACCTAGCTGGGCAATGGGACCCCATGGAAACAATCCTCTCGGAGACTAGCTCCAGCTGGCCATTGGGACGCCTAGAGGACTAAGGCCTCTCTGTTTAGACCCACTGTAGCAGGGAAGAGGAACCCCAATAGTAACAAGGCCCCTCCTTTGAGACTCCCTCTGCTGGGCAATGGGACCCTACAGAAAGAAGGCCCCTCCTCTGAGACCAATCCCACCTTAGATGATGACTCTTTCTCTTCCCCTCTCTCTGAATTAGGAGATGAGTGTGAAAGTGCCAGGGAAATTGGCTGCTTTATTTCAGAGCCCGGCTCTTTCCCCAGCCCAGGGAAATAGCCCACCCACAGGGCAGCCAGCTCGTGAGGGACAGGAACAGAGCTATTGAGAGACATGGAGGGAAAGAGCCCATCATGAGGGCAGGGGTAGGAGCAGAGACACAGGGGAAGGACACAAAGCTTGTAGGATGTCACCAGTTGGGTAGTCAGGGCCAGATCCTGACTTCAGTGGGTGTGGGGGGTTCTCAGTATTAGACACCACCATTAACAGGCACCCACTCCCAGAGCACAATGACTCTAAGGGTCACATGATTACTGTGATGACTAAAACAAATCCCCCTTCTGGTACTAAACCGCCTGGTATGGACCCTGCGATTCCATTGGGCTGTGGATGCCACGAGGACCCTGGCCAGTGTGCACCCAGACGGAAACCGGCAGTGAAAGCGGAATGTCAAACCTCCCCAATGGGTGTGTCTTTCTCCCCCAGGGCTCAACATCACCGAGGGAAGAGAGCTGTGGTGCCGGGAAGGGCTCCAGGATACCGAGCGCCTGGGCTATAGAAACCTGGCCAGGGTGGGAGAGGTAAGGACTCTCTGCTGGTGCATTGCAGCAGCTCAGGTGTGGAGCTGTCTCCCCCTGCAGTGAGTGTGTCATGGACACAGGGCAAGAGCCTGCTACTTATTTGCAGCAGAGTATGTGAGGTTCCTGGGAATGTCAGTGGGGTGAGGCGTGGGAATGAACCAGATCTAAAAGACCCCTCACCTCTAGCGGGTGAGCTGCAGGAGATATCGCTGCTGGGAGCAGTAGAGTGTCTGGGTGAGCTGGTTTCAAAGTGCGGAGACCCATTTCCAGCATCTCATGGCACCTGGGTTGAATTCTGCTCCAGAAAGAGCTATTGGAGGCCTCAGTGCCTGCAGCCTCTTACTGAAGGGGGTTCTTTGGTCCATGGGACCCCAAAGGTTGGCTGCCCCAGGACTCTTCTCCACCTTGTGAGCCACCAGAGGGATTTGGAGCCTGGTTCTGAGCCATTGCAAGGGCTCTGGTTCTGTTGGTTTTAGGTCTTTGGTGAGCTATTCACTGAAGAGCAGAAAAGAACTTTTCTTCAGGGGGCGCTGGAGGCCATACACCACCCCCTGCTCCATGTCAGCCAGGCTGGGCTGCTGCTCACCTACTCCATCATCGGGAAAGCCGGCCAGCTGCTAGGGGACGAGGTAACCAAAGAGGGATCAACTGGGGAGGGAACCCCAGGGCCTTTCACCTCCAGGCCATTGACAGTCACTCCCATCCCATCCCCATGCGCTGACCTGGGAGCAAGGAGAGGATGAACCCAGGCAGGTGCCATTGGTAGGTGCCAGCTTGTCCCCTGAGCAGCTCAAAGCAGGGCAGACCCAGCTCTCCAGCAAGGCTATTTCCTAACAGGCATCACATCAACACGACACGCTGCCTTTGCTCATGCTAGGGGCTGCCAACTCCCCTAGCCACCTCTGTGAGCCTTTCATCCCCTCCGGGCCTCAGGCCGGTTCCTAGTGCTCTGGGATCATGTTATCCTAGCAACCACCTGCTCTGGGAGAGCTGGAGGAGTCAGTCAGCGGAGGCTGCTTAAGTGCCCCATTCCCCAGAGCTACTGCCCATGGCATCATGTTAAGGATGGGGGATCCCTTGGGGAAAGGTGTCCACTTCCTCTCACCCCCCGGCACTACTGCCCAAAGCCTCCCATCCCCTCAGCTGGAGGGGGCGAGGGCGGCTGAGGGGATTCTGGGGAGCGGAGCGGAATCCCCAGCTGTGTTGGGAGGTAGAACAGCTCTCGGGGGGACTGAGAGGAGTGGGGGCAGGAGTTCATTCCCCAATGGTGGGAGAGGGGATGGGAGTCACTGGAGAAGAGACGAGATTTTGTCTCGGGGGTTGGGTGGGGGAATTCGTCCCTCAGACATGGGGGGTAGGGAGGAAATTTTGCTGGGTCCCGGTGCCGTTAATCCCCTTTGTTCTCATGGGTGTCCGAGTCTCTGATTGATCCTTGTTCCCTGGCAACAGGGGGACATTAGAGCAAAGGTGATGCACAGGCTCTTTGCTATCAGGAGATCTGGCCTGGTGCCCCAAGGACTGGAGGGGCAGTGCTCCACGTATCGGCCTTGAAGACCCACCCCCCGCTTCACATGACTAGAAGCCCCCAGCCCCTGCCACAGGTACTGCTCTGTCTCACTGTGCCTGGGGGGGAAGGGCTGGGGGAAGCGGCCATAGAGCCCACAGCACTGAGAGAAAGCCAGGCCGAGTACCTCTCTGTCACCACCCTGCCCCACCCCGACCCCTGGAGCTGGGGCCAGGCCAGATACTGGTTCGGAAGAATCAGGCTGTGGGGCTGGCCCAGAAATGAGAGCATCCGCAGAACCAGGGGTTATGCTCAATAGCCATTGCAGTCTGGGAGGGGTGGCCTGACATGGAGCCCCTCCCCTGTCATCACTGCTCACACCTTCCCATGGCCCGTGTCACCCCTGACGCAGCAAATGTCTGACCATCCCCCACCTCGGGCCCAATCCACCCACCTGGTATCTGAACCCTTCCCAGCCAGGAATGAAACTAGCCCCTAACAGTCTGGGGCAGGGAAGGATCCTCCCCATCTGGCAGGTGGGAACTGAGACGTAGAGGAAGGGCTGTGGGCCTGGTCACACAATCCTGGGTGGAGATCTGGGAAGTGGACTGGGTCCCAGCCTAGAGCCTTTCCCGCAGGGGCACTTTCACTTTCTGCCCTTTATTCTCCTCTCCAGCTAGGGGGTCTGTGAGTGTGAAATGAACAGGGAGGGTGATGGGGTCCTGGCATATAGCCTGGATGGGAGCTCCCCTTGGCTTGGACCCCAGGGTCAGAGACATCTTTGTCATCCTGCTGTCCTTCTTCTATTGCTAGGAAGGGAGTCCACCGATGAGGGGTCTTTCGGGCTCCAGTAAGCCATCCTCATTCCCTCCCGCATGTACCACCCTGCCCTGCCCTGCCCTGCCCTGCCCTCCGGTTTCCGCGCTGTTGCCTCTGGCTTGACTCTTGACTCAGGTCTCTGGCTATGACTTTGGTATGACCCTTCTTGGCTCCAGATTTTGGTTATGAACCCCGCCTCAGTATTTTCCTTGCCTTTCTCTAGCCTCGCTCCAGTCCCTCCACCCACCCGCTCCAGCATTGCCTCCTCCTCCTGATCTTCCCCAACCCGTCGGA
This sequence comes from Chrysemys picta bellii, assembly GCF_011386835.1. Lineage (NCBI taxonomy): Eukaryota > Metazoa > Chordata > Testudines > Emydidae > Chrysemys > Chrysemys picta. The sequence continues at coordinate 351,502,659 of NC_088791.1, forward strand.
TTTTGACTACCTGGATTTGACCTTCGGCGTGTCTATGGACTTTGGCTTGAGAATGGACTTGGATGATCTTTGGTCTGACCACCCGGCTTCGACCTCTGGCCTGGACTTGGACACTGGCTCTGGTTCTGTTTCTGTTATGTTGATAGACTCTGATCTCAGTTTTGATCCTGGTGTGTCTAGCATCACTCTTAGCCAAGTGCCATCCATGTGCAAAAGGGGACCCATCACACCAGGTGTGAACCAGGGCCTCACTACATGAGCCTGGCCCGGTGCTGCCCCTACTGGAGTTGTGCAATGGAAATGACTGAAAATGTAGGGGTTCCTTTAAACAACCTCCACCAGCATTCTTGACTTGGATACCCGGCCATAGTATAATTGACCTACCATCAATCAAACCCTAACCCCTCCCTTGATTCCTTAAGCCCAACCCCTTGACCCCTTAGTCCCTCCCACCTGTCACCGGAAATCCCGCCCCATGGAGGTATTACTTCCGGGGTCAAGGCGGCCGCATGACCAGATGCAAAGGGATGTCATGTGACACCTCTAAGAACTCCTCCCATCACCCTCTACCAATCAGAATGGGTTTCATCCCAAAAGGACCACCCCGAGAGGAGATTTGACCAATCAGGGTGCCTTCCAGGGTGGGGGTGACCTGTCCAGAAGTGGGCCGTGTGACCCCTCTAAGAACTCCTCCCACCACCCTCTACCAGTCAGGTTGGGTTTCGTCTTGAAAGGACCATCCCAAGAGGAGATTTGACTAATCAGGGCGAGGTCCGGGACAGGTTGACCTGTCCAGAAGTGGGCCGTATGACCGCACTAAGAACTCCTCCCAAGGCCCTCTGCCAATCAGAGTGCAGCACCATTACCCCATCAGTCCCAGCGCTGGACAGAAGAGGCCATCTCTTACCAACGACACATGTTTTAGAAATTGTGGAAAGGCTGTTGAGAGGAAAGATGAACTCCTTCACCAACCCCGTGAAAACTTCGGACTTTGTTTTAGCCCCGACTGTCTTTGACCATACGCAGAGAAAGCGCTACATCAGCAACAGTTTGAGGAGGAGGAGGAGGGAGCGACCAAGGGGAGCCCTTTGGCCCGGCTATTGATGGATATGCCGGAACCCGAACCAAACTGCTTGTGAGACACCCTGATGAGCATGGTGGCCTCTCTTTGTCCACCCCCTTAGAGGTGAAATGCGATCACGGCTTGCGGGAGTCACAGGCGGACAAGGTGAACGGAAAAGACAGCGCTCAGGTAAATGAACGATTAAGAAGAGACGGTCGAGGTCTTGCGGCCAACATAGATCTTTTGGAACACCTCATTGCCCATGACGGAAGATAGTACGTTCATTTCTGCCATGGCATTCAGAAACACACCCCATTGTTTAGGTACATGTCTGCTAGGAACAGAGCACGTCTGGGTGATGGCCCTGCCTAAGTCGAGCATGTTAGAACCATTAGCCACAGAACTTTTATACACAAAAGCCCCTTTATCGCTCCATGAAGAGATATTTTCGTCCTGGCCCAGTTTATTTAGCAATACTAACGCTTATTCACGTTATCCAACACCTCCTGAGCAACAGAGTCTGAGGTCTTTGGTGTTTCTGGAGGTTTGGCAGTTACACTCTGTTCCTGTTCTGGTAGAAACAGACTTATTTTCCCTTTATCCACATCGTTCTGCTTCACGTACATTAGGTACTTTTGAAGCCCGGCGCTGTAAAGTTTAGCCTTTTTGTATTCGGCTACATCAGTTCTTTGAAGTACAGACTTCATTTCAGCATCCAGTAAGCGAGTTGCGGTCGTTCTAATATTTTCCTCTGCCAGAGGGGGAGCCCTTAATTGCTCCTACGGGTGGCTGGGCACCAGGTACATTTTTTCTGCATACTCCATTATCGATTCGTTAAAAGCCCCGTTATCAGAGGGATAGCAAAACTTAACAGAGGGCCGATAAACCCCCCAGACTTCTTCACCAGATGCTTCTTTCTTTTAAGTGAAACACTTTTATTACAAAAAGAACAGCAAAGCGTGCGTCTCTTTTTCAGCACGCGCACTTGATTCTGTGTTAAAGGTACGTTTCCTTTTAAGGTATTGAGCGCTATTTCTGAGATGGCCACTACTAGATCGTCAGAGGCCTAACACAGTATAGCCCTCCTTTGCTGCGGGGACGATTTGCTAAGTCATTTTAAAAGGCCCAGGTTGCTCTTCACGCAGCTAGACAGGTTTTTGGTCAGCAGCCCCGGCTGTTAAAAGGGGGCCTGGCAATAATTCATCTCTTTTTATACCCCCTGTTGTTCTTTTCAAAGTATAAACCGCCGGCCAGTCTGGAGGGAAAAGACCAGTTCTTAGCCTATCAGCTTCTGGTGTGGAAGGATTTAAATCCACCACCAGGTAGCCATAAGGTCTTTTGGTAGCATCCTCAAAAGCTTCTAGAAGGAATTGAGCTTTGCCGGGGTACATTTGCCGAGCGAGCGTAGCGATTTGTCATTTATCCCTGGGGTTTTGTACAGAACCATATACTTTGTATTTAGGTTAATCGGGCGACTCTTTTTTCCCTAGCAAACTCCAGCATTGCAGGAGTTTTCAGTCCTTCGTTTTTTATTCACACCCCCTAGAGCGCATGCTCTGGGTTTGTGAATGTGTGTGGTTCTGCACACGTACAGAGCCCCTAGAGCGCATGCTCTGGGTTTGTGAATGTGTGTGGTTCTGGGCACGTTCAGAGCCCCTAGAGCGCATGCTCTGGGTTTGTGAATGTGTGTGGTTCTGGGCACGTTCAGAGCCCCTAGAGCGCATGCTCTGGGTTTGTGAATGTGTGTGGTTCTGGGCACGTTCAGAGCCCCTAGAGCGCATGCTCTGGGTTTGTGAATGTGTGTGGTTCTGGGCACGTTCAGAGCCCCTAGAGCGCATGCTCTGGGTTTCTGAATGTGTGTGGTTCTGCGCACGTTCAGAGCCCCTAGAGCGCATGCTCTGGGTTTGTGAATGTGTGTGGTTCTGCGCACGTTCAGAGCCCCTAGAGCGCATGCTCTGGGTTTGTGAATGTGTGTGGTTCTGCGCACGTTCAGAGCCCCTAGAGCGCATGCTCTGGGTTTGTGAATGTCTGTGGTTCTGCGCACGTTCAGAGCCCCTAGAGAGCATGCTCTGGGTTTGTGAATGTCTGTGGTTCTGCGCACGTTCAGAGCCCCTAGAGCGCATGCTCTGGGTTTGTGAATGTGTGTGGTTCTGCGCACGTTCAGAGCCCCTAGAGCGCATGCTCTGGGTTTGTGAATGTGTGTGGTTCTGCGCACGTTCAGAGCCCCTAGAGCGCATGCTCTGGGTTTGTGAATGTGTGTGGTTCTGCGCACGTTCAGAGCCCCTAGAGCGCATGCTCTGGGTTTGTGAATGTGTGTGGTTCTGCGCACGTTCAGAGCCCCTAGAGCGCATGCTCTGGGTTTGTGAATGTGTGTGGTTCTGGGCACGTTCAGAGCCCCTAGAGCGCATGCTCTGGGTTTGTGAATGTGTGTGGTTCTGGGCACGTTCAGAGCCCCTAGAGCGCATGCTCTGGGTTTGTGAATGTGTGTGGTTCTGGGCACGTTCAGAGCCCCTAGAGCGCATGCTCTGGGTTTGTGAATGTGTGTGGTTCTGGGCACGTTCAGAGCCCCTAGAGCGCATGCTCTGGGTTTGTGAATGTGTGTGGTTCTGGGCACGTTCAGAGCCCCTAGAGCGCATGCTCTGGGTTTGTGAATGTGTGTGGTTGTGCGCACGTTCAGAGCCCCTAGAGCGCATGCTCTGGGTTTGTGAATGTCTGTGGTTCTGGGCACGTTCAGAGCACCTAGAGCGCATGCTCTGGGTTTGTGAATGTGTGTGGTTCTGCGCACGTTCAGAGCCCCTAGAGCGCATGCTCTGGGTTTGTGAATGTGTGTGGTTCTGCGCACGTTCAGAGCCCCTAGAGCGCATGCTCTGGGTTTGTGAATGTGTGTGGTTCTGCGCACGTTCAGAGCCCCTAGAGCGCATGCTCTGGGTTTGTGAATGTGTGTGGTTCTGCGCACGTTCAGAGCCCCTAGAGCGCATGCTCTGGGTTTGTGAATGTGTGTGGTTCTGCGCACGTTCAGAGCCCCTAGAGCGCATGCTCTGGGTTTGTGAATGTGTGTGGTTCTGCGCACGTTCAGAGCCCCTAGAGCGCATGCTCTGGGTTTGTGAATGTGTGTTTCTGCGCACGTTCAGAGCCCCTAGAGCGCATGCTCTGGGTTTGTGAATGTGTGTGGTTGTGCGCACGTTCAGAGCCCCTAGAGCGCATGCTCTGGGTTTGTGAATGTCTGTGGTTCTGGGCACGTTCAGAGCACCTAGAGCGCATGCTCTGGGTTTGTGAATGTGTGTGGTTCTGCGCACGTTCAGAGCCCCTAGAGCGCATGCTCTGGGTTTGTGAATGTGTGTGGTTCTGCGCACGTTCAGAGCCCCTAGAGCGCATGCTCTGGGTTTGTGAATGTGTGTGGTTCTGCGCACGTTCAGAGCCCCTAGAGTGCATGCTCTGGGTTTGTGAATGTGTGTGGTTCTGCGCACGTTCAGAGCCCCTAGAGCGCATGCTCTGGGTTTGTGAATGTGTGTGGTTCTGCGCACGTTCAGAGCCCCTAGAGCGCATGCTCTGGGTTTGTGAATGTGTGTTTCTGCGCACGTTCAGAGCCCCTAGAGCGCATGCTCTGGGTTTGTGAATGTGTGTGGTTCTGCGCATGTTCAGAGCCCCTAGAGCGCATGCTCTGGGTTTGTGAATGTGGGCGTTTTCACTCACAGTTTCCTCAGGGTTTGGTGTGGCGGCGGCCGCTAAGGAACTGGAGTTGTAGTTGTGCTGTTGCAATACCTCGGGGAGGATAAAAAAAAAAAAACATTTTACAAAACTGAACTTTACCATCCTTCTCACCCACACCTATGTATTTACTTAAAATACAAAACCTCATAGAACAACCAAACCAATAAGCAAAATATATTTACGGGGCTTCATCCATCCATCAATCACTGATGCTGGTGAATTTTCCTTTTCAGCTCTCTCTTTCCTTTTTCTTTTGAGCTTGTTTTCCCTCTGGTCTAAGGATCTCTCATGTTTTGACCGTACTGCGGAGCCAACAACATTATTATAAAACACATGAAACCGTCTTGTAAACTTAAAAAATAAAATATTCACGAAGGTGTTTTTCTATTTAAAAAGTCACAGCTTTAAAACAAATAATCCATTTCAGGCTGTACAACAAACACAGGTTTTGAGTTTATTTCTACCACTTAAAAAACAAAACAAAACAAACAACAAAAAACCCACAATTTTTTTTTTTTAAATACATCTCATTTTGCAGAATAAAAAACCAAACTGCTTTTAAAATCCATTTTAAAACATATTTTGCACAGTAAAAAACCTTGTTAGTTTGAAACAAACCAAGTACTTTTTAAAAACCTACACCTATGCCTTGCACAGACCCCTCTCTCACACAAAACAGCAGCTTTATAAAACACACCAAACCAAGTTTGCAGCCCTATACTTTTCAATACCCCCCCCCCCATGCATTTAAATGGCCCATGCTTGTTCTGTCCCTCA